>NC_136068.1:1846500553-1846882003 GCF_964261635.1 Lissotriton helveticus
TGCAATGGATCCTTGTATGGGGGTGGGAGGCCTGTTTCACTACTCCCAGCATGCTCCCTGCCCCACAGCCCAGCAGCATGGAGGCCTCCCCCACCCAGGAGCATGTGGCAGCCAGTGCACTGTTCCCCCTCACCTAACAGGTAGGCAGCCATCCTGTAATGGAGTCCTGTTTGTGGGTGGGATGCCTGTTTCACTACTCCCAGCATGACCCCTGCCCCACAGCCCAGCAGCATGGAGGCCTCCCCCACCCAGGAGCATGTGGCAGCCATTGCACTCTTCACCCTCACCTAACAGGTAGGTAGCCATCCTGTAATGGAGGAGTATGGGTGGGTGGGAGGATTGTATCACTACTCCCAACATGCCACCTGCCCCACAGCCCAGCAGCATGGAGGCCACCCCCACCCAGGAGCATGTGGCAGCCATTGCACTGATCCCCCTCTCCTAACAGGTAGGTAGCCATCCTGTAATGGAGGAGTGTGGGTGGGTGGGATGCCTGTTTCACTACTCCCAGCATGCCCCCTGCCCCACAGCCCAGCAGCATGGAGGCCTCCCCCACCCAGGAGCATGTGGCAGCCATTGCACTCTTCACCCTCACCTAACAGGTAGGTAGCCATTGTGTAATGGAGTCCTGTTTGTGGGTGGGATGCCTGTTTCACTACTCCCAGCATGCCCCCTGCCCCACAGCCCAGCAACATGGAGGCCTCCCCCACCCAGGAGCATGTGGCAGCCATTGCACTCTTCACTCTCACCTAACAGGTAGGTAGACATCCTGTAATTGAGGAGTGTGGGTGGGTGGGATGCCTGTTTCACTACTCACAGAATGCCCCCTGCCCCACAGCCCAGCAGCATGGAGGCCTCCCCCACCCAGGAGCATGTGGCAGCCATTGCACTCTTCACCCTCACCTAACAGGTAGGTAGCCATCATGTAATGGAGGAGTGTGGATGGGTGGGAGGATTGTATCACTACTCCCAGCATGACCCTGCCCCACAGCCTAGCAGCATGGAGGCCCCCCCACCCAGGAGCATTTGGCAGACATTGGACAGCTCAACAAACAGAGTAACAGATAGGCAGACCATTTTAACTCTTCCTGATGTGTGTGTGAGACCTGCATCCTTACACAAAGCAACCATTGCATGCAATGCATCGACACCTGACTTGTATGTCTAAGTGTTGTACCCTTGCACAATTGAATCACACATTGTTGCCATCAATAATACCATTGGAAAATCCAGAATTGTGCAGTGTATAGACACTCAATGAAATGCAGATGAAACAATACGTGCACAGTGCACAACACTGACCATTCACCATCTAATCCACAGGTGATGAAGAACTCACTGCTGATGACCACAACAACGAGCAGCAGAGCCAGTCTCCATCCCCGGTCCATGGACTCTCAGACGTGGACTCCCCGGTCAGGTTGGGTGATGAGCCCCTGGCCGGCACATCTGGTGTGCCACAGACCCAGAGGCCCCAAGAACCCATCCTCCCCACCAACACGTCTGCTGCATTGACAACTGCACAGCAGACCCCTGCAGTCATGTCCTCTGCCTCCATCACCGCCACCACTACCACCACCAGTACCACCAGTACCACCTGCAGCACACCCCCTGTCCAGGAAACAACCAGGCCACAACATCAACTGTGGAGGGCAGGGAGAGTGTGCGTGGACCCAGAGTGGCGAGGCAAGAGGACCGTGGCAGCAGGGCAGGTGGGAGGGCCAGGGTCACCACCAGACCTCAGAAGGAGTGGACACCATCCCTGGATCACTTCACCAGAGTTGTGGAGGCGTACCAACAGGTCCAGGGAGAAAGTGGCCGGTCGGATGAACTATTGAGGGAGCTCATTCTGCTGATGAGGTCCATCGACAACCGCCTTGGCCAGATGGTGGACCTCATGGGCCAGCAAGTGGCGTTGCAGAGGGACAGGCCTGTGTCCCAAGCAACAACACAGACCCCTCCTGTTGTGCTGCAGGGTGACAGTGCACCATCCTCCCCTGCGCCAACAGACGAGTCCCCTGACGCCGCTGGCCAGTCAGCAGACCCCCCACAGCCAAAAAGATCCAGGGGGCATGCAAAAAAGACCCTGGGAGTCCCCGGAGCACAAGCACCTGCCACACGCCAGTCACGGAGCCAGCCCTGATGATAACCCTCTACACTACTGCATTGACTCTTTGGACTGTCCATCACCACATTTCCTCTGAAATGGCACTCGTCTGTTGGACTGGGCCACCACATCCATGTGGTGTCTGCTCTTGCAACTCATGACTGTCGACTCACTGCTCATTCCTCACCTTTCTGTAAATATTCCCGCACCAATCACATGTCCACTTCAAAAATAAAATGCATGACACACCAGATTTTGTTCAGCTTCGTCTTTGAATGCAACAGTCACAGTGCAAACAAAGTCCATGATGTGTCCAAATGATGTACGGTATGTAGGGCAGCATTATTCTGAAGCACCTAGGGAGACAGAACCAAAGTCACTGGTGTCATGTGACATCACAGACAGTACACTACACTAAACATACACAAGACACTACTGGCATACAAGACAATGGGCTGCAGGTGTGAACAAATAGAGGCCAGCATACGTCCCCATATGGAACCTCAATGTCACATCAACCACACACGGGTGACTGTACGTGTGCCTGTCTGTTACAACAGCGCATAGCCATACACAACAACAGCAACCACACCAGACAATGTACACGTTGAACGTCGTCACCCACCTTCACGTGAAGTAGCGGGTGATGAGCTGTTGTCGCAGGTCTACTCCTTCCTACTCTCCACTGTCCTCATCACTGGATGCAGGTCCTTCAGCAGGTGCAGGCCGTGGTTCCTCATCATCGTCCAGGAGCAGGGGGATCCCCTTATGGATGGCCAGGTTGTGCAGCATACAGCATGCCACAACGATCTTGCACACCTCCCAGGCGAGTATGACAGTGTACCTCTTGTCCTGTCAAGGCAGCGGAATCTTGACTTCAGCAGCCCAAAAGTCATCTCAATCACAAGTCGAGTCCTGCCATGGGCCTCATTGTAGCGGTTGTCAGCTGGGCTCTGTGGATTCCTCAGCGGGCTCAACAGCCATGGCCTACTGGGATATGCAGAGTCACCTGTGAATGACAAACACACATTGCAATGTTGCACAGCCAGAGTGCATCAGGTAACACACAGCACGCAAATCAGTCGGCATACTCACCCACAATCCAAGCACGCTCGGGATGCAGATTTTCCATCAGTCGGGGCACAATGCTGTTCCTCATGACGCACGAGTCATGTGCAGAGTCAGGAAATTTTGCACACACATGTGAAATGGTCATGTCCGCAAGGCACACCACCTGAACATTGATCGAATGAAAATGTTTTCTGTTCCTATATATGTGCTCTGTTGCCTGTGAAGCCACCAGACCTACATGCGTGCAATCGATAGCACCTACAACATGTGGGATGCGCCCAAGGGGATAGAAGTCACCCTTCACACCGGCCAATTCTGCTTCCCTCGGAAAATGGATGTAGCGATTCTGATAGATCATCATGGCTGCAAGAACATCTCTCAGCACCTGGCTGAACATTGGCTGCGACATCCCTCCTGCGCTAGCCACGGTCTCCTGGAAGGAACAAGTTGCGAAAAAGTGAAGGGCTGCCATCACCTTGTATGTGAGTGTGAAAGCATTTGGATAGTGACGTTGAGGCTTGGAGAGAGTCTCCAAAAGATCACGCAGGACTTTCAGTGTTGGTCTGTCCAGGCGGAACTTGCGAATGATAGCAACATTCTCCATGTCGTCCAGCACTGTCAGGTGACGTAGGAGATTTGGCCTTCTCCTAGTTGCAAGAAGACATAGAAAAAGTAAGGGTCAACGATCATGAGATGTCCAGAGCACATGCCAACAACTATGTAATGGTAAAACAAACACTGCCTGAGAGCTGTATTGCACATCAGGTTACATGTGTGTCCTCATGATACACACAGTGGGCACACATCTCCACTAACAATTCACAAGTGCCACCGACACATTGGTCAATGTGAATGCACACAAGCAGAACACCACATGTCACATGTGCCCGCCAGTTGCTGGTACATACGCAAATGTGTTTGAAGAAATATGACATTTCCAAGACCATCTGCTGAGCCTGTCACAGCTCTATGCATTATGTGAAGCCTGCATACATCCGTCCACACATATATCACAGCAGCATGAAAAATGTCTGTTGTGTGCACGAGCTGATGTGAAGGCACCAGTCTGGGACTATACCATACAGTGAAACAAGCCTTGTCAAGGTCAGCAATGACACACATCACATTGATCACATTAAAATCATTGTTACCATCTCGAGAGTTTCAAGCATCATCAATCAACAAATGCACAAATAACATGGCAGGGACCACATACCAAAGTGTGGGATTTGACATGGAAGAAGGGCATTGAGTGTACAAGGCTGTGCCCTGCACCATGCTGTTGCTGGGTACTGATACAGTGTCCACGACGGACAGAGCAATTTTATTAAAGGGAATCGCGGTACCTACAGCCCGGCCCCGGCGGTGTGACCCCAGCACCACCATCTCCCCAGGCAAGGTAGCCATTTGCATTCGGACATGTGTATATGGCGGTAGGTATGTTCCGCCGCATGAGTCGCGGTACCTACCGCCTGGCCCCGCTGGTGTGACCCCAGCACCACCATCTCCCCAGGCAAGGTAGCCATTGACATTCGGACATGTGTATATGGCGGTGGGTATGCTCTGCCGCATGAGTCGCGGTACCTACCGCCTGGCCCCGGCGGTGTGACCCCAGCACCACCATCTCCCCAGGCAAGGTAGCCATTGGCATTCGACATGTGTATATGGCAGTGGGTATGCTCAGCCGCATGAGTCGCGGTACCTACCGCCTGGCCCGACGGTGTGACCCCAGCACCACCATCTCCCCAGGCAAGGTAGCCATTGGCATTCGGACATGTGTATATGGCGGTGGGTATGCTCTGCCGCATGAGTCGCGGTACCTACCGCCTGGCCCCGGCGGTGTGACCCCAGCACCACCATCTCCCCAGGCAAGGTAGCCATTGGCATTTGGACATGTGTATATGGCGGTGGTTATGCTCCGCCGCATGAGTCGCGGTACCTACCGCCTGGCCCCGGCGGTGTGACCCCAGCACCACCATCTCCCCAGGCAAGGTAGCCATTGGCATTTGGACATGTGTATATGGGGTGGGTATGCTCCACAGCATGAGTCGCAGTACCTACCGCCTGGCCACAGCAGTGTGACCCCAGCACCATCATCTCCCTAGGCAAGGTAGCCATTGGCATTCAGACATGTGTATATGGCGATGGGTATGCTCAGCTGCATGAGACACGGTCCCTACCGCCTGGCCCCGGCGGTGTGACCCCAGCACCACCATCTCCCCAGGCAAGGTAGCCATTGGCATTCGGACATGTGTATATGGCGGTGGGTATGCTCCGCCGCATGAGTCGCGGTACCTACTGCCTGGCCCCGGCGGTGTGATCCCAGCACCACCATCTCCCCAGGCAAGGTAGCCATTGGCATTCGGACATGTGTATATGGTGGTGGGTATGCTCCGCCGCATGAGTCGCGGTACCTTCCGCCTGGCCCCGGCGGTGTGACCCCAGCACCACCATCTCCCCAGGCAAGGTAGCCATTGGCATTCGGACATGTGTATATGGCGGTGGGTATGCTCCGCCGCATGAGTCGCTGTACCTACCGCCTGGCCCCTGCGGTGCATCACCGACATGGGGTATTGCATACAGCCAATGGCAGCGATGATCGCGGTGGCATGATGCAGATTTGAAAATCGCGGAAGGTGTGCTCCGCTAACGCGGAGGCGGTCATTGGATGCTTTTGAATGATGCACCATCGCGGTAGCGCACCCCGGGCACCCACGGTGCGTCACCGCCATGGAGCATTGCATTCAGCCAATGGCAGCGATGATCGCAGTGGCATGATACAGATTTGAAAATCGCGGAAGGTGTGCTCCTCTACCGCGGAGGCAGTCATTGGATGCTTTTGAATAAGGCAGACCCGGACTACCAATTGTAGCAACTTTTAAGCTTCCAAACTACCCCAGGGGGCTATAAATCTGTGGGAGTGAGCCTCACTTTTCCACTGCTCACAGAGCCTGCTGCCTGGGACCCTCTCCTGCTGCTGCCTCAAGAGCCTGCTGCCTGGGACCAGCTCCTGCTGCTGCCTCAAGAGCCTGCTGCCTGGGACCAGCTCCTGCTGCTGCCTCAAGAGCCTGTTGCCTGGGACCCTCTCCTGCTGCTGCCTCAAGAGCCTGCTGACTGGGATCAGCTCCTGCTGCTGCCTCAAGAGCCTGCTACCTGGGACCAGCTCCTGCTGCTGCCTTAAGAGCCTGCTGCCTGGGACCAGCTCCTGCTGCTGCCTCAAGAGCCTGCTGCCTGGGACCAGCTCCTGCTGCTGCCTCAAGAGCCTGCTGCCTGGGACCATCTCCTGCTGCTGCCTCAAGAGCCTGCTGCCTGGCACCATCTCCTGCTGCTGCCTCAAGAGCCTGCTGCATGGGACCCCTCACCACTCACTTCCACCACAGGTGTTCCATAACCACAGGGATGTCAAGGACAGAGAAGATCCGTGCCAGTCCATTCATGAGTGAGGAGCTGGAGGTCCTTGTGGACGAGGTACTGGCACAGTACCCACGGCTGTTCGGTGGTGCCAATGTTGTGGTAAGTCACCATGAAGGGAGCTGTAGGGCAGGGTGGTGTCTGACGTGTAGTCGTGATGCTACAGTATATGCCTGGGGATGTGGGGTAATGACAAACACTGACAGACAAGCTGTCTCCAGGTCTAGGGAGTGTGTGTGTTGCAATGTGACTCTTTCCTTGCCCTGTACTCGTATGTGTGAGTGGGGTGTGTTACATTGTCAGGCATACAGACCCTACGGTTGTGAGCCATTTAGATGCCAGGACAGTGAATGCTTGTGAGGACATTTCAGGGTACCCCCGTAGTCAGAGTCAGTGTGACCCACATAGTAGGTTCAGTGGCTGCACAGCCAAACATTGGACATCAACAGACTTTCCTGCTACAGTTCATTCACACTGAATAGTAGATATGCCCCATCAGTGCCCTGTACAATTTGTGACTCACACACTGCTGTCGATGCATTTGTGTTGAGGCATCAAGCATTTTTGTGAATATCATGGAGACTAGGAACCACAATGTGTGCATGCAATCACAAATGTTTATGGCATGCAGTGTGCCCTTGTGAGGATACCCCCAGTTCTGGAGGGAGGGAGGTTACTATGAGTCCTGAGTCAGTGTCTGGCTGCTGTACTGATAGATGCTGACATCTGACATTGTGTAACTGTTCATTTGCCCTTCTTTACTCTCATACCTGCAGCTCAAGGTACACCAACGTAAGGCCGTGTGGAGGGCGATAGCAGCAAAGGTGCGAGCCCTGGGGGTATCAAACAGACGACGCACACACTGTCACAAGAGGTGGGACGACATCAGCCGGCTAGCTCAGCAAGAGGCAGTGATGACCTTGGGGATGCTACCACGCACAGGGCATTTGGTACAGCGCACCTTGAATCCGCTGATGGGACGCATACTGGCAGTGACCAATCCAGACTTGGCTGCACGTCTGAAGGGGCATCAGCAGCAAGACAGAGATGGTGAATATCTGGGGAGGGAGAGTTTGTCTGGGAGTGGATGCATGTGTACAGGGCCTGTGGCAGCGGTGACACATGTGATGTGCGTGTGTTTCCATGCTGTGATATGTGATGTGAGTGGCGACTGTGATGTAAGCCTGTATGAGGCATTGGGCCGCCATGGCCTTACTGTGCTGCTCCTGCCTGCAGTTCTCTATCCTTGCCAGATTTATTGGGGCCACATGGTCACTCTTCATTGGGATGGTGTGGGGAGTCCATATTATGGTGAACTGCAGTGTCCACTTAATGAGTGTGACACCATGTCTGTCTACTTTGCATGCACCAGGATGGTTGAGGCCCACACATCCGACGACAATGTGAACACTGATTGGCACATGGTGCTTGCTATGGCCTAGTTGGCATTGTGGCATGTGTAGTCAAAACAGGTGTGTGTGGTCCCCTCTGGTTCACTGTAGGGATCTCAGTGGTGATGAGTGTTGTGGCTTCATCATGTTCATAAGGCAGGTCAGTGTGGGTTGGGGGCACTGCATCCACGTGCAGGGTATAGCGCTGTGTGTCATCGGCATGCCTCACTCCTGGCAGTTTGTCTGCATGACAGGCATTATACGCAAAAGATCACCGATGCTAGGTCCAACTCTAAGGAAATATACACGATAGTAAAAACCTCACTGTCCTTCCCCAGCCCCCCATAAACAGTTCTAATCTGCAAGTCCATTGTAATGAGCTGGCAGACTATTTTTACAATAAAATAGACCTTATATACTCTGCCTTTCCAACTGCCTAACCAGATATCCCAGCAGCCACTCCTGGGCACTCCAAACATGGCAAGATAGATAACTTGTCACCGGTGCTGGAGAATTTTCCTTTGTTGCACTTGGACCTATTACCATCTTAATGACCCAGGTAAAATCGGGTTCTCCCAGCGACCCGGCACCCCCGAGCTTTTTAAGGACCATTGGTCAAACCATCCTCCTGGTTATACTAAAGGTACTCAATGCCTCAATTTCCACCAATACAGTTCCATCTAGGTGGAAAGAGGCCAGGGTAAAGGCACTTGTTAAGAAGCCCAATCTGAATATCAACAACCTCAGCAACTATCGGCCAATCTCCCTGCTCCCTTGGGCCAGTAAGCTACTGGAAAAATACATCAACAGCCTCCTGACCAATTTTCTAGAGAAGAACAGTCTGCTTGATCCCTCGCAAACCGGCTTCCGCTCCAAGCATGGGACGGAGTCGGCCTTATTGGCGGTCCTGGAGGAAACAAGGGGCATCTTGGATCGGGGAGGATCGGTGGCAGTCATCCTCCTCAATCTAAGTGCCGCTTTTGACACTGTAAACCATAATATCTTATTGCAGCGCCTCCAGGACATTGGGATTCAAGGAGGAGTGTTGTAGTGGATTCGTTCATTCTTAACCGACAGAAATGTTCAGGTCTTCGAGGGATCCACCATCTCCACCAGCAGGCCCTTGGATTGTGGAGTTCCGCAGGGTTCTTCACTCAGCCCGACCTTGTTTAATGTCTATATGAGGCCGCTGGCTGGGATCGTCCGTCCATATGGTATTAAGATCGTGACCTATGCGGAAGATACCCAGCTGGTGGTCTCTCTGGCGCGGGCTGAAGACCCGGCAGGCACAGTGGATCTGGCGGGCTGCCTGAGTGAAGTTAGCAGCTGGATGACCCTGTCTTGTCTCAAACTTAATGGGGACAAGACAGAGGTCATTCTGTTGGGTCACTCAGCTCCATCTGCGATCGACCAGATGTGGCCAGCTTGCTTGGGCACTCCTACAGTCCCTCGAGATGCCATTAAGAGCCTGGGTGTCTGGTTGGACAAGTCCTTGACGTTTGACCATCAGGCTGTTGTACTATCTGCCACCTGTTTTGGCCTCATTAGAATGTTGAGGAAGATTCTTCCTTTGTTGCCATTTGAGGCCAAACAAATTGTTGTTCAGGGACTGATTCTTTCCAGGTTGGATTTTGGAAATGCACTTTATCTTGGGGCCCCAGTCAGGTGATTCAAAACTGTGCGGCCCGGACCCTGCTTCAAATCCCTCGCAGGATGTCCGTGAAACCTGGATTAACAAGATTGCATTGGCTCCCGGTAAAGGACAGGATCAGTTTTAAGTCTCTCTGTGTCGCCCACCAGTCTTTCTGAGAAACTGGTCCAGTGATCAGTCGCCCCTTAATCACCCCTTACCTTCCTTGCAGGCAGCTACGGTCTACCAATGCTTTATGTGCTGTTGTGCCTAAGGTCAAACGGTCTACGGCAGGAGGCCGCTCTTTTTCCCTGAATGCGACTAGGCTTTGGTACAGTCTACCTTTTTAATTAAGGTCCAACTCTGACCTTATTTCTTTTAGGAAGCATTTGAAAACTTTTTTGTTTAATAAATAGTTTGTCTCTGTTCTGCTCACTAATTCAGCTGACAACACACTGTTAGCATTCAGCGCTTGGACGCCCACGGGCAGCTATCTGCGCTTTATAAAAATCGTTTTCATTTCATTTCATTTCTTAGGCACTGTTGTGGTCTATATAGTGTGTAGCTGCATAGTGATTGCAGGGTGTGGTGGTTACCATGTAGCTCTTGGCCTCTACTGTGCTGCATTGATCTGAAATGGTGTGACCAGATGATGAAACTTACACAACCCTGTTTCTCTCACTAATGCAGAATCGCAAGACACCACGGTGGAACATGATCCAGAAACGAGTGGTGGCGAGACCAGCACAACAGCGGCAGAGGAGGCAAGTCAGACTGAGCCAAGTGACACTGAGCACACCAACGCATCTGAGGGGGACAGGAGTATGCAGGAGGAATCCATGGCTGAGACACAGAGTACCACTTCATCTGATGCCAGCGGGGATGCATCCATGTTAGCAGGCACAGGGGATGAGGAGTTTGCTGCAGCATCTGACACCCAGCGGCCAGTTCCCAGCCTCCCATCCACTTCCTCTGGTGCTGGCCGTATCCCTGTTACTAAGAGGGGACTAGTGACATTCACACATGGCACCGCTGCCCCTGCACCTGTCCCCCCTGCTGCCCTCAGTGCAGTGCGTAGAGCTCCTGCACCAACTTTGCGTGGGCCAGACCGCCCTGCTCAATGCCTTCAGTGCCCACGAGAACAAATTAGGCCAGGTGATTGCATTCATGGAGGTCATACACTCTGACGTGGGTGGGCTACACTGTACAGTCCAGGCATTGTCATCCACAGTCACGTCAGCCCTCCAACAGGCACATGCTCCCATTGCAGCTCAGGTGCCTGTGACGACCACCCATTCAGTGGCCACATCAGATGACAGTGACCACTTTGCACCTACGACACCTAAACGATACAACACTAGGAGCACACGTCAGACCCAAACCAAACAATCCCGTCCACAGACTCCATCCCCAAAGAAGAGCAGGGCCCCCCCAATATGCACAGACAAGGGAAAGTCACAGAAGAGCAAGGCCAGAAGATCATTGTGGCAGACATCAGGCTCAGATGCTGCAGAGGCATCACCAGAAATTGAGTCTCCTATGCCCACAGAGGATGTGTGGCATGTCATGGGTACACCTGGGGAGAGCACAGGGACACAACCACCCACCACATCAACCCCAAATCAAAGTCCATCGAGGCAGGTGGAGGAGAGCCCTGTTGTGACCAGCCCAGTGATTGAGGCAGAGGAGAGCCCTGTTGTGACAAGCCCAGTGAATAAGGCAAAGGAGGGCAGTGTAGTGACCAGCCCAGTGATTAACGCAAAGGAGGGCAGTGTTGTGACCAGCCCAGTGATTGGGGCAAAGGAAGGCAGTGTTGTGTCCAGCCCAGTAATTGGGGCAAAGGAGGGCAGTATTGTGACCAACCCAGTGATTGGGGAAAAGGAGGGCAGTGTTGTGTCCAGCCCAGTGATTAAGGCAAAGGAGGGCAGTGTTGTGTCCAGCCCAGTGATTAAGGCAAAGGAGGGGCAGTGTTGTGACCAACCCAGTGATTCAGGAAAAGGAGGGCAGTGTTGTGACCCCCCCTGGCAAGAGGGACAGGAGCGCACTGTAGACACCACCCCTGGGGGAAGTGGGAAGGTGGGCACTGTAGGGGGTACACCTTCCAGAGAGGGTAAGGTGGTCCAGAGGCACAGCCAGACCAAGCATTCTGCAGGATCAAGCACATCACCAGAGGGAGTGCCAGTGTCTGCCCCTGATGTGGGGCAGTTGGAGTGTGTGCCTGTTGTGTCACCACCACTTCTCATCAACTCAAAGACAGGGAAGCCATTGCATGTACCCAAAAAGTGGAAGGGCACCCCTCCAACCTCCCCCACACACACTGTGTCAGGGGTGTGCATGACTCCACCTCCACGTGCCACTGTGCCACCGGGTCCACACAGCCCTCCACCTTGCAGGCCCTCTGTTAATACCACATCACATGGGCCTCTGTCACCCCAGTCAAGTGGGCCTGCTGTCCCCAAAACACAGCCAGGTCCCAGTCCGCATGACAGCCAGGAGTGAGTTGTCAACACCCTCATACGCCTGTGGACCACACTATTAAGCTAGTCAAGACCATTGTTTGCGACCTGGGTGTGTTGCTGGCCCTGTTGCTCTGCTGTGCTGTACTCTCCCCTGTGCAGTCTCTCATGTACTTGCTGTCTCACCTGCCATGGACACTGGCCCTGTTGCTCTGCTGTGCTGTACTCTCCCCTGTGCAGCCTCTAATGTACTTGCTGTCTCACCTGCCATGGACACTGGCCCTGTTGCTCTGCTGTGTTGGCCTCTACCCTGTGCCATGGACTCTGGCCCTGTTGCTCTGCTGTGCTGTACTCTCCCCTGTGCAGCCTCTCATGTACTTGCTGTCTTACCTGCCATGGACACTGGGCCTGTTGCTCTGCTGTGTTGGCCTCTACCCTGTGCCGTGGACTCTGGCCCTGTTGCTCTGCTGTGCTGTGCAGCCTCTCATGTACTTGCTGTCTCAACTGTGTAATGGACACTGGCCTCCCTGTTTGTATTTGAACTGTGCATAATATTTTGCATTTGGTCGTCATTTTGTGCCTTGCTGTTGACTACTATTGTTGTACTGCTACATCTGATCAATATGTGAATAAATACAGTTACTCCTGTTGTGTGTTTTGTCTGTGTCATTGCTGAATAAAGTACTTTTGTGGTTGGCATTTGATAGGCTGTGCATCATGCTCTATGTCTCACTTCAACATTGCCAGCCTCATATTTTTACACAGGGGTGACAGGGTCTTCTGTCCATACTGTACCTGATGATGATGTAATCTGTGATGGCTATTGTACCTGTGGTATTTGTGCTGTGCAGGTTTGTGGGGTGTGTGATGTGGTTGTGTTCTTCATGTCTGTGTGCAGCTTTAGTGCTTGTTATACACACACTGCTTGTATGCACTGCTGTATGTATGTGGCCCTGCCATTGCCTGGTGCGCATTCCCTGTTGTCCTGTGGTGTTTGTTGATTGGTGTTTAGTGTGCCTCTGTGTTTGCTTTGATATGGCAGTGTGTGTGTTTTGTCCCTTAATGCTCATGTTCTGTGTTCATGTTGTGTGAGGGTTCCCTTTGCCTTTCCCCAGTATGGCTGACAGGGTATGTATGTTTGTGTTGGAGTTCAGTATGTGTTCCTGTAGTGTTTGTGTGTTGTTGTTGTGCATGCATTTTTGGTGGCAACCCTGTGTGTGTGTTGTGTTTGTGGCTACACTGATGATTTTTGATCCTTGTCAGCCACTGCTGCAGTGTCTGTCTACCTGGTTGTGTGTTGTGTGGTGCAGTGAGTGTGTATTGTGCTTGTTGTAGCAGTGCTTGTTGGTGTGCATGGGAGTGCACGGGATGTGCACCTGGCCTGTGACTTGGTGGGGTGTGTTGCAGTGTGATTTAGGCTGGTGTATCCCTGTGGTGTTTGTGCCCTGCCCATGCCTTGGAGTGGCCATGTCTTCTGCATATTACGCATGTGTGGACCGCGACAGACTGGATCGGGAATGGGACGTTGCCGCTGGTCGACGGAGGATTTGTGTCCGGAAGATGAGGGGTGCCATGTTGTTAGGTGGGTGATGTGTGTGTGTCCTTGTGGATATGTTGTGACCCCCGGCAGGATGTCTGTGTGGTGAATGGACCCTGTTCATGCCTGTGCGTTGTGTTTGTATGGTCATGTGGTTGCTTACCTACGGCGGCATCCGTGGCGGCCCATCTGGCGGTAGTGTTGGAGGAGGAACATCACCGGATGCATATGGTGGGCTGGGTTCATGACGTTCAGGTCCGGGTCTCGTCTGTCACACTCCGCTATCCAGTTTCCGCCTGCTCAGGCTAGGCGGGGTCTCCACTGCGGTGCGTCGACTTGTTTTGGCCATCCTAATATGTGGAGCGGGGCGGACGTCATTCTGCACGGCGGTGTGTCTGGATTGGCTCTCACCGCCGCGGTGCCGGGCGCACTTTGTTGGCGGTGCGCGGCGCTCCACGGCAGGTCGGAAATGACCTGTGTTTACCTATCGTAATATGGCAGCCGTGACTTCCGCAGCTAGCGGGCGGAAAAAGCTGTTTTTCCGCCCTGCAAACACCGCGGTGGTGCCACCGGCCGACATCCTAATGGACCCCCTAGTGTCTTCCCACAAAGATGTGGTGCACAAGGCAGCTCTAAAACCACACGTGGTCACGCAAGAGCCATTAGCAGTCTCAAATGAACATGTTTTATTTCCAATACTTCTGAAGTAATTTGATAGCTATAAGGCTCACTCCTCAAACATGTAAAAATTACAGGGTTCTAATATGGTCCTTAACACAAAGATAGCAAGTAAACAACAGAGAAAATGAATAATTAAATCTGAATGGAGTGACCTAGGGGAAGAGATTTCAGTTTAGAACATAGAGAAACTGAAGGTTTTTTATTGCACAAATTCCCCTTGGTGAGCTCAAATTTCGTTTTCCTATGCTATAACGTTTTATTTATTATTTTCATTCCATTTTAGAAGCCACTTCAAATGCTCGCTCTCCAGGCTGATCTCTAATGTAAAATCAAAGCAGCCGGTGTAAAGTTACAGCGTGCCTTATCGCGCCTCGCAGCACAATGGGCACATAAATATTTGAAATTACAATTATTTGTTAATGCACAGGTGAGCTGCTTAAAGCATTTCTAAGCTCCTGACCTACCTGGAATGTTTCCAAATTCCCTGTAGATTCGGAAATCTGTATCCGACGGGATAATTCCGCTCTGGAAAACTTCCTTCGCCGCCACCGACGCAAATGGGTGCACGGCGGCTGAGGCGTAGGCGCGGACCAGCCACCCTGTCATGGCAAACAGAAAACTCACCAATGAGATAGACATAAGAAACAAGCAAAAGCGCATGTGCCTCGCGCAGCAGCAGGGGGAGGGGGCCTGCTGATTGCCCTTGTAGGAGCCAGCGGCGATAATTGATACCATATGGCGCTGCCGCTCGCTCCCGTAAAGCAATCGCCACACGTGCACGCATTGCTATTGAAGACAATGGAACGCGTGCACGTTTTTGGGGAAAAAATGGAACTGATGGTTAAAGGTACCCTCCTATTCAGCGCAAGCGAGCCGTGTAAGGCAATACCTAAAATCAAATTATATTAGGCAAATAGTAGCGAAATTTAGAGGTTGCAAATCTTCATAAGCAAAGCAAATCCATGGTTATGAGAAAGGAGAGTTCAAAATCCATACATCTGAGAAGAGCATGCCAAAGTCATGCAGTAGATGAAATATCTTTAGTAAAAAGATGTCTAATTTTAGACTAAAGTTCACAAATGAAGAAAGGTTGACTTTTCTTTTATAGACACAGGTACACATTGAAAACAGTGTAAGATGAACAGTGATGGCTGCAGCAATGTTGGCCTAACTACAATCCTACTAGCCGGAAAAAAGAATCATTCCAAGTACCTGAACAACTTTGGGCACCACCATTGTATGAGGGCAAACTTATCGAGTTCTGTCTAGAAAACCGTGGACACATATAGAGAATAGAACGTCCCTTGGTGACCTCATGAGAACTTCTTAATCCATAAATGCTGGTCCCAGTTTGAGGTACATCTAGGCACTTTTGAGTCACAGTTCCATAACCACTCTTTCTGAAATACAGTTTATGAATTTTGTCCCTAGCAAATTTTCCTGCAAGTGGTTTTGTAATTATTTTTCTAAAATGATTAACCCCATTGTCATGACAAACCTGATACAGAGGAGCATTCTCTCAACACAGGCTGCAATGGACTATCCCAGTGTTCAGACACATATGCCTCTGCTCGACTATATTTATCTTGATTGGGTGACCAGATTGAGTCACTTATCCCTGGCACAACGAGATATTCCTCGCTTTCTTTATATGGTACACTAATACATATATGTTGCCCCATCAAAGAGCATTTTAATTATATTTTAGACATTGACATATACTACATAAAGTACCAGTAATATATGTTTCTGATTAATTGGCTCATTACCGATATCCACTTGTTCAGTGTGGCTGAATGCCAAATAACATAACATAACATAACATAACATAACATAACATAACATAGCAGAACATCAATATTTATGCCACCCTCCTACTTCCAAAAGAGCCTAATGATTCCTTCTCTCCCCAACACTTTACCTACAAAGTGCTCAGCATCAGTGGCTCTTCTAAATTACAGCAGTGACCATGTGAATGGTGAAAGACGGTTAGAGTTAGTGGTGATGTCATATTTAGCCATCATTTAGGTTTGCAGAATACCTCCTCTGACCTTCAGCTAGATTATTGCTGTGCAGGTGTCACACACATGTAGAATGAAAGTGGGTGTCAAACCTGAGGGCCTTTGTGATGAGCTTGTTTATTGCTAGTCCTTCTTCGGTTTCTATTAGAACTGCTGAGCTTGTTAAAATAACTTTTCTATGACTGTGTATCTGCTGTGACCGAGGCAGGATGCATATTTCACACTTATTAAGCCCTTTTTCTAGACATTTGAATATGTTAGTCCAAAATAAATGCAACATAAAAGTTCATATTTGCAGAAACACTTCAAAGGGTGAAATGTAACTTCTGTCTTTCAGAGTGATCATTGTTGGTTCTCTTGGGTCCCATCATCACCACTACACTGGGTCAGATCAGAGCCAAGAGCTAGTTTTTAAACCTTTGCCATGAAGGTTTTCTGGTTATAAGTACTGTAAATACCACTTTCACAGTTCTACATGTGCTGGCTTCAGGAGGATGAAAGGCTCGAATCAGTCCTGCCAGTAGCCTGCACTGTGACCCATAAGCCAGACACACAGACACAGATTTTAGCATTGAACAAATAATACTTTTGAAAACCTAGGATAAGCTGTTCATCTTTTTTTTAGTCAATAATTGAAATCCCCAGTAACGATTCATTTCATTTCTTCTCCAGCCGGAGCTCATCCTACACCATCTTGTCCTCTGCACTGGGAGCAGCGTGGACGGAAGTGCTATTACTTTCCAGAAATAACAGATGAGAAAGACTGGAGTGAAAGCCATGAAGACTGCTCCTCCAGGGGCTCCCACCTGGTGGTGATAGAGGACAAGGCTGAGCTGGTAAGGCATCAGTGATACAGGAGCAGGCAGAGCTGGTAAGGCATCAGTGGTACAGAAGCAGGCAGAGCTGGTAAGGCATCAGTGATACAGGAGCAGGCAGAGCTGGTAAGGCATCAGTGATACAGGAGCAGGCAGAGCTGGTAAGGCCCCAGTGATACAGGAGCAGGCAGAGCTGGTAAGGCATCAGTGGCACATGAGCAGACAAAGCTGGTAAAGCATCAGTGATACAGGGGCAGGCAGAGCTGGTAAGGCAGCAGTGAAACAGGAGCAGGCAGAACTGGTAAGGCACCAGTGATACAGGAGCAGGCAGAGCTGGTAAGGCACCAGTGCTACAGGAGCAGGCAGAGCTGGTAAGGCACCAGTGATACAGGGGTAGACAGACCTGGTAAGGCATCAGTGATACAGGAGCAGGTAGTGCTGGTAAGGCATCAGTGATACAGGAGCAGGCAGAGCTGGTAAGGCATCAGTGATACAGGAGCAGGCATAGCTGGTAAGGCACCAGTGCTACAGGAGCAGGCAGTGCTGGTAAGGCATCGGTGATACAGGAGCAGGAAGAGCTGGTGAGGCACCAGTGCTACAGGAGCAGGCAGTGCTGGTGAGTCATGGGTGATACAGGAGCAGAAAGAGCTGGTAAGGCACCAGTGATACAGGAGAAGGCAGAGATGGTAAGGCACCAGTGTTACAGGAGCAGGAAGTGCTGGTAAGGCATCGGTTATACAGAAGCAGGCAGAGCTGGTAAGGCACCAGTGATACAGGAGCAGGCAGAGCTGGTAAGGCACCAGTGCTACAGGAGCAGGCAGTGCTAGTAAGGCGTCGGTAATAAAAGGAGCAGGCAGAGCAGGTAAGGCACCAGTGATACAGGAGCAGGCAGAGCTGGTAAGGCATCTGCGACAGGACACATGAGCAGACAAAGCTGACAATGCATCCATGATACAGGAGAAGGCCAATGTGTTATTTGTTTAGTTCTTGAGATAACTTATTCCCCGCCCTTCATACAAAAAGTCACAACACATTATAAAAGGGTTTTGCTACAAATGACTGACAACTGGGGTGCGGCTGCTTGAAAGTGTTACTATCAAGTAAAATAATTTTTAAGAATATTAGTACGAATCACTGCAATAAAATGTGGGGACATGAAGAACTTAAAGGCAAGAAATCATTGAAAGAGCATAGAGAGGTAACACAAGTTAAAAACATTAGGAGAACACAAGTCACCAGAGGGGCAAGAGAAATGTGGTGATATTGTAACATTGGATGTGAACTTGAGACAGCGCAAATCGAGAAAAAATTAGAAGTGCACCATATTTACAAGCACGTTGCATTAGTTTAGTAAAGATTACATAAGAGTGTCGAATTTATAGAGTGAAAATACATAAGAGTGTTGAATTAAAATAGAATGCATATATCAGTGTGAAAAGCTAATGTAGAAGTGTGTAAAGATGTCATAATGATGTTGAAATCCCATGTTATGTGGCTGTTGTAGAGGAGAATGTAACGCTGCTAAACGAAGAAATGTGTAGGCCACATGGCAGTTCACAGAGAATGAAAGGTGATGTTATACTTTCACGTGATATGGATTTTAATATTATTGTAATTCAAAGTATTATTGATCATAGAACTGAAAAATATGTTTTATAGAAGTGTTTCATATAACCATTGTGTGTAATAAGTTAGAATACTGTTTAGACTAAGAAATTAAATGTTTTACAGAGTGCACAGGCCCGTTTCATGTAGTTCTAATAGGCCTGAATAGATAAGTTCATTTCTTTTGATCTGCATGTGTTAGTTAGAGGAATGTCATGTTAAGCTTAAATTGCGGAGCCTGTCCGATGGTTTACGACTTAGAAGATATGGTGGAGGCCGGAATTTGGGGCCCACTGTACAAGTGTCTGTTTGCAGGTGCGAGGAGGTTCCAATCAAGAGAAGTGATGAATAGGGTTTTGTTCAGGGCGCCAGGCACAGGCCTGGAGGAGGCTTCGGGAATTTCCTGGGGGGTACCATCCTGCCGGAGAAGAGTCTGAGAAGCAAGGTCAACGCTAACGATGGGCCCAGAGGAGTATCAGCATGGAAAATGCCAGAACCAACACCACGTGAGGGGCGTCTCTAAAGGGCGTTTCTATTGTAAATGTGATTTTTGTATTAGGGACAGCACCCCTGGGTGGAGTTAGGGCAGATGGTCTGAGGAACCTAAGAGAGCGGATGGGTAGGCAGATAGGTTAACTGCGAGACACCGATTTACAACGAAGACTAAGGGAAGTGAGTGATCTTCTTTGGAAGTCACCACGGCTGACACCTTTTTAGGTTAAGATTTTGCTAAGTAGGGATGTCACTTAGTCTAGTGTAGGGACAGTCTAATCTGAATGTTCTTCTTTTCTGTAAATGACTCATAAGCTACAGCTTGTGTCTATTCTTGCAACTCTGATGATTTTCGAATTGGTTTTGGTTATATTCTTCTGCCGACTAAGAGCATTTAGAAAATTTATGTTTGTATTGATACCAGTATATCTTTTGAACCTTATTTTGAGATGTTTGTATCTCCAGTTAACTTTGGCTTTATAATAAACTTTTAAAACTTATTCGTAGTAAGTGGTTCTTTAGAGTGGTGTAAGTCCTTATTACTTGACCTAGTAGTGGATTGCCTTTTACTCTATGACAGGTATCAACGGTTCAGTCGACCTGAGTTGGGATCTAGACCTATAGCCATAGATCAAAAATCCCGCCGTAACAGTTGGTAGCAGAGACGGATGGTTACCTTCTAGAGGAAGGTGATCTAGTCTAGGTTAAGATTACCCCAAGGTCCCTAGAGATCGAGAGATGAGCAGCGGAAGAATCGCCTGCCGAAGAAGGTGCTGACGGTGCGAGAGAAAAGCAGCAGGGTCGGACGAGAGTGAGTATAACAAGGGTCATGCGTTGACAGATTGCGGTGTTTTGTGTTGTATTTGTATTGTAATGTCATGTGGAGTTGAATGCCTGTAGAGTGAGTGAGAGAGGGTTGTGAGCGCGGGCAACCTGGCTGGGGAAAATCTTAAGTTCGGGGAAGAGCTTAAGTAGTTCGTGTGTATCGGACATCCAGAGTAGTTGTCGACCAGAGTAAAGGGGGTCATGAGGTACCATTGATCGCCCGCAGGACCGAGATAGGGGGAACGCAAGAGTGAGTGTGTGGGTAACGGACGCAGGTCGAAAGTTACCGTGTGTAAGTAACCTATCAGTTAAGGCGATTGTACATTTCGTCAGTTAAGGTGACAATTACAGTTAGACTGTGGGCGTACAGTCAAGGAAAGTGATCGCTTGGTCGGAAGTAATCATTTTTCAGAGTATGAATGGGACGCATGCATGACCGGGAGACGAGCAGACAAAGGAGGGGAACTGCTGCGAAGGGGGACGAGTGACGTCAGCGAGAGCCGCGCTGAGATAGGCCGGTTGGTGTGAAGCCGCGCTGTGATAGGCCGGTAGGAGTGACGTCAGCGAAAGCCGCGCTGTGATAGGCCAGTTAGCGAGAACCGCGCTGAGATTGGTGGATTGTCATCAGGAAGTAAACGAACGCGGAGAAAATAGAAATTTGGCAGATTTTGAACATGAAGTGTTTTAAATGTTTGAGAGCGATCTTTAAGAGAAAAAGAAGAGAATCTTATTGCGGGGAAGAGGCACCGCCAGAGGGTACACCAGCTCACTATATGGCAACGAATGTTGGGTTGCATACTATACTGTGGCTTGGTACTTGGAGTAAGATTACAGAGGTGAATGAGGAACTGACTTTTCCGAAATACAGAACATTTAGACTAGAAGTGTTGCATCAGCTGAAAGCAGTTATGTCCTCATTGAGACCTTTGCCTAGACCAACACAGTTTGAGGCCCTTAATGCGTGGATTAGGGTGGCGCACGACAGGAATCAGAATAGGCGCCAAGAAAGGGTAAGGCGATCAGTAAGGGCAGTGCAAGATGCCAAATGGGATGCGGAGGCCAAGAGATGGAGGGTACAGGCGATTGAAGTGGATAAGTTGTACCCAGTGAGAGAGGTTGCAGGAGAAAAGAGACCAATAGAAGAGGATGAAGAGAGCGAGTCGGAGGATGGCCTAATAAATAGGTTGTTGATAGATAGACCACCTCCGGACAATAGGGAGATAGAAGGTACTGAGCTCCCAAGGGAAGATAGGGTTGACATAGAAGAGAACAGGCCACTCCCCATAACGAATTGGGTACCTACCAAAGGTGAGGAGATACCTCAACATAGTCCTGTACAGAGAGTAGTCGGAAGGGTTGTGGTGCTGAAGATGCCAGCAACAGAGAGGGTTGAGTCTTATGGATTGCCAGATGCTCTTCAAGTACCCGTTACCATAGGTCCTATAGTGTCGGTTTATCACCCGGAGAAAGGGAGAGAGGAAGAACAGGTACGGCTAGACAGAGAAAGAGTTGAGATGGAAAGAAGGAATAACACGACAAATGCCTGGAGGAAATTGCCAGGACCGATAACGTGGAGCACCCCATTGGATTCAGCAGTGGATCCCGTAACAGAACAGGGGGGTCAGAGAGGACCGATGGACCTGAGGGGACCACGGCCAAAATCCTATAAAGAGTTGAGGGCTGACTTGAAGGAATGGGATAGGTCCACAGAAGCACAGAGCAACAGGTCAAGAGCAGAAGCTGGATGGGGAAGTCGAGGCAATGGGACATTATCTCACTGCGGGGCTAGCGAAAGCAGTCAGGAGTGGGATGGTAAAAGTCAGGAGAGTAGAGGAGTTACACGTCATATTGACGGTGGAAATGGGCAGGAGCAAAAAGGTAGAAGTGCAGAGTGTGGAGAGACGTCTCGTCTCATTCAAAGTGAGGGAGACCAAAGGACACAAGAGTACAGGGATAGATTTAAGTGCACTCTCCACGCACCTGATGGTAACGTACAGTACTGGAATTGTGGGAACATGGGGAACCGCGAAGGATCTTGCCATGCGTCGAGTGATCAGAGATCACTGGCAAATTGCGAAGGCATGGGGAATAATGGAATGTCTTACCATGCGCCCAGAGAAACCAGGCAGAACGGGAAATGTGGGACTATGGGAAATAGAGAAGTGTTTCACTATACACCCAGAGAGAATGGAACTGCATGGGACCTGGAGAGATGGGAGCATGGGAGGACTCCCCATAACACGCCTGAGCCCAGACGTAGGACTCAGAGCTGTGATGGGAGAGATGTAAATGGACTCTCTAGAGATAGCATACTGAAGGCTGTGATAAAAGCCAAAAGACTCGATGTGACCAGCTTACAATCTGATCTGGACAAGATAATTGATGGTGTGTTGCCTTTAGAAAGGATTGACATGTACGAACAAGATGAGCTGCTGTTTATAGCAAAGGATGTTACTCGGAAGGCAAAAGCAACTCATGAGAAACTGTCTGAACTGGCAGACAAGTATATGGTAGATTTGTCCAGAACAAAGGCATTGCAGGGTAACCATAGGTTGCATTATTCAGATCAGGACTTAGATGAGAGGAGGACAACTGGATTAAAAACACACATTAGGGAACTGATCACAGGAATAAGAGCATGGAGAGATCTGGATAAATGGGAAGAGAGGTGGTCCAAAAAGGGAACTGTTAGGCGGAGCGCAAATGTGATGTCTCCGGAGGGAAGGCTACTGCAGATGGAGGCATTCCCTTTGCGAGAAATAGCGAATGGGAGTTATGTACACGTGCCCTGGAGTAGGGGAGATTTGGCTGCATTCACCAACTCATTTCCGAAGTTAAGGGAAAATCCCGTAGAGTGGTACAAGCAGGTAGAGAGGTTTGTCAAGATTTCAAAGGTATTGTGGATTGATTTGAACGCCCTATTCGACATTGTGGTCCCAGGAGACTTGTGGATAGCATGCAAGGTTAGTGTCGAATGGCCAACTGCAGAACCAGAAAGGGATGGACGTACTAATGGACCATCAGAAACAGTAATGGTAAAATATGATGACATGGCTGAAGGAGAAGGTGCCACCACAAGATATAGATTGGGTAAAAATAGACCGAACAAGACAGGAACCCAATGAGACAGTTCATGAGTTTTATGAGCGATTGCTGAAAACGTTCAAACAATACAGTGGTTTAGATGTAATGGATCCCAAGGATATAGGACAGTTTGTATCGAAGTTCGTTTTAGGGTTGAGACCTGATATTTGTTTGATGATTCAGCAACATTTAATTTGTTGGCAAAACAAACGATTGGATGAAATTCTGAGATACGCAAGGTATTGCAGTGATGAAATAGATTCCAAAGCAAAGGAATTAAAAGAGAAACTGATGATGGTGCAGATGCAGTCGGCTGGAAAGGGTGGACAGCAGCAACAGGGAACAGGGACAATGGGACGGAAACCAAATAGTCAGAATAAGGACAGCAAGGAAAACTCGAGACCAAGAATAGACATTGCTACATTGAAGAAAACGACAAAGTGTCACCAGTGTCACCAGGTGGGACATTGGAAACGCGAGTGTCCCTATAACCCTGAAAACGGAGAGCTAGAGGTAGAGGAGGAGGAAGTTCGAGATGTTCCAGTTCAAAGGGTGACAGTGCCAAAGAGTAAGGTGGCCAAAGGGGGGACTTCGGCTCCACGAGCTCAGTTCCCGCAGCCACCAAAGATTACGACAGGGGGAAAGATCTATAGACAAATGCCTCTTTTTATAGACGAAGAAGAGTGTTACTACGTTGATCCATTGACGGGACGACGTGTAAGTAGAGAGGAGGACTATACCCTCGGGGCAGTTCTAGAGGTGGATCAAAGAGGACCGTTTGTTGAGGCTGAAGTGGCAGGGTGTCCTACAACATTCTTAGTAGATACCGGAGCTACTAGATCAACTTTGAGATCGGCAGTGGTTCCAGATCTACCAATGTCGGGGGAAACTATTCAAGTGGTAGGAGTCGCAAATAGGAGAATGACCAACCCTTTGACGGAACCAGTGCTAGTGAGAATAGGAAACCACAACTATGAACATCAGTTTGTAGTATGTGATTCTAGTCCTGTGTGTCTGTTAGGAAGGGACTTATTGTGCAAACTGAACTGCACAATATAATGCACACCTCAGGGAGTAGAGGTACAGACTACAGACGAGGATGCTACCTTTAAAGTTGCAAATTCGAGAGTGTGCGTAGAACTGTATCCTACCCTGACTGTGGGGGACCTTCCTCGGGACTTGCGAGATACAGTGTCATCAGAGGTATGGGATTTTACTGGGGAAGAGATAGGATTGATCAAAGGAGTAGAACCAGTGAAGATCATGGTAAAACCAAATGTTGAATATCCAAGAACGCCTCAATACAAATTGACCCCGGAGACGATTGCAGGAATAAAACCCATAATCGACTCTATGATTCAACAGGGAATACTGAAGGAAATCGTGGGTAGTCCATGCAACTCCCCGATTATGGGTTTGCAGAAACCTAGTGGGAAATTTAGAATAGTGCAAGATCTTCGAAAGATTAATAACATAGTTGTTTCATGTTGTCCAGTGGTACCGAATCCATCAGTGATATTATTTCAGATACCATTCCAAGCTGAGTGGTTCACCGTGATAGATCTTTGTCAGGCTTTCTTTTCAATTCCATTAGATGAAGAAAGCCAGTATCTTTTCGCTTTTAAGCTGGAAAATCGCGTCCTAACATGGTGTCGTATCCCACAAGGGTATACAGAAAGCCCATCAATTTTCAACCAGCTACTGAAGAAAAACCTTGAAAGTCTAGTACTGCCACAGAACTCGGTTCTGGTCCAGTACATAGATGACCTACTTGTTGCGTCAGGAATGGAAGAAGCTTGTAAGATAGATACCATCGCCTTGCTGAACCATTTAGCTGAAAATGGGCATAAAGTATCTCCGAGCAAATTGCAGTACTGTCTGACAGAAGTACAGTACTTGGGTCACCGGATAGAGAAGGGAAAGCGCAAGGTGTCACCAGATAGGATAGAGGCGATAATGAAGATGAACGCGCCTACGACACAGAGAGAAGTCAGGATGTTCCTAGGAATGGTGGGTTATTGCCGACAGTGGATAGCAAACTTTTCCCTGAAAGCAAAACCCTTACAAAAACTGACGCACAAGGAGGTGAGTGATCCGGTACCATGGGACAAGGTTTGTTTGATGTCGTTCCTACAGCTGAGAGAGGACTTGTGCCGTGCTCCAGCTTTGGGGATGCCTGATTACGAGAAACCATTTTCACTTTACTGCTGCGAAAGAGAGGGTTGTGCTTTGTCAGTTTTAGTACAAAGTCATGGAAATGCTCGTAGACCAGTTGCATACTTTTCGGCTACTTTAGATCCGGTAGCCGCAGCGTTGCCCGGATGTCTCAAATCCGTTGCTGCAACAGGTGTCAGCATTGAAAGGTGTGAAAATATCATCATGGGACACCAATTAGTGGTGTATGTACCTCATTCTGTAGAACTGTTAATGACCAGGACAAAGACACAGCACTTAACCAATAATAGGCTCACGCGCTACGAGCAAGTTATTCTTGCTGCGGAGAACGTGACCATTAAGAGGTGCTCTGTTTTGAATCCTGCTACATTGATGCCACTTCCTAATGATATAGAAGGCGAAGAATGTGAAGATCACGATTGCCTTGATGTGACTGACCTATGCACCAAGCCAAGACCAGATATTGTGGATGAGCCGTTGACTGACCCTGATGACATTTTCTTTGTCGATGGCTCATGTGTAAGAGACGATACTGGTCGGTTGAGAGCAGCTTATGCTGTTTGCACCATTACTGGAGTTGTGGAAGCGGCTTGCCTGGAAGGAGTACACTCCGCTCAGGTAGCCGAAATCATTGCATTGACACGTGCCTGTTTAGCAGGTAGCAAAATTAGAGTCACCATTTATACCGATAGCCAATATGGTTTCGGTGTAGTTCATGATTATGGGCAATAGTGGTCTCAGAGAGGTTACATGACCTCCTCTGGTTCGCCTATTCGAAATGGGGAATTTGTGCGACTGTTGTTAGAAGCAATACAAGGTCCAGCAGCAATTGCGGTCGTTAAATGTATAGCCCACACCAAAAATACAGATTTTGTGTCGCAAGGTAATCGATATGCAGACGAAGTTGCCCGCTACTGCGCGGAGCAAGGATACTCTTTCACGGAAGTGGAAGTAGGTGGGACTCAGGAAAAGACAGAGTGAAACATGATGCTAGAAACAGTTGATACTTGGGATGATTTAAAAGACCTGCAAGAGAAAGCACCTGATACTGAGAAAAAGGCATGGGAAACAGCAGGTTGTGTGAAAAGTGAAATGGATTTGTGGGTTTCAGCAGATGGAAGGGCAGTATTACCTGATGAACTAGTGAGTCCAATGGCACGACAGATACATGGTCCAGTACACTTAGGAAGAGATGCCATGCTGAGGTTATTTAGGCAGACTTGGTATAATCCTAGGTTTAGGATAGCAGCAGAAGCAGTGTGTCGGAGGTGTGTCACATGCCAGCAATTGGACGTAGGGAAAATAACACCAGTTACAATGAGTCACATTGGGAGGTCTGGGGGGCCTTTCAACAGAATGCAATTAGACTTTATTGAGATGCCAAAAAGCAACCGCCTCAGGTATGTTCTGGTGGTTGTATGTATATTTTCCAGATGGGTCAAAGCATACCCTACACGCAGGTGCGACACACTCACAGTAGCAAAGATGTTGCTTAGAGAGTTGATCCCGCGCTTTGGGGTGCCGACCTCTTTGGAATCAGACAGAGGAACTCATTTCAACAGTGAAGTTGTGAAGATGCTTTGCTCTGCATTGAACATTGATCAGAAGTTGCACTGTAGCTATCGACCAGAGGCTTCAGGTATCGTGGAGCAGATAAACGGAACTCTAAAATCCCGAATAGCCAAAGTATGTTCATCGACGTCCTTAAGCTGGCCTGATGCTCTGCCCTTGGTACTCATGAGTATGCGTAGCACACCAGACAGGAGGACAGGTCTCTCTCCACATGAGGTTTTAATGGGGAGGGCAATGAGACTTCCGTCTGTTCCAACTACAGCTTTGTTGAATATTACAGATGACCTGATCTTGGATTATTGCAAGGGACTTTCTGATGTCATTCATTCTGTGTCTCTTCAGGTGCAGGCTGCTGAAGTTCTATCTTCAAGAGACCTGTGTCACGACCTGTGCCCTGGAGACTGGTTGCTTATTAAAAAGCACGTCCGGAAGAACTGCCTAGATGTGCGTTGGAAGGGGCCCTACCAAATAATCTTGACAACGAATACGGCTGTAAAGTGTGGAGGGCTGCCAAACTGGATCCACGCTTCCCATACTCGAAGAGTTCCAGCACCCTTAGAAGAAACAGCTCCTCTCACAGATGAAAATCCAGCTGTGGACGGCAAACCACTAGAGGGGATCAGTCAAGCTGTGGGGGTGTCGGAAGAAGTTGGGAGTGCTACAGATCCAGAAGAAGAAAGACAGGACGACAGTGAAACTGAAGTTGCCACCGAAGGAGAAAGTTGTTGTGAATACGGCTCAGAGACAGATCAAGACAAGAGTGATCAAGAACCGAGTGTGAGGACAAGAAATAGGAGAACAAGGCGTGGAGAAGCTAGTTGGCCTGAAAGAAAGACGAGGCCGAGCTTGAAGCCAACTCCAGAGAGAACTCTTGCTCCTATATCTGAAGACTCGGATCTGGACGGAGGTGCACAAAGACAGGAACAGGAAGGTCCGAGAAGATCGAGGAGGGTGCGAGTGCCCTGCAGAAGATACGCTACTCCTGAGTGGACCTACCTAGCTGCAGATGTCCAGTGCACGGAGATCTGGGAGATTGAGGGAAGTGACATTGACCAGTACTGACCCAATCATAACAGTGGAAATAGTGTTGGTGATACCCGGAGTGGAGGTCGAAGGGTTGCTGACACTCACTATCCCCAATCCTCCTTATCTGAGCGGGATAAGAGACATGGTTTTAAACAGAATAGAATTTCCGACTTTTTGTTCAACGAGGCCAACGCATGAGGAGATCACTCTTCGTTTGGAAATATTAGAATACGTGATTAGAGCCGCTGGAACACGTCTGATTCCAGATTGTTAAAGACTTTGTAAATAAACAGATTGAAAGATGACCTAGCGCCAAGTGGAAGAAGAAGAAATTTAGGGGCTTCCCATTTAGTGGACGGAGAAGGGCTAGGGTTGTCTTTTGCTTTAAAACTCAAAACCTGATCTTGCTGAAGGGATTATCAGCTTCCAGATGTGGTTCGGAGAGACTGAATAAGCAAAGAAAAGAGACTTTATGCTGTGAAAGAAAACCAGAACTACACTGTCTTGAGATCATGGAGGCTGGCAACCCAAACCGCAGGACAAAATGCATAGTAGGCACACTTTTAGTGGGAGTAATTTTTCTTATAGTTTTAGTAGTTACTATATCATATGTAGTGGGACATGAAAATGAAGAAAAGGCTACAAAGGAAGCAAAAATTGTACCGATACAGAAACCTACTACTGCTGGTAAAAAGGGGGACAATACAGAGAAAGATAAAGCTTTACTAGCAGCAGAGACTCGTAGGTTGCATGTGGATGAATCACAAGGAAATTTCAAATCAAATGCATATGCTAAATTGCTTTATGAATATATTGATGCTATCGAGGCTAAAGATTGCTACGTGTGTATGCAATTGCCAGCCTCTGTAGACGAAGGTATTAGATATCATCATCTTCCATTGACTTATGGAATCACATGTAGTTTGTTGCTTAGTATATTCTATGAACGTGATGGGTTTGAATATTATTTTTCAAACTTTGATGCTGTTTTACCAGAAGTTCAAAACTACAAGCATATGAATAAGTGGGATTATTATAAGAGTGAAGATAGACTAAAGAAAGTTTTCATTCCTTGGAAAACGTTAGATACTTCACATGCCCGAAGAAATAATTTGACTTGTAAAGTGTCAGAAATTGAGAAAAAGTTTATAGGGCAGGTGGATGATCAGTACAGGAGACAGAAGATTTTAAAAGCTTCAGGCCAATGGAAAACAGATTGGACAGAGGAAGAAAGATCACACAAAAGAAAGGATAGTAATGGTCCAATAGCTTTAGATCGAGAGAAGAAAGGGAAACTGTGTATATATAGGGGTAAAACCTATGATGAAAATGTGTTTGTGGGAGAAGTAAATTGTGAACATGCTTTCCAATTAGAGTATTATACAAAAGATTTCTTGAAGGGAATGCAGGTGATCCCGAATGTATATTTTGTTTGTGGAAGAAATGCATACGTGAAACTACCGGATAATTGGTATGGATCATGTTACTTAGCAATTGTCTTCCCCAAAATATACCATGCTAAGGATTTGGAAATTATAGAGGGAAGAACTCAAGCTAGAGGAAGAAGAGATGTAAGCGATGAGGAGGAAGTTGGAGACGTATTTGGTGCTATGTTTCCTCTTTTAGGGATAGTACTGAATGATGTCAAGATCAGAAGATTGGCAACAGTTGTGGATAGGTTGTCCGCCAGTACTGCTAGAACATTAATGCTGGTGGAGGGAGAGATGCAATCGATAAGAGCAATGGTTCTTCAGAACCTTCTTGCTCTAGACGTTCTGTTAGCCAAAGAGGGAGGAGTCTGTAAGGCTTTGAAGGTTCAGGAATGTTGTACTTACATTCCAGACAATTCAAAACCTCTAGAAAAGTATATACGGAACATCACTGAGATTCATCATGAGATTGAGGATTTGACACAGGTAAATGTGTGGGAAAAAGTAGGTCACAGAATGGGTAAAGTTGGAGGTTGGTTTGCCAACCTAGGAAAGGGTTTCATTTGGTACATACTGAAACCTATCATCATAATAGTGGTTTGTATAATCACTTTGTGGGGATTGGTGTGGCTGTACCAATGGTATAGATCAAACAGATTGCAGAGATCCATGAGAGAGCAGGAGAGGAGATTAGCTGCGATGCAGGATAATCAGTACAGGAGTCTGAGGGCTCTAGAGATGATGAAGCGAGGGAGTACTGCAACAAGTTCAGTTTGAATTAGTTCATACCTTAGGGATGATGTTGTGATGGTGATGACTACTAAAAGTCATCAAAGGGGGGAACTGAGAGAGCGCAAATCGAGAAAAAATTAGAAGTGCACCATATTTACAAGCACGTTGCATTAGTTTAGTAAAGATTACATAAGAGTGTCGAATTTATAGAGTGAAAATACATAAGAGTGTTGAATTAAAATAGAATGCATATATCAGTGTGAAAAGCTAATGTAGAAGTGTGTAAAGATGTTATAATGATGTTGAAATCCCATGTTATGTGGCTGTTGTAGAGGAGAATGTAACGCTGCTAAACGAAGAAATGTGTAGGCCACATGGCAGTTCACAGAGAATGAAAGGTGATGTTATACTTTCACGTGATATGGATTTTAATATTATTGTAATTCAAAGTATTATTGATCATAGAACTGAAAAATATGTTTTATAGAAGTGTTTCATATAACCATTGTGTGTAATAAGTTAGAATACTGTTTAGTGGAGAAGCGTGGCTCAGTGGTTAGAGGCGGCAGACCCGGAAGCTGAGATTGGCTGTGGACCAGGGTTCGATTCCCTGCCTCGGCGGGTCTCGGGCTCAAAAATTCCGCGGACTCAACACTTCTCGCTCCGGTGCCTACTCGACTCATGGGGTCACACTCTGCAACTCTGGGCAATAGCTTGCTTAATCTCCACTACGGCCCCTTGTGGCGGGATGCCTGGCTTTCACCTTGTGGATACCCTGCCGGGGTATCTCACAGGGGAATACCAGGACGGGTTCCCTAAGCAAGCGCCTTGATGCCTTCGGGTGATACGTGCGCTATATAAGTCGCAATACATACATAGACTAAGAAATTAAATGTTTTACAGAGTGCACAGGCCCGTTTCATGTAGTTCTAATAGGCCTGAATAGATAAGTTAATTTCTTTTGATCTGCATGTGTTAGTTAGAGGAATGTCATGTTAAGCTTAAATTGCGGAGCCTGCTCGATGGTTTACGACTTAGAAGATATGGTGGAGGCCGGAATTTGGGGCCCACTGTACAAGTGTCTGTTTGCAGGTGCGAGGAGGTTCCAATCAAGAGAAGTGATGAATAGGGTTTTGTTCAGGGACAGGCACAGGCCTGGAGGAGGCTTCAGGAATTTCCTGGGGGGTACCGTCCTGCCGGAGAAGAGTCTGAGAAGCAAGGTCAACGCTAACGATGGGCCCAGAGGAGTATCAGCATGGAAAATGCCAGAACCAACACCACGTGAGGGGCGTCTCTAAAGGGCGTTTCTATTGTAAATGTGATTTTTGTATTAGGGACAGCACCCCTGGGTGGAGTTAGGGCAGATGGTCTGAGGAACCTAAGTGAGCGGATGGGTAGGCAGATAGGTTAACTGCGAGACACCGATTTACAACGAAGACTAAGGGAAGTGAGTGATCTTCTTTGGAAGTCACCTCGGCTGACACCTTTTTAGGTTAAGATTTTGCTAAGTAGGGATGTCACTTAGTCTAGTGTAGGGACAGTCTAATCTGAATTTTCTTCTTTTCTGTAAATGACTCATAAGCTACAGCTTGTGTCTATTCTTGCAACTCTGATGATTTTCGAATTGGTTTTGGTTATATTCTTCTGCCGACTAAGAGCATTTAGAAAATGTATGTTTGTATTGATACCAGTATATCTTTTGAACCTTATTTTGAGATGTTTGTATCTCCAGTTAACTTTGGCTTTATAATAAACTTTTAAAACTTATTCGTAGTAAGTGGTTCTTTAGAGTGGTGTAAGTCCTTATTACTTGACCTAGTAGTGGATTGCCTTTTACTCTATGACAGGTATCAACGGTTCAGTCGACCTGAGTTGGGATCTAGACCTATAGCCATAGATCAAAAATCCCGCCGTAACAAACTTTAGTAAGATAACTCAACAAACCTAAACAGTGTAGCTTAATGTCTCCCCTGACCAATGAGATGAAGGAGGCCCTGTTCTGTGCTGGAAAAAGATTTCCACTCATGGGTGTGCTGGAGCCGCAGGGATTATTTCCAATTAAAAATCTTGGTTTACCAGAATCATCCTAACCCCTGCTGCTGTTTCTAACTGAGGCAATGGATCTTTGCCATTGTTTTACAGAAGATCAGGAGCTGTCCATCACATAAATTATAATCATATTCTCTAATCTATTTTCAGTCAATAAAGAGAGTTAGTATGAGTTTAAGGGTTTTATTAATGCAATCATTTAGTACATCATCTTTGTTAAGGTCACAATTTAATTCTTATCAATCTAAATTATCGAATATGGACAGAAATAAATAATCAATACTGGTCAATAAAACTCAGAATAAAATGCATTAAGCATGTTCCATAAAGGAATAAATCACTATTCTACGAAGCAGGGAAAATGTGGCAGTCAGAATCCATAAAGAGTTCCCTTTCATGAGACTGAGAGAAAAACCATAAAGCTTTAGCATCGCAAGTCAGCTCAATAAATCAAGTAATGTATCAGAGCAGAACTGCCCTTAAAGAGAGGTTCAGGAAACCTCAATATGAGGAAAAAATGGCCCAAGCATCTGTTAGTAAATATCTCCCCACAAGCCTCTGCAGAGAGTGTCTAGGAAAGTGCCTGGATAAAAAAGTCTTGGACTGCTCTAGGAACACACACTATCATAGACTACACATTTTATCATTGTTGCAGCTTGTGGTTTTCTTCTCTCTTTAGTCGGCCAATCACATTTTATGGGAATAGGATCACTCTTGTCTAAAATTTGAAAACACAATTGCTTCTACATAGCAGCTTTCAATGTAGTTTACTTCTTATCATCTAGCAGTTACATCCTGTCTATTCGTAATACACTTTCTTGTTTAAGAACTACTTTCCCATGTGGGATTTTCACCTCTATATCATTCTAAGTACCAACACGTATTTATGTGTTAGCATCAATCATTGTGTAAGAAGAAACATTTGTACAATTAGATAAAAGCATTTAAGCAACAATTATTCACTATGAAACACGTTCATGGAAAGGTCAAGGGAAAAAAACATTTTATCCATGTTAATCTTGTCTAGTCAAGTCAGCTTGTCAGGCAATGTTGCTTCAGCCATTTGAGGCTTAATATGAGTAAATATGGTTGCCTGCTGCAATTTGTGCATTTAAACACATAATTTGTCATTAAGGCCTACATGTTCATTCTGAACATTATTATAAACTTTTTTCTTTTCTCATAGTTTTTAAAATGCCTACTTACCTGTAATTTTTGCTGAAATTTGTTTTTGTTGGTCATATGACTCTCTGCACTTTACCACATCTAACCAGTGCTAAAGTGCTTGTGCTTAATTCCCTAAATAATATCCTCATAACATGTTTGTTATATTCCTAATTAGCATATTTAATTTATTTATAAGTCTCTTGTAGAGTGATATGCCATATAATCAGGGTCTGTAAATTCAATTCTACCAGTGGACCTGCACCACTTAGTGCATCACCCACTTAAGTAACACCCTAAAACATGTCCCAGGCCTGCCATTGCATCCTGAATGTAGTTTTTAACTACCATGTAGACTTGGCATTTAACCCCCCTTGTCAAGCCTTAAACTCCCCTTTTGTTACATTTAACTCACCCCTAAGGTAGGCCCTTGGTAGCCCATAGGGCAGGGTGCTGTGTATTTAAACCTAGAACATGTACTTTTACGTTTTACATGTCCTGGTAGTGAAAAACTCAGAAATTCGCTTTTCACTACTGTTAGGCAACCCCTCCCATAGGATTCCATTTGGGATTCCTTATTACATTCAATAAGCTGTAATTCTTAATTGGGAGCAGGTAGCTATGTCATGTTTGGTGTCTTTGGAATGTTAATGAAAACCCCTATTTAATGGAAAAGTTGGGTTTTTCTTTACAATTTTGAAAATGCCACTTTTAGAAATGTGACATTTTCATTCCCCGTACCCTGTAGCCTGTCTTGTGTCAAATGACTGGATGTAGCTGACAGTTAGTATTCATGACCCCCTCCTCCCCAAAGACCGTCACACAATAGCGGGATTAGGTGTGCCTCAATATGCCATCTGATGGCAGAATGGGGGGCGGACTGTGCTCTGCCTTCACGCAACAGGCCTATTTGCCCTGCATTGTCACTACAGCCAGCTTTGAGCCAGGGGAGGGAAGTCAGGATATTCCATGTACTTCAAAGAACCTTACTATTTGGAAAACAGGGGACCCCTACAAATTCTCAGTTTGCTATACGTAGGGAAATAATATCATTGAAAAAGTTAAGAACTGTAGCAAACACTCAATTAATAACTGCCAACTCTCTCCTCTGAAGGTGAAACAAAACAAAATTGCGACTATAAATTTTATTTCATTTTTAGCTCATGATGTCCTAATAACGAAAAAGAAAAGTGTTTATGAAAGAAACTTAAAACAAAATATCAGTATGAAATAAAAATGTTTTCTATATACAAAAAACTTTGATTCCATATATGTAATTTATAGTCGCAATTTTATTTTGTTTCACCTTCAGAGGAGAGAGTTGGCAGTTATCAATTGAGTGTTTGCTACAGTTCTTAACTTTTTCAATGACTTCAAAGAACCTTTCCAGAAACTTCTTCCACTTTGTAGAAAAAGGGTATGGGGTGTAAAAATAGAACCTTTACACCCACTCTTAAGTTCACTATTGGACCTCTGGGAGGACTTTCAGAGACCTGCCTGCTGCTGTGACCTGCTGTGCAATCTGCCAGACTGCTGCTGGTCCTGGAAGGACTGATTTGCTGGCTGGAGCCTGTCTTGAGCCATCAGTGGCCAGCCCTGCATGTCACTTGCACCAAGATTTCCAGAGGTGTCTCCAAGGGCTTATTTTCTGGCTTACGGCTCAGAGTCACAGGGTCATAAAAGAGTTCCACCAACTTGAAGCTCACCTGGACCCAGCCTGTGTAAGTCCTGCATCCCCATGAATTGCCCCACCAATCCGGGACCCTTGGTAGTGGTGCTAAAGATACCTTTGGTAGCGGTGTCTGCTAGGCACCGCTAGCATTTTGTAGCTTGCCTGTAGTGGACCCGTGCGCTCGCCAGCACACTGCCTGCCATCGTAATCTGGTGGCCGAAATGTGCTTTGCGATGGGGGTGAAACCACCACCGGCAGGCTGCTAGTGGCAGTTGTACCGCCATCGTAATGAGCCCCAAAGTCTGAATGAGAAATTATCCCCATGGCTTGAACTCAAGGCCATGTAACGACGACGCTCCCTTCTAGGACACCTCCTGCAGTCTTGCCCCGCTGAATTTTTACCCTCTCAGACACTTTTTCTCAGAATTTCTTCTAAGTCTGAAGGTATGCGCTGACTAGGCTCAATACCCTCCTTGTATCAGAACCACACTCCATCGCTGCATGCCATATTTTTCAACTTTGACTCTGGACTCGCGCAACTGGCTGTCCGCGCTGGAGCTTCGACTTTTTAGGTGCTAGCTTGTACTGAAAGCTTTAGACAATTCATAACTCTGGTTCTACTGATTGGATTTGTGCTTTTGGGGTCAAATAGTTAATTGGAATTTACTCTAATTTTCAAAATTGATTTGGGATTTTTCTTGTGTTGTGTTTTCACTTTACTACTCTTTGTGTGCTGCATACATACTTTACATGTTGTCTCTAACTTAAACCTGGCTGCTTCTCATGCCAAGCTACCCAGGGTAAAGCACAGCTTAATTTAGACTTTTTGGGTTTCACCCTGCAAGGGAATGTGGCTGTTGCTTGACCAGGGCTCACACGCCAGTCAACGAACAACCCAATTCCTCATACACTTGTCTTACATCTACCATGCACCACTCAATATATTCCTTCTAGGAATGTACGTCGGGTGGATTATTCACCCCACTGTCTCACTGCATTATATTTTGCTGCCATCAATGCACACTATAAAGATTTTGATGTATTTTGTTGGGCCTCCTTCTCCCCATTAGTTGAGTATGAGTGTTTTAGCAGCATCTTCTAAGTGCACTCCTGTTAGTGTATCAAGACATTCCCTTACCTTTCTCAGTAATGCCTTACTGCTACTGCATATGTGTAAAAAAAACTCCCCGCTTGACCACATTTCCTACTGCAGACATCTGGCATCACTTTTCCCACTCTTAGTGTGCTATTTTGCTGTAGTATGATCAATGCAGGATACTTATTGTATCAACTGAATCAAAACCATGTGGGGGGCGCATAACGCTTCCACTCATTCTCCTTCCTCAAATAGTCCCACATCTGTTTCCCAATTAACTATTAATTTCACTAATATGTCTGGGGAGCTACAGATAATCTTCCAATAAATTAGTGATATAACTTTATTTGGCAAGAGTTCATCTAATACTCTGTCCTCTAGCAGTGAGGAGTCCTCCACAAGCACATTGTGCTTGATATGGAACCAGTGCATACCTGGATCGAACATCAGCTTGCCTCAGTGTCTGCCAGCTGGCTTTCCTGCTTACGTGTTTCAAGCGACTCCATATATCCTTGTACCAATTAGGTGCCATCTAGATAATTCCTCAAGTTTCCTCATCTCTGCAGGGTGTTGCTGTCCTAAAGCAGGGCCTTCATGGAGATCACTCCTTCCCCACCCAGGAATGTTGGGTCCTCTCTCCAGATCCTGATTACCGTCTGTGTAAGAGTTGGTAGGGACATATTCAACAGGTTTGTGTTTAATGCATCCGAGTATCCCTTGGATTTAATGGCATGTCTGTCCACCCTTAATGCTGGATCATCCAAGGCTGCAAAGGCCCATTCATTCACCATTACCAGTTTTGAGGCCCAATAATATTTGGATTAATTGGGTAGAGCTATTCCTTTTCTTCTAATAAGGTTTCCCAGGTCAATACGTAGTGTTAACTTATACCCCTAAAGGAGTCTCACTTCTGTTTCTTGTTGCCTAAGTTTCCAAAAGCGTAACATCCTCTTTATATGTATCTAAAACATTATTTAGGTTTCCTTTGAACTTACATTGTACATCTCTTGTGTCATAATTTCTCAAGTAGTCAAACCCCTCCATGCAGAGCCTTAGCGGCAACTCAATTGGGATATCTGGAGAATTTTACTCTTAACACACTAATGGAGAAGGGGAGGTAAGGCCACCATACATCCTTCTTGTCAGAAAGCTGCATTACAAACGAGTACGGTAGCTCAAATAGTAGAAATATAGACTTCGCACGAGTCCATCAGTAGGTTGAGTTCGCCCAGGTGGCAGTGTCCTACCAGGGCGGGGAGAGGTTGCTGATGAAGAAACATGACAAAAACTGTATGTGAGACTTTCTCTTCCAAAATAATGTTCTTCCCACATATCCTGACAGTATTCCTGTGATGTCCAAATTGGGCCAGGACATGTTTTCCTAAATAGGGTAACGGTCTATCTTCCTACTATTTGAGCTACCATACTCATTTGTAATGCAATATCTGGATGAAGTCCCATGAGTGCATATAAATCAGTCTTCCCCCAATTTATGGTGAACCCCAAGTAGTTGCCCAAAATGAAACGGTTTGGAGGACTCTAGGAATGGTCATCACTGATTGTGCTGCGTATACCAGCACATCAGCCGCGTATAGTAAACGTTTCCACGCAACCCATATCGGTGAAGACGTGACGGATTGTTACAATAATGGCGCTATAGTCGGAACTTATAACGGTTCGGCTGTATGTTTGCTGATTCTTTTTTTCCCTGTTTTTTGCTGGACGAATAGACCCATGTATATAAGGGGAATTCTGGATTTTTTAGGTCTTTTGAACGTATGCGCCATTATACACCACAAAGGCTGCGAGATGGTGAGATTAATAGAGAACAATATGAATGCTGTTTTGGCAGTGATATGAGAAATTAGCCTAACTGCCAAAGGGACATATTACTAATGTGAAAGACAGTACGCCGTTCGCTTTGACAAAGTCTATTGAGAAGACGAAACACGTGTTGGCGTTTTTTTGTTGTATCATCGAGGATTAATAATAAAAAGAATCATGTCTTTAAGGAAAATCCAGTGATGTGGACTCTGCTTTCTGGAAACGTCTAAAGGATTTGGACAGTTTAGTAATTCGGAGAAATTGTGTATTGGTGTACTATACATAAAGCCAATTAATTTGTCCTATACATAGCTATGGACTTTTTGACATAAACATAAGGGTGTGCCATGTATTTCTTTCATTTTTTACAATGGTGTTTCCACGCAATGTCTGTATATTTTGACACACACCCAGACTTACAACATGGCGTAAATCTGGGAATGCTTTAAAACAGTGCAACTCCCCACGGATGGCGTAATGAGGAGAAATAACATTATTTCTCCTCGTTTTCTCCTCTTTCCATGTGGTCTGCATTCATTATGACCAATCGGGTCTCATGCCAAAGAGGTTAACAAGGTTCAACCTCGTTGGTTATATAATTGGCTTGAAACTCTTCTAAATAGGGAGGACCCTCATATTCTATTGTTCTTAGATGCCAAAAAGGTAATTGATGCAGTCTACTGGTCATTCTTAAAGCATTTCCTAGTAGAAAATGGGTTTAGTCCTAAATCTCGAGCATGGATAGCCCTGTTATACACGACCCTGTTGCCAGAGTGTAACTATCCTCAGAATTCCCTATTCAGAGGGGCACATGCCACACATGTTATCTGTCCCCGCAAAAAAAATGATAAATAAAAAAATGCTAGGAGTGATTCCACAACTCCCAGAATGCAACATTGCTGGTGGCTAATAACCAGAGAAACCTGTCAGCAAACTGGAATGTGCCAAAGCATATCTATGACTCTCACCCCCAAAGCTGCTCTTATCAACTGCGAGACATCCATCTACTTTGTGTGCTTTTCTGGTTACATTCTAGTATTTTTTTATGTAATATCTGCTGTTTGAATTTGAACTATGACTGGATAGGCGTGGACTTGAAAAACATGAGCCTCATACATGTGGGGGGACTTCCCATCAGTGAAGTTTAGGCATAAGCAGAACTGGTACTTGCAGGGCCCATTTGTAATGGACAAAAAACACTAGAAATCCCAGCATGCGCAGCGCCGTTACTAACTGAAAGCTACGAGCCGGACAAGGTTATCTGTTAGAACGTGCATTGCGTAATAATGCTTTTTTGCATTTTTTTTCATGTTGGAAACCTATATTTCTTTTGCGATACTTCGATAGTAGAAAGCATCCTTTTTGCCGGTCTTGTGCTTTTCGCATCTGATCCGGCTGCTAATTGTCAGTGGGCCCTCTGGTAAATTTGTCATCAAGTTGTGATTGCACTAATCACTTTACTTATCATAGTAGGTGTCAACGGTGATAATTGACGGTCATTGTATCCAATCATTGCTCCTGCCTTGCAGCTGACAGCCCCCAGGACCGGGGCTCAAACACGGCTGTTCATCAATTTGGATGAGACATGAGGCTCACACACACCCGACCGTGCTTGCTTGCTTCTGCCTGACTTCCAGGCTCCTGCCTGACTTCTAGGCTTTCGCTTGACATTGTGTCCAATCAATAGACGCACACACACCTCATTTGTCCCCAGTGGTAAAAGGAAATGTGAGAGTGGGTGTTGCATTTCACATATAACGAGCGCAGACACTCTGAAACCCAGACTAAGTAAAAACAAGCATTTGTAATGCAATAGAACTCTCATTTGCGTGAGACCTATTGCATTGCCAACAGGATTGCGGGCGGTCGAGGGGGGGGGGGGAACGGGGGTTGAGAAGGCACAGACTGCAGAAGTGGGTGCAAAAGGCATGGGAAGAAAATAGTGCTCGCAATCTAAAAAAAAATACCATGCAGCACTCGAAGTAAAGGGGCCAGTAGCCGTGGAAGGACACAAATGACGACCAGCATTTAGCAACTAATCCAATGAAAAAGATGGGCGGAGCTCCACTCCATATTGAATACTGCATGCCTCGCAAAGCTAGCAGCACATGCGTGCTGGCACTATCGGTGCGACCTAAAAACGGGGACATTATCTGTGCCATGCAACCCGATACAAGAAGCTGTGCACATAAAAGGGGTATCATGTCTTTTCGCAGCCTGCATGTCCCTTTTCAGCAGGCAGGGCAAAAGGGGGGCTAGCTACACTTATGTCTGATCTGATCCCTGCCTCAAAAGTGCCTAAAGGATGCTTGGCCCGAAAGATTTTATCCTCATGATGGTTAACTATTATTATAATTATATTAAAGATTTTAACCTGGAGGTAATGGTCTCCTCCGAAGATATTATATCTTTTTTCTGCAGGACAAAATGTAAAACTGTGTTGATGTGGACAGGGGCTTTTAACTTAAAGTTATGTAAATGAAACGGTAAGCGGGGGTGTTGTATAACAAACACGGAGTAAGAACATTGTACTCACTTTGCCCACACTGTACATATATGGACACCTAGAATAGCCTTATTTTAGGCCTTTCTTTGCTTCCAGAGAGTAACCTGACAAAAAATGAAAATGAGGAAAGTGTTCTCCTTACAATTACGGGCTGCATTGGGGGTAGTGCTATTGATTACATCTTTATGTCACATGATCTGGTTTTTCTATACCCAGGATTTCAGGGTTCTATTAAATTGCTTGACCGATCATATTCCGTTGGTCCTAGAATTGAATATTGAGGTAAAACCTGCAAACAGATAAACAAAAAGACTGCATAGTAACGAGTAGAAAGGCATTAACAGTGAAAAGGGTCACGGTAATCCCTGACCCGTTTTTGAAGCAATTAGTTTGCGACCATTCATCTCTATTTTCCACCTGCCTCTTGGAAAATTCTATAGGGCAGGATTTACAACTAGGTTTTGAAATATTATGCAGCACCATATCTGGAAACCTCACAGCGAATATCCCTAAAGGAGAAAAACCCATATAGTGGTGGTTTAACTCCGAATGCTCATCAACCCATAGAAAATTGAAAACCTTTTGCAAACATCCCCGCGTCCGGTACAAGAAATTAAAATTGCCAGATGGCAATAAAAAGAAAAGAAAGAAGACAAAAAAAAGGGAAATTATAACAAAAGCATGGAATGACATACAGAAAGCTAGCTTATTAAGAGATAATAGACTCTTTTCAAAATCAAAGTACTAATACCTGCAGATAAATGGGTGGCGCATTTCATGTCCATTTTTGATATTGAATCCACACCCTCAGATATTACCCCCGCCAATACCGATATGGTAAATACCAATGCAGTATGGTATAGAGCCCGATTTCTGTATGATTCTTTATGTTTAGAGGTCAAGGAAGTGGAGGAAGCAATGTATAGCGCGGAAAGTGACAGGACCCAATAGTGTTCTAGCTAATGTTTTTAAATTATAGAATTATGACCCCCCCTCTTTTAGTCAATCTTTTTAGAAATGTTGCTAGAGGTTTTACCCCTGATGGAACATGGTCACTATTGTCCCGATTTACAAAAAAGGAAATAGGACTTACCTACCCGACATGCTAAAGGCCAATGTCGTTAATTGACTCAAGCATGGAGATCCCGGGCAGAATCAGATTAGAGCACCTAGAAACTTGGTTACAGAAAATGAAATTGTGTCAAACTTGCAATTTGGTTTTAGGCCAGGAGTAAGTACAATGAATCAATGTCTAAACTTCTGCTTGATTGCAGGTAAATGTGTCTCAGTCAAAAAAGGAGCTCAGGCCTTTATTGATTTATCGACGGCCTTCGATTTGGTAAATCACGCCAAGCTATGGTCACTGATGGAGGAGATGCAGATAACAATAATAATCTTTTACTGCTACTTAAGTGTTTACATCAGGATTTGAGTGTGAAAGTGCAGTATGTAATGCCCACAATAAAATCTACACGAGGAGTCATGCAGGTATGTAGTCCCGCTCCAAACCTTTTCCTGCTATTTATATAACTGGCATTGCCAAACACTAAGTCAGTTAAGAAAAATATATTTCTGTTATGGGAGGGCTATCAAATACCCATTTTATTATATGTGGGCGATACGTTGCTAATTGCACAAACCTCAAAAGGCTTGCAATTATTACTGCATGGCTTAGTAACTTATATGTCCACATGGGACCTTACAATTAACTGTGGTAAATGTTTTGTAATGATATGCGGGCCATGAAATACAAAAACGAAAACTTATACAATGGCAAGTACAATGCTACAGAAAATTCATACTTTTAACTATTTGAGAATTGTATTTAGCTCAGCTCTATCATGGAAACTGCTACTAATTGTCAGGGCAAATCATTTCAGAAGTAGTGTTGAAGCAATCTTTAGATTCTCTCAGAAACTAGGACACGAACCAGTTAAGGAGCTCATTCACCTCTATAAAACTAAAGGTGTTTCAGCGGGAACATATAGGGCTGGCTTATGGGGACGAACAAATGTAAACTATTTGGTGGATAACTATATTTTGAGGAGACTACTACAGGTGCCCCAAGGCACAGCAAAGGTATCATGCCTTCACGGATCTCCTTCATCTTTCTCCGTTATTGTGATGGGTTACGGCTTGGTCCAACCCTGAGGTCTCCCTGGTGCGCGCTCGCATGTCGGAGTGCTCGGGTCTAACACGGGCGGGGGAGATCGTTTGGTTGTCATATAGAAGTCATTTGAAATGTTAGGCATGAAAGAAATGTACGTAAATCCAGCTACTAAGAAGGCAAAAGAGATAGTAAAATTTATTTTCTGAAGTTATTGTATTGTCAATATGTTAAGGAAACACAAAGTATGTCAGCCCTGGCAAGATATGTGCCAGTGTGACAACAATTGAGATAGAACCTTATTTAATTTGGGTAACAAATCCTGCTTACAGGTGGTATCCACGTATCTTAATGAATTTCAATATTTACTGAATGATGTTTTGAATGTGCAATGAAATTCTGATCTGTGATATTTTTGATGCTTTTATGGATTTACGCAATCCGAATAAAGATTTTAGGTATGAATGCATGATTAGTCAACTTTTTTTGTAAAATGTCAAAGCACATTTATTTATGTGAAAAAAGAAAAGAAAGATACACTTGTCAACATAGTATACACAAAATGTATTCTTATTGTAAAAAATTACAGTTGAAACAAATAATACAAATAACATTTCTGTAATTTGATTGTACAGCTACATTTCCCCGGTGTATTTACGGATCATATGCAATCTTTCGCGCCAGCGTTAGTTAGCAGCAGTTTTTCCTAACGCAGCCAATTGCCGACAACTATCGCCCTGTTAGTGATGTATTTACAATAAGTCACTACATGGCAATAGTTTCAGGTAGCCATGGCCAAAATGGCTGTTAACACTAGCATGAAGGTGATACAAATTCTGATGTTAGTGGGAGAAAACTGACAAAAGACCTATCAGCAGCAAAAAAACTCATGTTAGTCATCCCACCGTGAGAAAAATAGCCTATAAGTCCAGCTCCAATAAAAAATAAGAAACAAAACCAATGGAATGCAAAATGGAACAGGCAGGGCCAAGTGCAGCACAAATCAACAACCCCGACCCTCCCCCAAGTCCCCCAATCAGGACTGCAAGTATGAAAAGAGGCGCATCGCTGGGCAAAACCAGTGATGCATCACTTATCATTGTGCACTCTTTGCAACACAATGGAATCCAAAACCTTGAAAGTGCGGACGGTCCCCGTGGCCCAGAGGTCTCGCTTGGTTTGCATCTGGGAACCGGAGTGGGATGAGGAGGTGCTGTGGAGTTGGGCTGTCGCAGTAGACATTGAGGTGTTGGCGTTCGCCCTTACCTGGTGGTGAAGACTGCCAGGTCGCATGGAGACACGTTGCTGACCTGTGTGAGAAGACCGCCTGATGGCCCTTGGAACTGTGAGCGATTGAGGCGCTCCAGCGCACCAACATAGGGAGGTCTGCATCGTATACCATGTGCCACCACTTCACCAGGGTGCACAGAGGAGATTACCAATGGTAGGCCGTGCCTCTCTGCATCACAGCCTTGAGGATGTTGCGCTGGCGGGACGCTGTGGAGGGTGAAGCCCCTGAGCTGCACCAAGCTTGTGTGGCAGGAGCACTGCAACTTCATGCCTAGGGGGCCCTTTGCATTACCTGCTTCGGGATGTTCCCCAGTGGGCTAGGCAGTGACTGCTGTACCCAAGCTTGTGAAATCCTGCTTGGCTGAGGATCCAGCTTGCTGAGACGCAGATATGGAGAGAGTGCAGCGAAGTGCAACACGGTGTCAATGTCCAGGTGAGGAGAAGGTGTGATGCATATTGGAGGAGGCCGGGGGGTCGAGTAAGGCCCAGGCCTAGCACCTGTGTGTGACGCACCCCCAGTGACGGCACATCCGCTTTGGTGGAAGAAGGTCACCCCACTGCTTTCAAGCAGTGCAAGAAGAGGAAACATAACATGACGATAACTTTCTGATGTACTCATGCTATGTTTCCTTTGCTGGCGGGACGGTCGCTGGTGCTGCGCTCTACCCTAAGGAGCAGGGCAGGGGCAGAGTGGTATGCTCACTCATGTGCGCAATGACTGTTTCGTCAGCGCTCTCAGGCCGACCAACGCAGTCATGGGCACATCCCTGTTTGCAATGCAGTCTGCATTACAGCCTACATAGAGAACATGCCCAACCCTCCAGTGCCTGGCTGAATCCCTTGTCATGGCGCTCAAGAACAATCACAACGCCGTATTGCAGCAATGTGATTGTATTAGGGGAGGGAGCCTGGCTGCCTGCTTCCTGTTCCTAGAAGCATACTAAGGAGAGCAGGAGCACAGACGATAAGAATTTTAAAAATATATATTTACAACCCCCTCTCCTCTCCAGTGTCCTTTCCCGCATTTGCTACCTCCCAGCTGTCCAGTCCCCTTTCAGCACTACATAATGGTGGCCACTGTGCGGCCATGCACAGTGGGCGTACCACTAGACTAGACTTTCTAGTCTTTTCTCTTGTATGTCATGGTAATTGTTATGTTTTTTGCTTAATTTATATATACCTTGAGCCATTGTTTGTATAAAATATTGTCTAGAATAGGCACACTCCGACTGACCACGCACTCTAATGATCCGACGGTGACCATGGAACACCTACACTTCCAGATCTCGACCAACCCCAACACCACAGCACCCTCATCTACAGGCCCCCCCTGGGCCATGAACCCCCATTCACTGATGCCATTGTAGACCTCATCGCACCCCAGGCTCTCCCATCCACCGACTACATCCTACTCAGAGACCTCAAGTTCCACTTGGACAACCCCAGTGACCAGAACACAACCCCCCTCCTGGGGAACCTCGCCAACATCGGACTCAAGCAGCTAGTCACTGCACCAACCCACATAGCCTGACACACGCTCGTCTTCTCCACCAACGGGAACTTCAAATACAGCCACACCACAGGACTCTCCAATACCACCATCATTGTTTACATCATGTCTACTCCACGCCCACCTTATACCATCGCCCCCGCCATTGCAACTGGATCAAGGCCAACGAAAAACTTGCCATCAATTCCCTCAGCACCACAACTCCGCCAATGCTTACAGACGCCAACACTACAGCGTGCAACCTCCACCGATGGATCTCCAACTGCGCCGACACCCTGGCACCCCTTAAGAAAAGACCAGGCAAACAACACTCCAAGAAGGCTAACTGGTCCACTCCCGCCCTCCACTAGTCCAGCCCCACCTGCAGACATCTTGAGAAGAGATGGAGCCACAACATCAATCAACTCCGCAACCCAGTCACCTTTGCACCATGGCTCAAGGGTACCTGAGATGGCACATGTCAGCCATTGTGCGCCGACATAGGGGTAAAAGACAGGAGGGCTTATTCATGAGCCCCTTCTGACAGTTTCAACCCGCCGGTGCGTCATTTTCTTGATGTACTTGTAGCGTGACTCTTGCACCACGTTTTGCCATATTTGCAAAGTGACGCATTTAGACATATGCGTGACCTTGTGAATCTTTGTGCTTAAATATACCTGCATCAGGTATGATGTATGCAGGGTGGGCGTTCCTACGCAACAAAGCCTCAAAAAGGTGGCGCAGTGAAATACATCATATTTCACTGTGACAGTTGTAGGACGCCACTGCGTCAGTACCTTATGCCTGCCTTATTGCAGGCGTAAGGGTGATGCAGTGCCACAGGGATAGGATGGCTCCATGCATTGCTTGAGTTGCGTCATGCTTGTGAGTCAACTGCAGCAATATGTGACTTTAGCGCTGACAGACACATCAGGATTCCAGACATATCTGTCATTAATTGCAACATGGAGCACCGTACAGTGAATCTATGAGATAAAGGTGCCCCCTATTTCTTTAAGGTCCAAGAGGAGTGGAAATAGAAACAAAAACTGTAAAACCTCCTGTCAGACCTATCTAGTTTGTCAAAATGGCATTTACTCAATTAGCAATTTACAAATATACAACACAGGTACAAAATTTCACATACAAATTGAAATCTTACTAGTTTCTATTTTATTGTTCAAAGTGCTTATTCCCGCCGGGCTTGCAGTCGCAGGCATTTGCTGATCTCGGGACTCTCCTCCTCTCCCTCCCCAATGGACAATTGTTTATTGAGGGGACTTTAACGCGGTGGTCTCAGGGGCTTTGGACAGACATCCGCCTAGGGACACACCTAGGGGACAGAGATGGCTCGGGGATTTCCTGGAAACATTTGGTCTCACGGACTTGTGGCGCTTTGCACACCGTACAGACAGACAGTACACCTTTTTTTCGGGGCCACATCACTCTTTCTCCCGTCTGGATCATATCCTTTCTCCTCTACCACACGACACGGAGGTGCGCGTGGCCACTCACCTGGCGCAGGGAATTTCAGATCACTCGCCAATCCTGGTTCAAATTACCGTCGGAAGCAAGCGGGAGGGTATCGTTGCACCTATCAATGCTTGGCACTTGCACAATGAGGAGCTCCGAAAGGCGTTGATTCTTTCAATTGCCAACTACTTCGAGTCCAACGATGCTTCGGTGGACTCGGCAGTCACCCTCTGGGAGGCATTTAAAACGGTCCTCAGGGGTGAGAACCTTTTGGCGATTGCTGGCCGACGTAAAGATAGGGAAGCGCAGTTGATTCGAATATAGGCTGACCTTGCGACTCTGGAGGAGGTGGCACGTGCCGAAGATACTCCTGAGGTGCGCCAGAGACTGTCATTAAAAACCGCGGAATACCAAGTGATAGTCACGGAGGCAGCCAAAAAGATGGCTATCACTAGAGAAGCTAAAATATATGACCAGGGAGACAAGGCGGGTAAACTCCTAGCGTGGCTTGACTAAAAGCAAAAAGCGAGTAGAGTAGTGGCGGAAATACGTACATCCGATGGCACACTGCTCACTGAGCCTAGACACATAGCCACGGAATTTGCCTGTCACTTTAAGTCAGTCTACAGCACGGGTTCTGACCAGCCGGAGGAAGACTCGGTCGCCCTTCTAACAGACCTGAGGATGCCAGCCCTCTCAGACATGGAGCGGGACCTCTTGGACGCTCCGCTCACGTCAGCGGAGATGGAGCGAGCAATCGGTGACCTCCATCCTGGCAAAGCGTTAGGGCCCAACGGCCTACCGATTGAGCTTTACAAGCTGATCTCCTTAGCCCCTACCTCAAGCGCATGTTTGATGACAGTCGGTCCAGGGGAGTGCTGCCCCGTGACCAACGACTAGCAACAATAGTCGTAATACCGAAGGAAGGTAAGCCCAAGGAGCTGTGTGCCTCGTACAGGCCCATCTCCCTGTTGAACGCTGAGCCCAAAATACTAGCCATGGTCTTGGCTAATAGACTACAACCGGTCCTTGCCACGTTGGTCCACCCGGACCAGTCCGGGTTTATGCCCCATAGGAACACGGCGCTCAACTTTCGCCGTTTGAACGGAGTGCTGGGGAGATGTCATACACTTAGAGAGGACGCAGTGTTGGTGTCACTTGCCGCCACAATGGCCTTCGACACCTTGGAGTGGCCGTACATGATGGCCGTCCTCCGTAAACTGGGTTTCGGCCCTGCCTTTGTATCATGGGTGCACCTCCTCTATTCGGAGCCGCTGGCACAGGTGGTTGTCAACAATAAGGTCTCCGAGACCTTTACCTTACAGAGGGGGGACACGTCAGGGGTGTCCGCTCTCGACCCTGCTATTTGCTTTTTCTTTAGAGCCTCTGGCCACTTGGATCCGACAAGACGTAGCATTGAAGGGGATCCGATGGGCGGATTGCTGGGAGGACAGGATATCACTTTACGCCGACGATATCCTCCTCTATCTTTCCCGACCCCGAAGATCGTTGATTGTAGCCCTTGATATCTTTACAAATTTTGGTAAGAACTCCCGATACACTATCAACTGGAGTAAATCTCTCCTATACGTCCTCCACGGTGTTGCCCCTGCTGCCCCAAGGGATTGTCCTATCAAGATAGTCACCGAAGGTTTTACTTACTTGGGTATCTATATATCCAAAGATAAGGCAGCAATGTGAGACAAGAACTTACTCCCGCCCCTACAGAGGCTTAAGCGGGACTCCGCAGCCTGGCAGAAACTCCCAATCTCCTTACTGGGCCGCGCAGCGTTATTTAAAATGATGGCGCTGCCCCGGTTCCTGTACGCTCTCCAAAACTATCCGGATCTTGTTCCGCCTTGCTATTTTACGGCCATAGAGGCGGCGCAGAGACACCTTTTATGGGCTGGCACACCACGCATTGCCTTACAAAAGTTAACTCTCGGTTGGTACGACGGGGGGATAGCTCTGCCTGGCATCCGAAGGTACTATTGGGCGGCACACCTTGCATCGATTAACCAGGGTACCTACTGTGCTGGTAACAATCCGGGATATACCATGGATAGGTGGCTCCTGCCCGGTGGGAATTACGAAGCAGTGCTCTACTCACGACCGCTCAAACACGATCTACACTCCACTCGGTGCAAATTTGGCACATGGTCCAGCGGAAACTGGGCTGGCATGATGTGCTCACATTGGCTACCCCACTTTGGGTGTCGGAGCGTCTCGGCTTCCTGGGTTGCACTCGGGGATTCCGAAGTTGGGACCTCATAGGTATTTCTCGGATTGGGGACCTTTGGGGCAAAGAAGGTGTTCTTTCCTTCCCATCCCTCCAAATGGCGTATGAACTGGCAAACACAGAGTACTTTCGGTATCTTCAAGTCCGTCACTCCTTACACAAAAACATCCCACGCGGCACAGTGCCCCCACCAGCCTCCCCCCTGGAGGATAGACTGCTGGATGGTTACCTGCCTGAACATGCAATCTCACTCACCTATAAGAAACTTATAAACAATCTCCCTGACTTACTGCAGGGACTTAAGGGACGGTGGGAGGAGGATGGGTTGATTATCGTCGATGAGGAGTGGACATCCGCGCTGGCCTCCCCTCGGGAGGTCCCTATCTCATCCAGGCTCCGTCTCATTCAACTTAAAAATCTCCATCGAGTCTACATCTCCATCACTAGGCTTAAAGCTATGGGCAGGAGCGAGGATGACAGATGTAGGAGGGGATGCGGAATAAGTGGTTCCTTTTTCCACATGATATTGGAATGCCCAGTGCTGCAGGCCTATTGGAGGAAGGTGGTGCGATGTACGCGGGATGTATGGGAGGCTGCACTGCGCCCAGAGGCGAAGCGGTGCATTCTGAACATCTGGGAACCATTGGACCTACCATCTAGAGGTAAACTGTGGGTCACTCTGGGCCAAACGGTGGCAAAACGAAACATTGCAAGACTCTGGGGACAAATGTGGCTCCGCGCCTAGCGGAATGGAAGCGTGACATGGACTGGTGCATGCTACAAGAACGTACTGTTTATCTATCCTGGGATGCCCCCAAAAATGGGGGGAGGTTTGGAACAAATGGAATGAGTATAGTGGTGTCATATGTGATCCCCCCCAGCCTCACCGCTCAGCGCTCGAGGTTGATAACTAACTGTCAAACCTTGTCTAGACCTATCGCTAGCACATGAATGTACCTGATAGTCCCACTGTGCTCTACTGTGCGCCTTTGTAACCGCTTACGTGACCACTGTATGTTTTGTTTGTTCAAACTGTAATAAAAAGAATTTTTTTTTTTAAAGTGCTTATTTTTTCTTTTTATTTTCTTCTGTATTACTAGTTTTTATTTTTTATTTTTTGGTATAAAGACAATTTAGAAAAGTTTACTTAACACAATTATAAACAAAGAAGTGAAGGACATCAAACAATTATTTCTCACAGTATTATAAGTCTTTCTTTCAGAAACCCCCCACAAAAAACTCAATTATAAACCAACTCATACTATCATTCTTCTTTCTCACCATTCATTCTTCACAGATATACTACCTCACATACTCTACAAGTAAAAAGCAACAACATCTGAGACAGAGACCTATTACAGTAGCACTCTTAATTCTATATCTGTGTTTCCAGAGGCATTAGTCCATCTTCCTAGTGTGTCATCTATCTTGACATAATTCTCAGATGTGTGCACTTGGCCTACGAGCCTTTCGGTGAAGTCAGATGTAAGAACACCTTCATCAAGGCCGACAGACATACATTTTCATTTTTTAAATCCTGGGAGTTCGTAGTATATTTCTTCTCGGTTTAGAGACTCAGTCCTGTGTCTCTGGATCACGTTTTCTCAGTTAGTGTCAATGCAAAAGGTATGCGTTCCCAAGATCGTTTGGTCTTTGTTTTGCAAAGGCTCCCAACAGGTAATTATTTAAAATGGGTCAATGATGATAGAGCTAAAAGTAGTGTATATATCCTTCTATTAGTTAGATCTTAACAGGATGTAGGTGATATAATTCACACTGGATCTATTGTAGTATTTCAGGTGTTTATGGTAGCAGTACTTATTGTAAATTATTCCTATCAGTTGCGATAGATGCAAGGTAGTCAAAGGATTGCGTGCACCCGCAGTCTGTAGATCTCAATGTCGATTCGCCCAACCTCCTGCTACCGGCCGGATACCATTTGATGTCCCTGACTTCTTTGTTTATAGTTGTGTTAAGAAAACTTTTCTAAATCATCTTTATACCAAAAAATAAAAAATAAAAACTAGTAATACAGAAGAAAATAGAACGAAAAAATAAGCACTTTGAACAATAAAATAGAAACTAATAAGATTTCAATTTGTATGTGAAATTTTGTACCTGTTTTGTATATTTTTAAATTGCTAATTGAGTAGGCACCGTACAGTGACACAACGCATCCGTTGTGTCGCAAGAAGGGCGTAGTGAAAAGTGTTGAAACGCTGTTTTGTCTCAGCGATGCTACACTTTTCATGAATGATGGGGTGGAATGCGCCCTATCTTATTGATGGTGCTCCTTCATCCCTCTAGTTTTGTCGCAGGGCAGCGCAGCAACATTCCTTGCACCGCTGTCCAGCACCAAAACCTTCTGAATTGAGTCCCAAGTGTTTACTCAATTTTTAAGACCAGCTATTTTCTGGTATTAAAAACTGCCTCTAATTGGAGTTGGAGGCCGTTTTGGTTTTTTTTCACCATACAAGGAACTCCTTGTAAATATTGTGAAGTGGGGTTAGCGCCAGTTTTTGCACAGGAACGCCCACCTTGCATCTCATTTATTTTAAGTCTCGCTAACAGAAGAGGCAATTGAAAAAAATCATGGTTGCGGCAAAAAAGTGCAGTTAACTGCAGTTAGCGGCAACTTGTAAAAACAGCAACAACAAAAAAGTCACCGGAACATCAAAAAATGTACGCTACTGTGGCGTTAAGTCCTTGTACATATGCCCCTCAGCATCCTTGGCTGCAGTAATACAACTTACAACAATGATTTTTAAAAGGAAGCCCAGAAGAGTTAAACATGAACTTGTCTGTCTATTATTGGCTTGTAGAGTGAGATATTCCCTCCCTTGTACAATAGCAGCTTAAGAAGGATGCACCTGGGGCTGAGGGCTAGACACTAGAGGATATCTGGGTAAAATAATGTAAATACATGTTGACTTTATTCTGTAATTGCTAGAAATTCTGTTGCATTGACATAGTTGTGTCCACGCATAGGGAAAGGTGAATGTACGGATTTATCTATTTTTTTTGTGCTTTTTGTGTGCAGGATTATCTAGAATCTAAACTAACCTACACTGCCTGGATTGGACTTTTCATCACTACCGCAAGTAGAGGTTGGACCTGGGTAAATGGATCTTCTCTGAATGACAATGTGTAAGTTTACCAGATGCATTTTTAACATTATGACAGTTGTCTGATGCACACTAGTGTACAAGTTGTGCATTTTAATATGTTAAATGTTTTCATAGTGCACATAATACATAAAATCAACATCAGACCCCAGCGTTCATGCAGGCTGCAATAAGTGCATTTTTATACAAGGAGTGGTGCCTTTACTGCACCCTGCACTCTTAACTACAACTGCCTTTTGGTTTTCAGAGCACCCTGTCTCGCCCTTCCACGTCACTTGTGGAATGAGAGAGGTCCCATAAAAACGAAGTGACTGCTGTGGAACAAACAAAGGGGTATCTTTGTCGCACTCACTGCCTGTCCCAATGACACAGGAGGTTCCCTCCATGACAGTGAATCTGGATCCAGCACTGAGCCATCTGTCTTTAAACTACCCCTGCTCCCCGGGGGCATTTTAGAATCTACCACTAGAGCCCCTTAAAAGAACAGGAGAACTTCTATAGTAATGACTCGTAAATATTCACAAGTCTACTGACACATATCCATGTGACACGCTAAGAACTATGGGAAGGCTTTGGTTCCAGAATACCAACCCAAAGTCACACTGGAATTCAGGGGAACATACCTTTTTTAGTTGTAATAAATCTCACCATAGTGGTTTATAATATGCTTATAATGTATAATTAGCTATACATATTTTGATCTAAATTGTAGCTTTATTTGTATCATAAAGTGGGAACCCCCCCACCCCCACTGCACACATAAAATCCCTCGTTGTGTCAGCGATTTAGGAACTAGATTGAGGAACCATAGACCATCACCGAGGGTAAAGCCATCATGGTCTCCTCGAGGGGGGTCAGTGGGAGGCCAAACAGGCAAACCTTGCAGTTAACAAGAAGAAGGTGCAGGTGGGGTCTGATGCATGGGTGAAGTCACTTCATAAATATCCAACAAGGACAAAGAACAGGAACATGTCCAAGATCTTAAGTCCACTACACCCTACTGATAGTTACCAGGTGGGATAAACTTCTGACCCCTTCGTTAATTCTTGAAAGGTCAAACTTCCCTGATTTTAAAAAGAGAAATAGGTATTTACCATGACATGCGGTTTCAATGCTGGAAGCACCAAAACCTTCATGTTTTGCCAAATGCCTATAGTAGGCACAATTTATCACATGCAGGTGTTGGATTTTATTGAATGCAATAAATTGCACCTTCCGTCAAGCCACTCATAATAAGATCCTCAGTGCACTGTGGCTTCCAGATGGTGAGTGACTACAGGAGATGATGAAGCTACTCCAGGACTATGAGGTGCCTAAAGTGGATTTGCCAGGTGCTGTTGTAAGAAGGATTACAAGGGTTCCCATATGAGGTGCCGCAGAGCTCTGAGGTCTGACTGAAGTCTGACTGAGTGAGGATTGAGAGTACTGTTCTTCTCAAACATGGGACGCTTCGTGTTGGCCGGATGTTACTCAGTAGGGGGTACCAGGAAAGACAGGAGCTCCAGTTGATTGGTCTGGAGTGTAGGGGTGTGGGCATCGTGGCATCTGGTTGGTTGGCTGCAGGTACTGAGACTGGGGGTCCTTCAATGTTGTTTCCCTTGTACACACCTGACACATGACATATGGCACCTGTTTCCAGAGCTCCTGTGTGCTCCGTGGTTAATTTGAGCTGGTGGCTGGTGGAGGGAGCCACCAACATTCATTTCTAGGGCCAGGACTTATTTATCCTGATCCAACACTTCCCAAGAGCAAAAGAGAGAAAAACACTCAAAGGAGATAGAAGGGAGAATAGAAAGAAAGAAAAAACATCGCCAGTGTGAGAAAGTAGGAACCTGCAAGAGTGGGGTAGGGGAAGGGGTGTCTGGTAGTGGATTAAAGAGGCCGGAGGTGGGTTGAAGACTACGCAGCATTGGTATTCAGGGGCTAACATTAAATATCCCCCGCCATGATCTTATGGCACCGCTTTTGCCACCTGCACTCATTCTTTTACAGAGTGAGCCCTGTGGATGCTTGTGGGTAGGTGGTGATCTGCAGCAGTTGCACCAGTGTTGTTTCACGTCATGAATGGTGATCTGTCTCTGTGTCATTACTGCGGTTAATGCCCCTCATCTAATGACATGTCCCCTGGCTGGTCCTGAGCCCATTAGTTTATTGTATTGTTGTGTTTAATTCAAACTGCTGCTTATAATCTGCCTGAGGTGGTTTGAGTTTGCATGGGCTTGAGTTTGGACGCATTGTGTTGTGGTGTTTAAATTTGTATCACACTAACAAAGTGATACAAATATTGTATCGGATTAACAAATTCATTTGAGAAAAGAGGCAGCAGTAAAATGGAGTAGTTTGCCCCTGCTCCTGATAGACCCCGGGGAAGACAAGGTTGCCTCTTTTTCTTGTTCGTCATTAAGTCTGAGCAGATTTCCATCCAGTCTGGAGCTGACCAGCCGCCGCTGTAAGTGAAGGTGCACGTGGGCTGCAACAAGGTATACATAATGACACTGGTGGTCCACGGTTCAGCCATCAGTGTGCAGGGGGGCCAGATGGTCTACGGCTGCCAGAGATTCCGCTTCATAAATGAGTGCATTGTGGGTCTTGTAGTCTTTTTTAAAAATAAAACCACTCACACTAACAAACAGTGGCAGCTGGTGACATTTGAAAGTGGTGAGGCGTAAAAAGCTAATCACACTGCACCGTAACGAGCGAGCGTAGCGAGCGAGCCCGAACCCCCTAAGGAGGGTTCTGGGGGAATTCCCCCTGAGAAAATTGTGAAAAAAGAGTGGACAAATGGTGCATTTTCAAGCAAATTTGTGAAAGCAGGAAGGTTATTAAAGCAATTGTAAAAGTGCAGTTATTACATTAATAAAGTGGTGTCATATAACATAGGTAGCTGCTTATTCATCTTCATCATAACCACAGAGCTTCATAACAGACTTTGAAACACAATGCATTGCTGAGTACCTCACAGATGTATTTTAATAACAAACAAATGAACAGGATGCAAACTAGCAGCATTAAAATAGAGTGTTCACATTTTGTAATTAAAATCAGCACGTCTGTTTTTCATGGAAGCAAACTTCTCAATGACTTGAACATTGACGTCTGGTATTCTTTTAACTAAGCCACTTGCAAGAAGTCAGGACTACTGGCTTTGCCGATGGTTGATAGTTGCAAAAGATAAATAAGCAGCAACTGTGGCTTGTATATAACATTGTAAAAGCTTCCACATAAAGCCCTGGTGACACCACGACAATGTTGCTGCCCCTCCAAAATTGAAAATAGGCTAATTCTTTACACAAAACATGCACAAATACTGCTTGCTGGCTTACATTATTTCCGAGTATATGCTCGATGTATGATATTGGCAGAAAAACGCTGTGAGCTCTCCTTGAGTTGTAGATATCATTTCCCTGGAGTGTTTTTAAACCGGATCATAAGATCTTGGCCTAACTAGGTTCCAATGATTCTATGAGCCTCTTACTTCGTCATGAAGTGCCGTAGTAAAGCACTGTACCCCTAGCATTACTTATTTATGTTTTTAAACAAGATTTGTAAATCCTGTGCTTGATTTGAAAATTCGGAGGCCCAACAGAGTTCTGGAGCCACAAATCGAAAAGCAGACCCAGAAATCCCGCTTTAAAAATACTTTTTATTCATTACTTCATTGCCAGCGTGGGTCACTTTTGGGCCTTCACAGGGGCATAGGGGTCGGCTTCACAGGAGTACTCTGTTTCACAGCGGAACCCAGTTATTTACTGGACGCAGTGTAAATGAACAGAAAGTGTGAATTATTTAAAATACTTATTTTCTCAATCGCTAAAATGCACACGAAGGCCATAATTAAGTGACCATGTAAGCTGCACAGTAGGCGCAGACATGAGCTTTCACTCATTACAAAACATTAAAAAAAAGCTCATCGTGCAGCATTCAAAGTGTGGCAAGTAAAACATTGCATGCAATGTGTATTTCACAGCCAGGTCCACTCGACGATAACTGCCAAGGAGGCGTCCTCACGATTAGTGACCTGGGATCGGATCACATAACCTGAGCCCCAAAAGCTAATTTAAGGCTTCCTTTCTGCACCACTTATGGGCTGGTTGCTGTCTTACTTATCTGAAGAGCAGGAGCGAATTTTAAAAGGCTGTGCTTTTTTTTGGTTGGAAAAGTCAAAGTAACAGCATTTGTGAACATTTCTAAAGCCAGTACAGAACACAATACATGACTGGCAGCAGGGGGGTATTACGTGTTTCTGACCTGCCATTTAATTAAATTAGGAAGAAGAGTTGGAAAAGGAAAACAGTCGGTCTCGGTCAGCTCCTGAGGTGACGTAACAGAATATCTTCCGACCACGTTCTTTGCTTATTTAAACGAAGACTGTCAGTTGTAACCGGGAAACTTTCAGTAGGTCTTTTCATATAAAACGTTATTATTCATTTATTGGGCTACATATATCTTGCTCAAAGATTCTATTATAGAATCTTTGAGCAAGATATATGTAGCCCATTAAAATGAATAATAAAGTTTTATGGCTATATTAGTCATGTCTCGCCCCATATCTTCTTCTTAGTGCTGCTAGTGCACTACACACGTTATATACTGGTTCTGTCTTCACAGTGAACGTAGAAGGCCTGGCTTCAGTGCGCCTTTCATTACTGTCACGTCACGAGGCATGAGTCAGTTCACGTGAACTGGGGACAGTGAGTGACCCTATTACAGGAAATGTGCAGTTCCAATCCCTTTAACATACGTGGTTACCACGCCAGCAAGAGATGATTCTGAAAAACTGCACTTGTGCATTGGAAAAAAAATCCTCTCTCCTTAAGGGACATTTCAATAATAAGAAAATAACACGAATGGTTGGTTCATTACATTACCACATAAAGTATTACCAAATATCTCATGCTCCCAATAATCTTCAGACACCTGAGTGTCCTCTGCTTGTAAACTTTCCCCCACCCGCCTTTGGACAGACTCAATACTACCCTTATCAAATACATTTGTGGTTTAGTCCAGACATGCCTGACCCCTACAAATAGGGCTGGGGCTCACAATCCCTAAAAATATGTTTTAAATGGTTGAATAATATTGGATCTTTGTATATTGTTCACCAAAGGCAACAGGGCTTTACCAGTCCTATGGGTTTGTACATTATGCGGATTCTCAGTTACATAGAAATAACTGCGGGTTAAAGTAACTGTACAAGCTCAGACAACAGAATTGATATCATAGAATGTTTTGCAGTATAAATAACAAAATGCGCATCACACAAGTCGCGAAACAATAGCAGTCTACTACCAAGCAATCAAAATCCACAATGAGTCTCCTATATTCAGATTGCAGTGAAATATATTTCATGAATGCAATCATTTTGTCTGAAACATTGACGTGATCATTTAAGAAAATAGATATTTAAACTGAACTACAGAAATTCCTTTATGCATTAATAAGCTCCATTCTCCCGAATAGATGACTACTATTTTCACAAAGCATGCAAAAGTAGCACTCACCCAAACTGACAGATTCTATCTTTCGTGCACATTCATTATTAAATACCAGGAACACACAAGAGTTGTCAGGGAGTTTAACCATCATATTGTAGAGATATGCATAATTATGTCAAGAATGGCCACAATAGGCCACGGATGAACCTCATTGCACGATGGCCACCACCTGTGTTCCAGGGTCAATATTATGCAAAGGACCACTGTAATTAAGTTAAAAATACCCACTCAATGCATGTCACGGATGGGCACCATTATACCAAGGAGGTCAGAGAATGTCACAGGAAATGCCCGCAATAATTCGTAAAGTGTCCACCATTATGCTAGAATGATGAAAACAACGACTAATTATATTGAACATAGGAGATTTTCAATACCTGGACACTGTCACATAGAAACTCTCTCTCTCTCTCTCTCTCTCTCACACACACACACAAACACACACATGATCTATCACACCTTGGCAAATGTAATCTATATCAACGGCACTAAGGGGGATATTTACAATGAAATGGCACGGCGCGGCATCGCAAAACATTTTGCTGTGCCGAGCTGCGTCATTTAAAAAATCCTGGGATGTGCCATATTTACAGGAATAATGCACACCCCTGTACTCTCCCCTGCAATGGCACTAGAACTAGCTGCCGAGTGTAAACACAGGTCAAGCCTTATGGTGCAAGGGTACTTGTGTGGCAGGGATGATTGTGTTTTAGCAGAATATAGCAAGCAAGTAGTTTTCTTCTTTTCAGACCTTCCTTCCTCTCTCTCTCCTTTTCTATCCTTCCTCTCGGCCTCTGGTCTCATCAGTTCTCTCTGCTCCACTCTCCTTACAATATTTTCTGCCTGCAATCGATCTCACTCTGATGCTCTGCTAACATTTCTCTCTAAAGTATCTTTGACATACTTCCTCTAACTTTCCTCTCTCCATTGTCTCTCCCCATTTATCATCCTTTGCATTTGCTGCCTGTCTATCATTTGCTAGCCTCCCCTCTAGGCAGTGCTTTTCTCTACACTGCTCTGCTAACCTCCCTGTCTGAGTCCTTTCTTTCTCTCAGCAGTGTCTCTCACTGTCCCTTTCCTGGTACCACTCCTTTCTGTCTCCTAACTCCTTTGGGACAGTCATCCTTCTTTGCAGCCTGCCTCCTTTCTACACCTCTTCCCCTTTCTTTTTAATAGCATGTCGCTCTGGCCCTGTTCAACGCTGGCAATTATACTGCCCGCCCCTAGGCTAGTCAGTGCACAAAACACAACGGGGGATTGAACGAATACAAGTTTACACACCTTGTTGTGCTAGTCACTCTTCTACGCGTCGTTAGTCGTTGTCGTTACGTGTGTGGTCGACACTACAGAGTGAAAGTAGTACTAGTAGAGTAGACAAGTACACATACACAGTCTTTGAAATGTCCCTTAAGGAGAGAGGATTTTATTTCCAATGCACAAGTGCAGTTTTTCAGAATCATCTCTTGCTGGCGTGGTAACCAAGTATGTAAAAGGGATTGGAACTGCACATTTCCTGTACTAGGGTCATTCACTGTCCCCAGTTCACGTGAACTGACTCGTGCCTCGTGACGTGACAGTAGTAAAAGGCGCACTGAAGCCAGGCCTTCTCCGTTCCCTGTGAAGACAGAACCAGTATATAACGTGTGTAGTGCACTAGCAGCACTAAGAAGAAGATATGGGGCGAGACATGACTAATATAGCCATAAAACTTTATTATTCATTTTAATGGGCTACATATATCTTGCTCAAAGATTCTATAATAGAATCTTTGAGCAAGATATATGTAGCCCAATAAATGAATAATAAAGTTTTATATGAAAAGACCTACTGAAAAGTTTCTCGGTTACAATTGACAGTCTTCGTTTAAATAAGCAAAGAACGTGGTCGGAAGATATTCTGTTACGTCAACTCAGGAGCTGACCGAGACCGACTGTTTTCCTTTTCCAACTCTTCTTCCTAATTTAATTAAATGGCAGGTCAGAAACACGCAATACCTGCCAGTCATGTATTGTGTTCTGTACTGGCTTTAGAAATGTTCACAAATGCTGTTACTTTGTCTTTTCCAACCAAAAAAAAGCACAGCCTTTTAAACTTCGCTCCTGCTCTTCAGATACTTAAGACAGCAACCAGCCCATAAGTGGTGCAGAAAGGAATTCTTAAATTAGTTTTGGGTGCTCAGGTTATGTGATCCGATCCCTGGTCACTAATCCTGAGGACGCCTCCTTGGCAGTTATCGTCGAGTGGACTTGGCTGTGAAATACACATTGCATGCAATGTTTTACTTTCCACACTTTGAATGCTGCACAATGAGCTTTTTTTTAATGTTTTGTACTGAGTGAAAGCTCATGTCTGCGCCTACTGTGCAGCTTACATGGTCACTTAATTATGGCCTTCGTGTGCATTTTAGTGATTGAGAAAATAAGTATTTTAAATAATTCACACTTTCTGTTTATTTACACTCCGTCCAGTAAATAACTGGGTTCCGCTGTGAAACAGAGTACTCCTGTGAAGCCGACCCCTATGCCCCTGTGAAGGCCCAAAAGTGACCCACGCTGGCAATGAAGTAATGAATAAAAAGTATTTTTAAAGCGTGATTTCTGGATCTGCTTTTCGATTTGTGGTTCCAGAACTCTGCTGGGCCTCAGGATTTTCAAATCAAGCACAGGATTTACAAATCTTGTTTAAAAACATAAATAAGTAAGGCTGGGGGTACAGTGCTTTACTACTGCACTTCCTGACGAAGTACGAGGCTCATAGAATCATTGGAACCTCATTAGGCCAAGATCTTATGATCTGGATTAAAAACCCTCCAGGGAAATGATATCTACATCTCAAGGAGAGCTCACAGCGTTTTTCTGCCAATATCATACATCAAGCATATACTGGGAAATAATGTAAGCCAGCAAGCAGTATTTGTGCATGTTTTGTGTAAAGAATTAGCCTATTTTCAATTTTGGAGGGGCAGCAACATTGTTGTGGTGTCACCAGGGCTTTATGTGGAAGCTTTTTCAATGTTATATACAAGCCACAGTTGCTGCTTATTTATCTTTTGCAACTAACAACCATCGACAAAGCCAGTAGTCCTGACTTCTTGTAAGTGACTTAGTTAAAAGAATACCAGACTTCAATGTTCAAGTCATTGAGAAGTTTGCTTCCATGAAAAACAGACGTGCTGATTTTAATTACAAAAAGTGAACACTCTATTTTAATGCTGCTAGTTTGCGTTCTGTTTATTTGTTTGTTATTAAAATACATCTGTGAGGTACTCAGCAATGCATTGTGTTTCAAAGTCTGTTATGAAGCTCTGTGGTTATGATGACACCACTTTATTAATGTAATAACTGCACTTTTACAATTGCTTTAATAACCTTCCTGCTTTCACAAATTTGCTTGAAAATGCACCATTTGTCCACTCTTTTTTCAACATTTTCTCAGGGGGAATTCCCCCTGAACCCTCCTTAGGGGGTTCGGGCTCGCTCGCTACGCTTGCTCGCTACGGTGCAGTGTGCTTAGCTTTTTACGCCTCACCACTTTCAAATGTCACCAGTCGCCACTCGCTTTAATTGATTGAAGTTGAACGTGCGTGTGTTCGTTGTAAATTGGCCAAAAATAATTAGTGGGGCAACGCCCCGCCTCTCAAACGGTAAAACTGCCACTGCTAACAAACCACATAACAATGACTTGTGTAAATAAAGCCAGGATTGCAAAGATTGGATCCTACCAAAATGCAACAGTGTGTCACCTCTCATGATAGTGTAACTGGTTGAAGCTGGTTGCTGATCCCTGGTTTCTATGTGCCGCTGTCCTCCAGTTTAGGGGAACAGGCGCCCATCTTCAGATATCTTGAAACATATACAGGCGGCAGCTTTTTGTTACAAAATTAGTCAATAAAGCATTTTTTACATTTTATGTCTGTGAGCCCAATGTTCGATGATACGAGTCGATATCACTATGATTGGCAGCCTCCGCCTCACGTTAATGTCCTTGTTTCTGCAGGTTCCGTGTCTTTGGCCCTGCTTATGGATACCGGTGTGGAAGGGTGATCAGCGGCTCCATTGAATCCTCACTTTGCTTCCACAGCTTCTACTGGATCTGCCAGAAGGACGCGGAGACCTCCTGCTCTAGGGTGTGAACCTGGAGTCAATGACTGCAGCACCAAGGAAACCCCAGCAGGAAGAGTGTCAATCACTTGGGAATAAAATACGAGGAACTAATTTGTCCCCTTCAGTTTAAAAGTACCTAGAGGTGTTAATTTGTTCAGACTTGAACTCAATGAAATCTGCCTGAAACCCCTGTCTTTCCACTTGGCAAACGTTTCCAGGCTGGATGGACATTCTTCTAGCAAAATCAAAACCCACTAACCGTGTTCAGGTACCAGCTTTTTTGCCTCCAAACACAGCAAAATAAATCCCAGAGGGCTTCTGTGCATCATACTTTAAGGCTGTGCCGGGTCCTGTGCGTCTGAAGAAGGGGCCCGTGTGGACCCCACAGATAATGTCCAAATAAAAGCATAAAAACACAAAAGATGCAGATTTATTTAATCACTCGTGTTCCTTAAAATGCTGATTTTTAATCACATACACCTGTTCCTTAAAATGCTGATTTTTAATCACATAGTCCTGTTCCTTAAAATGCTGATTTTTAATCACATAGTCATGGTCTACAAACATAGCAAGTGACACAGAGAAGAATGAAGACGGCGCCTCAAGTCCCTTACAATTCATCTGTCTGTGTCCGTGTGTGATTTCCTCCTCATGTGCCTTATTATGCATCACCAGGGGGCCCAGGGACCCTGTGACCTTGCGGAAGGGTCTTGTTTCTGTGAAACTATTTGGATGTTCAAATGAGCTGAACACTCTGGGGAACTGGAGGAAGGAATAGAGGATGACTGGATGACTTGCACCTGGCATTGCCGATTCAAACAGTAATTCCCCATTTCGTAGTGGAGCTTTAGGGTTCCATTGAGAATACCTGCTAATTCTGCACCCACAGATTTAAGGGGATCCCGGTAATGCTAATTGTAGGGGTGTGTACTTACTGGATGTGTGACTGGGGCCCTTCTAATGAGGCCGGATTATGTGTGAGCCTGGTTTCAGATCACAGCTTAAACGTGTATTTTAACAAGGTTTTCTGGTGTGAATCTGTAATCTGGAGCCCACTCCAGCAGGTATGAATCTAGTGAGCGCCTGTGAATCTGCCCGCCTGGGGCTGGAGTGCACAGACTGCACGCACCAGTGGAATGTAAAGCCAACATTAGCCCGAATATACGAATAACAGACTAGTAGAACATGTTTTTGCAGCGTCAGGGGGTGCAAATGTTGTTTCTTCTCCATTGGTGCCTGATCTGTACTCGGGTTCAGATGCTTGTCAGCGGGAAGGAAAATAAGTAGACTCACAGTCCGACACCCACGCGCAACAAGCTACAGAGCCTCTTACCCACCCGTACCGGACACTGCCTCACAGGCACGAGAGGGGTATGGAACAGTTACATGCGCACCGGTAGGATTTGTGAGGCGGCTTCACTTACAGCTGGTACCACAGAGAGAATGCCATGTGAAACCCTCTATGAGGAAGGCACCGGCAGTATTAGGTGCTGCCCCAGCAGAACCATTCAAAGATGGCTGCACTGTTCACTGCATCATGGAATGCGGTCCAGACGACACCAACTCACTGAGGCCTGGTACTTTCCCCACATCATTCTCCACGAATCTGCAGATTTGAGGCTACAGCATGTACATGGTTGTGCAGAACAGCACATCGCATTTCAAGAACGGATTCTTATTTGCCGTGGACTGACAAAGTAAATAGGTCTGGATTCTGTATTGTGGATTTACACACAGACACACGACATCCAACTTCACATTTCCATCATACATCACACACTTGCACAAAAGCAAACATAACAACACACAAGCATATATTAAACCATACAGCAACACCTGGACAAATCAGTTCATACACAGAGATAGTGACACACACATATACTACTAGCCCTGCAGGAGAGGATGTGGCCTAGCAGCTAAAGCTGCCAGCTTTGGCACTGGGGAGCCAGGTTTGCCGCTGCCCGCATCCCACGCAGGGGGACATTGGCAGGGCAGCCACCTTAGTGGCCACTAGTCGCAGCCCCCACCCCACATGTCCAGGGCTTCGTAGGAGGCGCGGCGAGCCTCGTCTGCCCCTCCACGGTGTCTTCAATGACGCACGGCCAGGGGAGGGCTTTCTAGTGGGGGCGGGCCAGGTACTTAAGCTCCGGCCGCCCCTCGCTCGGATCAAGTACACAGGCACCACCCTGAGAAGGACCGGTGGGAAAGGAAGCCTTAATTACCAGGGCGTGCTCCAGGCTAGGAGCAAGAATGACGTGCCTGGTTAAGTGCTCTTGGGGGGCAAGGTGGCAACTCGGTCCAGACTTCCCGCAAGGGAGAAGTATAAACAGTGTTAAGTGTAGCGGTTGTGCTAGTACCATGACATCCTTACTCGTCAGCCCAGTTGCGCTCATTTACCTTATTCAACTACTGGCCCCAACTCCTAGATGATGGGGGGATAACCACCCGGGTAGATTGGCATAAAAGTGGCATGGTAACTGTTAAGGGGGTGCCCAGGGGTCTTTCCCAGAAGTGATATGAAGATTTACTTATGACACACTATAGGGTTTACACACAGCAAGGGAGAGGGCCTTTCAAAGTGGTCAGGGGCAACGGTATAGTCAAGTTTGGACTTCCATAAGTGCGGAAATTTTAGCCCACGCTGGGACTTTCACACAAGTTGCATCACAACATCCCCAGTTCTATACTCTGGCCCATTGGCACTAGGGTGATGTGGGATCGACTTGCACAGATTTTGTGCCGGATTTAGCCACACATACATCCCCCAGCCTGACACCACACTTCTGCAGCAAGCACTGGAGGTATGCAAGTAGGTGCTCCCCCCCAAACTCCTGCGAGAATGTATTGTGAGCAAAATAGTTCCCGTCACTCAGGTGTGCAAGTACTAAAGGGTACAAAATACAAGTAGAGGTACAATACTGTAATATATGACAGGCAGTCAAAAACACACGGACATACGATACGGAGGCATTGGTGTCACTGCGCTAGTACCGGCGAAGGTTTAAGTGAGGGTAGCGAACAGTGTGTTACAAGAGAAAGGTGACGTGTGCATTTTACTGATGGGCACCGAACGCAGGTAAAAGGATATTGCTGCAATAAATGACAGACACTAACCACTAGAGGTGCCAGTGGTGAATAGTACTGCGATACATATCAGACTGCAAACATAAGAACAACCGCCACGTACGCTATGGTGCCTCTTGTTCAAGTATCGAAAGAAACACAATCTAAGAGGTAGCAAGTGCATTACCAGAGAAAGTGACGGGTGCATGCCGCAATCAAGTGCAACCTCAGAGTGAGGGATATCACTGCAACGGGGGGCAGCTAGTGAACCATTGGAACTCATTGGAAAGACACTTCCAGAGGCAGGGAGAATAGAATTGCCATTTGTAACGCTGTTCGTTAGATAATTGAGAAGTCTCACTGGGGCAATGTGTTAAGGTCAACATCACACATAGTCGTTTTTGGGGCGCATGCCATATGTTCCATCTACACTGATGAAAGGTAACCACACACCTTCAGCACGGCCAACCATGACCAGTCTGAGGGGCGGGTAGGGGTTGCAATGAGACACCACCACCAGTGTAGGCTGCTAGGCGGCAAGAAGAGGAAGGGTGTATAGGACTTCCCGTCCCACTTCCCTTCTTCCTGGCATACGCGAGCAGTGGTGTGGCGCAGGGCATTGCACTCCGGGGTTCGGTCAGGAACAAGGTGACTCAGCAGCCTGGACCTCTGTCTGATGCCGAGGGACCGCCAAGCCAGGACAAAGGGCGGAGGCTAGTTGTGCGTGTTGAATTTCCGAATGTCCCACCAGCCAAATGCACTCTACCATGACAAAGGTAGCGCTATGGGGGTTTCGCAACTAGCACTTCAAAGTTTCCGGGACCAACGGTCAGGTGAGGAGGTGTGAGATTTGCTAGCTGTATAAGATGGAGTGCAGTGCCCGTTAGGATGCCAGCAGCTAGTTTTGAGCTAGAAAGTGAGGCACGCGCGAACACAGATTAGGGGAAGCTGCTGCTCACCACTGAGACAGTTGGTTGGGATCCGCAGCAGGCGCCGCTGTAAGCTCGTGGTCCTCTTTGGGTATAATGAGCAGCAATTCATTGCGAACAACAGCGCCCATTGAGGGCCCACTCCCATGCCCTGGTTACCCATGCAGGTGGCAAGGACTTAGGAACCATCGGGAGGAGGGCACTTCCACAGGCCATGCAAAGTGATATAGTGGACTATCAGCAATAATTGGGGCCATGCGAGCTAGTGGTCTGGGATTGTTCCAGTGGGAACAGCGGGGTGCCAGGTCCATAGCTGCGGTAGAACATTGGCACTATTACAGGCAAGAGTGGAAGGCTATCATTGAAGGACGGCGTGCACTGTCCAAGTCGGGATGGATATGTTTCTCCTTGATATACGGATGCACGGGAAACTGCAAGATGGAAGTAGGGAGCTCGGAGGTGGGGGGCTCTGTCATCGATGGTTGCCTCCTCCAGAGCTGTGGCGGAGTTACAGGGTGATCTGGAGGCAGACGGGTACAGTAAGGGTACCTCTGCGGCAGACTGGTACAGTAAGGGTACCTCTGCCTGGCACAGTAAGGGGGCCTGAGCCAAGGACCTGGAGCCGCAGGAGGTTCTGGTAAACTGCGACTGCGCCCCGTTAGTCCTTCGGGCGGTCAGGGGGCCTGAACCGAGCGGGAGTGTGCCATACCGCTCCGCCCTGAAAGGGGGGGCGGGAGTATAAGATACGGATCTACAAGGTGCTGCACTGTTCGAGCATCGACTCACCGTGCTGGCCGGCTCATTAGGCAGGCGGGACAGCGAGGGGCTGCCTGCCTTGGATCGCCCGTAAGATAACCCATCAAACGTCATACGCTTGTTGTATGAAAATAAACCTGCAGCAGTTCTCACCCAGAAGCAATGTGTCCAGTGTAATCATTATATGGGCAAGATGTGTATGATGTTGGGTGGGAGCGGATGACGGTGTGGGTACTATGCCGCTGCCCGCGTCCCACGCAGGGGGACATTGGCAGGGCAGCCACCTTAGTGGCCACTAGTGGCAGCCCCCCCCCACATGTCCAGGGCTTCGTAGGAGGCGCGGCAAGCCTCGTCTGCCCCTCCACAGGGTCTTCCATGACGCAAGGCCAGGGGAGGGCTTTCCCTTGGGGGTGGGCCAGGTACTTAAGCTCCGGCCGCCCCTAGCTCTGCCTCTGTCCTGTTTCGGTTCCTGTCCGCCTGCCTGAGCGCTGCACCCACCCTATCCTCGTACCCAGCGGCTGGACAGGCGGCGCGGACATGTCGAATAATTTTAATGTTTTTTCTTGTGTTGCAGGCGGAGTTACAGGGTGATCTGGAGGCAGACGGGTACAGTAAGGGTACCTCTGCGGCAGACTGGTACAGTAAGGGTACCTCTGCCTGGCACAGTAAGGGTGCCTGAGCCAAGGACCTGGAGCCGCAGGAGGTTCCGGTAAACCGCGACACCGCCCCGTTAGTCCTTCGGGCAGTAGGGGGGCCTGAACCGACCGGGGGTGTGCTATACCGCTCCGCCCTGAAAGGGGGGGCGGGAGTATAACATAAGGATCTACAAGGTGCTGCACTGTCCGAGCATCAACTCACCGTGCTGGCTGGCTCATTAGGCAGGCGGGACAGCGAGGGGCTGCCTGCCTTGGATCGCCCATAAAATAACCCATCAAACGTCATACGCTTGTTGTATGAAAATAAACCTGCAGCAGTTCTCACCCAGAAACAATGTATCCAGTGTAATCATTATATGGGCAAGATGTGTATGATGTTGGGTGGTAGCGGATGCCGTTGTGGGCACTATGAGTCTTGGCGACAGCTCAGCATCCTGTGATTCTGTGCAAATCGCTTAATTTATCTGTGTCCTTCTGTATTCTAACAGGTGCTTTTGTAAAGTGCTCTAATACCTTGATGTCGAGAATGTGCTATACAAAACTTAAAAAAATAGGCCCGCAGACTAATTGGCATGCAGATAAACAGGTACACTGACTAATTAATACACATGTGCTAAAAGCCAAGGTTTTAGTAAATCCCAACTGCTGCAATACTTTACGAGAGGACCTCAACAACACTCCTCTGATACCTGGGAAGGCTAGTCTAAATGCAGCTGCACACCTTGTCAATAAACCAAAATATTAAAACACCTGTTTTCAGAGACTTCAAATGGCTTTCATTCGACCCCAAAATAAACCTAATACGCCTTGGCAAAGCAAATAGGTCTGGCCTTGGCTAGCTAATGCAATAGTCACATATTGCAATGCAAGCACATGCCATAAAAATTAATAGAAGAAAAAAAAACATGCCACTGCATAAACGTAGTGGCCATATGCCTGTAGCAAGAAAAAAACAATAATAACAGTATAACTTATCGGAACAGGAACATGTTCTTAGTACAAGTACAGAAACCCTTTTCAGTTTTAATGCACATAACCAGAACATATGATAATTACTGTAACTTGAAAACATAGTTTACACACACGACGATAAAGAATGGAAAGGAAAAAGCATTGACCCAACAGCCCTGGCACTTGAGTGCACTTCTTTTTAGATGGATGTGCACATAGGATCACAGTGCAAGAGAGCTCATTGCTATAGTGAGGTCACAAAGTAATGTCAATGACATGAGGGGCGGGGAGGCGAGCTACAAGATCCTGTACATCGAGTGGAGATTACAGAAATGAATGTACACACTATTAGGCCTAGTGAGTTAAGTGCTGAAGTCAGAATTGAAATCTGTGCCACCAGGTTGCAAAGACATCTCCTCCCTATGACCATTGCTTGGTGTCTTGGACACATCTCAACCCCAGAGGTTGGCAGTCAGGGTGGCTCCTCCGCAATGGCGGAGGAACGTCGGACCACTGGCAAAGAACCAGCAAGTAAAAAATAAAATCATAACTATTGTTTATTTTTCATTTGCCTGCTCTGAGCCAGCTTGTGCAGGAAGGGGCGGGGCTGGGGCATGGAAAGGGGGGAGTGCTACGTGCACTTTTAAGTGGGCATGTGTGTTTGGCTGGCTGTCTCAGCCTGGCCATACACACATATCCACTTAGGTTTCTCCAGCCCGACTGCATTAGGCAGCCGGCTAGGGAAGCCCAGCAGACTCCCTGACCTGAGCAGAGCGTCTTCTCAGGCCGCTGAGGCCAAAACGTGCACTGCTCTCATATGAGAGCAGTGCGGGGTTTGTATGGGAGCCTGGTGCTTTCCCAGGGACTCTAGGAACTGCAGCAGAGGAGCGTAAGGTTGATGGCAGCACCAGGCAAGTGTTTATTTTTATTACCTCCCGCCGCACGCTCCCCAGCGTGCTTCCCGAAGGCCCCCACTCCTCCTCCGTGCTTCCCTCTGGACCCCTCTCCCCTCCTCCCGGGCCCCCGTCATTTTATCATGTTGGCCGCCCCTGTTGACAGTGTCTCCACAAGGTAAGCTGACTTGATGGTGTTTATAAAGCTCAAAAGTCTATGCTTCTAAATACATATTTAACCATAATTGAACCCTGACAACAATTGGCTTGTATGTCTATATTCAGACTGCCTAGCGTGCATGGCAAAACTAAATGATAAAACTAAAGTTTTACAGAAGAAATTAAAAAAACAAGCATTGACAAAGCCAAAGTGCTGGCAGCCAACACCAAACCCATTGGCTTTGCCAATGCTTGTTTATGTTGCCTATTGAGGCGCCAGTTAACAAGAAGTTTTCATAGACCAAAAAAGCACCAATGATCGTTTTTGCTCTTTAAGCTCTGTCCTTCTCAAGATAAAACAGAAATCCCTGCAGTCATTTTAGATGATCTTTGTAGGAGGAGATGACAAGAACTGCTTCCAATCAAGTAGGATGCATGAACGGCATAAACAACAGGTATGGTTGTGACCCACACACCCTGCTCTTGTGAGGTCATGCCATGCTCTTCCTGTGCATCCCTTTTGAGGATCAACAACTCTATTCCACCTGCGGGCCTCTCTCAAGCACAGTGGCCAGACAAACAGGCCTTCACTCTTCTACCTGCTATGATTAGTAGGGGGACACCAACCAGAGGATAAGAAACCAGAACAAAACACATGTTGGCAGCAGACACTACTTGTGGGAGGGGAGGGGGAGGTGAACAGTGGAGCTGGCTGTATGATGGTGGCGGCTGACTACTTTCCCCCTTCTTGCCAGTTCAAAACCACAAAGCAATATGTCAAATTACAAATCAATATTAAAAGCCCTCTCTGCATTCTTTATATCTTGTTCTGTTCAGTACTCTGTGCTCTGCACTCTGGCAAACAACTAGAACTGCCTTAGTCCAAGCATAAAAACTACATTTGGTTTTCGTTCTGGCAAAGCCAATGGGTATCTATCCATACCCAGACTTTCACAAGTACTCCCTGAACAATGTTTCCTATTTGTTTAAATGTGATGTGATACTGTGGTGAAATGATGTGCCCCCCCCGTCAGAATGTCATGAGGGGTCCCTGATTTTCCTACATCCCACATATATACATTGGCCTGGGCTGAATGGAGGTCCCATGAAGTGTTCTGGGCTTCTTCTAAAGTTGGGGTGCTCCGGCACCACATCGGCTTCAGGCGTGTAAAGATTGTTGTACACTGAATAATTGATATAAAGAAGATTTATTCCAGTACAAGTCAAGCAGCAGAGGAACACCTCTACTCTCTTCCCTCAGCTCTCCAAGTGCTCCACAATCTAGAACACCAAGACAGTGGAAGCTAGCTTGGAGCGAGACAAAGCACGAGAGAAGACAATACATACATAACACATCTTTCTCCTTAAAAAACAACAACAAAAAATGATAAAGATACAATCTTACAAACCTAACACATCTCCCTCCTAATGAAACAACAAAACAAAAAAAAAACAATAAAGATGCAATCTAACAAACATAATCAGACATCCATTTTGGCTTATGACAAATGCGCTTATCAAAGCACTTGTGATTTACATCAACATTGCTATGTTCCACACAAATAGGCACATTTTGAGTGTCATCAGAAGGTAAAATAGCATCATCAGTGCTGTCAGAAGGTAAAATAGCATCATAATTTCTAACAGCAGCATCATTATTGACAGTTGGAGAATTATCTACATCAGAAAGTGCATCCGTAGGAATATCCCACTCAGAATGAGGATCAAAAAGACGAGCACCCCCCAAAGGTACTGAATTCTCAGACCACTTTGAAGAGGGACAAAATATTGCTACCCTTTTAAGATTCCAAACTTTACCTTCTGTCAATTTTACAGCATTTTTAAGAACTTTAGTAACCCTTAAAGGTTTAAAGAATTGGCTTTCACCTTTACAAACCTTCCAAGGTTTCTTGACTCTAACCCATGAACCAACTTTGACAGAAACAGTTTTGGTGTTATGTATCAAGTTATACTTATCATAGTACTTGTTACACTTGTCTACAATTCTTGACCTGACAACTTCAGTAGGAACAGTACTAGATGCAGCTTCCAAAAGCCACTCAGGATTGCATTTAGTTCTTGCACCCCGACCTCTCATTACTTCAAAGGGAGAGACTTCCAAAGAATCATGAGGAGTGGTTCTATACCTCCACATGGTATTGAAGATTTCCACCTCCCAATCACTCTGATTCTGAACAGCCATTTGAATGGAATTTTGTAACACCCTATTGAATCTTTCGATCATACCGGAAGGATTATAGAGTGAGGTGGTCCTATGCTTGATACCAACCCTCTTAAAATACTGCTGGATTAAGTTGGACAAAAACTGGACACCATTATCAGAGATAACCTGAACAGGCAACCCTTCTTCAATAAAAGTCCTATCAACAAACTTCAATACTTCATTTGAAGTAATCCTGTCAACCACCGTAATAACAGGCCATCTCGAAAATATATCTATAAGTGCAAACACATACTTCCTTTCAGGACCAATGGGACACATAATATCTATGGCTAGAGTATGCCAGGCTTTACTCGGAACAAAAGATTCCCCTAATTTAGATCTCAAAGTAACTAAAGATTTATTAGAATTGCAGCAAGCTAAACAATCCCGAACCAATCTTTCAATTAAAACATCAATGCCCGGCCACCAAAACTACTGCTTAACTCTTTGTTAAGTTTTAATAATACCACAATGTTCTTCATGGCAGAGTTTCACAACCTTTAATCTTAAAAAGCTTGGAGGTACCACTTTATCACCTCTGAAGATAAAATTGTTAGCAACAGAAAATTCTTGCCTAACTTCCCAGAAGGCTTTAAGTGAATCTGGAATTCTGCTCTTACAAGGCCAGACTTGGTTTATGAAACTCAACAATTGTTGCAAAGATGCATCCATTTTATAACTTGTCAACCACTCATCTTCACTAAAATTGAACAAACCTTCATTGAGCACCAAAGCAACCTGCTCCACATTCAAATCAGAAGGATCACATTCAGAAATATCAATCGATAACCTCGACAAAAATTCTGCAATAATATTCTTCTTGCCAGGCACATAAACAACTTGGTAATTATAATCCTGTAACCGCAGAGATAATCTTGCAATTCTAGCAGAAGTGTTAAGAATTCCTACCGTTGTTAACAATTTAACAAGAGGTTTGGGAGAACAACCTTTACAACGCAACTTTTTCAACGCACTACCATTACAACGAAACTTTTACAACGCAAAATCCATTACAACGCATGCATTTACAACGCAGTCATTACAACGCATGACACTACAACGCACACCACTACAACGCATTCCATTACAATGCAGTCATTACAACGCATACCATTACAACGCATAGCATTACAACACATAGTACCCTTACACCATCCAACACTTACCCTACTGTTGCACCCCCTGGAGTTAGAATAGTAATTTTTACCCCTACACTATCCAACACTTACCATACTGTTGCACCCCCTGGAGTTAGAATAGTCATTTTTACCCCTACACTATCCAACACTTACCTTACATGCAATGTAATGTAATGTAATGTAATGCGTTGTAATGGTATGCGTTGTAAATGTAGTATGCGTTGTAGTGGAATGCGTTGTAAAGGTAGTTTCAAAGAATTCGTTGTAATGGCATGCGCTGTAATGGTGTGCGTTGTAATGGATGTTGCGGTGTAAAAAATGCGTTGTAAAGGTAGGCATTGTAAAAGAATGCTTTGTAACGTCATACATCCCTTGATCTTGATGTGATTGTTGTACTTCCTACGAACTGTTTTGAGTTGTTCGTGGAGGGTGGAAGTGGGGTTATTCCTCCAGCTTCTTTCTTTGGCTCTCAATTGTCTCCTTTCGGAATTGATGTCAGTGTTGAACCATGACCTGGACGGAATGGCTCAGCTTTTTTGAGCTTAAGTGGAGATAGTTGATCAAGCATAGCCACCATATTTGAGTAGTAAAACGAGGTGAGTTTAGTTGTGGAGAGGTGGTCATTGGGGCAGGGAAGGAGCAAGCTTATCCTTTCTTCTAGGGCTACCATGGGAATCTGGGTGAGTTTTCTGGCCCATTTGGTGGGGTCTTCCATAGGTGGTTGGGAGAGTATTTTTTGGTTGATATGAAATAAGATCATGTGATGGTCTGACCAGTCCACGGGGAGTATGTGGTGGTTGTAATTGCGTCTCGTTGAGCAATAATGGCATCCAAGGTAGCTCCTTTGTAGTGAGTTTCCTCTGAGCAGTGTTGGGCTAAATTTTTGTCACAGAGAAACTTGAATAACATTTGAATTAGCGGATTGTTTGTTTCATTCCACCGAAGTTATATATAACATATGCCAGTATTTAAGGAAATCTCATCTTGTTTTTTTTAACTCCCTATTCTGTCTATTTGCTCAGCTTTTGTCTGGAATTCATGAGAGACAGCATGGAGAGTCTTTCACAAGAAGCACAATTTTTAGTATTATTACGCTTTTAAAAATAAATGCAGACAGGAAACACATTGTTTTCTATCTATATTTATCTGTAAAAATCAGTACAAACGGAAAACTGGGAGCCTTAGTGACAATATCAGCCTATTTTCATATACATCTTGTACATGTACAGCTTGTGCTAAAAATCTTTTTCCATTACCACCCTAGATAACATGGCAGCAGAAGATGCCAGGACATTTGAAATGCGGAAGAACATATACCCGTACTTAAAGAATATTGCTAAGGCCTATCGCAAAATGGAGAAGCAGTACAAGCGTGCTGAGGCAGCAGGGTCCTGCAGTGTCTCTCCGTCCATGAGACCATCAGCACCAAAAACTGCCTCCAAAACCCCAACCACAGCGAGACCAAGCCAACAACAGGACCCCCAAGCTTAGGTATCAGCGGCTACAGCTGCAACCATCCAGCTCACAACCACACAGGCCAGGAGGCTCAGGAAATGCAGTGGTTCCCTGTTTAAGCACTTAATTTTGTGGGAACAGAAGATTACCGTGCAGCTGAATGACATACTGAGGGAGCAGTCCAGTCTGCACAAATGTGTGGAGACAATGAAGGAGGCCCTGGTGCAGGTGTCCCAACTCCTCTGCACTTGGTTGTTGACTATGTTGTGTTTTTGGGGAGGTTTTTTGTTTGGTATTTTAGTATTTAGTTAGGCATAGTTAGTCAGTGGTTAGGATATATTTAGTGTAGATAGGTTTTAGCTTTTACATGTTTTTTTTACAAATAAGTGTTTTTAGATATTTTTATCATTTCAAAAGGATTTTAGTGGATGTGGGGCTTGATGTTTAGGATTTGTAAAAAAATAAATAACACAAATATTTATATAAAGAGAAAATACCAAAACAAGATATATTTGTTCAGGTTTACATGTGTGGGTATTTCATATTTAGGTGTATTTAGTATTGGGCCAACTTATGTGTAGGATAGGTAGGTTAAGGTAGTTTAGGCTTTGTATAGATTGTGCAAGTTAGTGTAGGATAGTTAGGTTAAAGTACTTTAGGCTTAGTTTAGAATGCACAAGTTTGTTTAGGATAGGTAGCTGTAGTCTGTTAGGGTGATTCTTTTAATAAAAATATATTTGACTTTCGCAACATTGTAATAATTTCAATCTTATTATTGATTAGGTTGAGTTGAGTACAGGATGTCTATTGCCTGTAAATATGTTTTACTTTGTGAGAGGCCTATGGACAATTGAGTCACTTAAGGAATCTTCACCATTATTTGGGCACTGCATGTGTAAGAGATGCTACATGTATAGTATGGATGTTTCTGTCACTCTAGATTACTATGCTGGGACACACACAGGTGCCTGCCACTAACACACTCACCCTTAAACCATTGTGCTAGTAGGTCATTGTTGTTAGCTGGTTCACAAATCATGAATGTTGCCCCCACCCGCCTGGCTGACCTCAATCATCCTTGGCATTGAGTACTTGCTAAGTATGGTACTTCATACATGTGACTTTGTGCAAAGTTTAAAAACCATAGGTTTCATATTTGCTCTCACCCTGGGGAGGTGTAGCTTTGTTCCTGGGTCTGTGCTATTGCTACTAATTAGTGATATGTGTGTATATTGTCAATTCAATGTCGTATGTGGTTACACTAACACTCAATGCATGTGAAGGCTCTCAGGGGCAGAGGAAGACATTTACCCCTACATATCCCAGTGTGCCTTTCAACATCATTTATCAATTGACTCAGGACCTCAAAACGTATTTGTTGCATTTCATACATGCTAACATCCAAGGTGTTGAACTGACCTTCTACATCCTTGCGTGGCATAGGGTTGATGCACATTCAGTAGGAGTCTGGGCATGCGTATCTGCATATTATCAATGCATGCATACTTTTAGCACTTTTATACATCTCTCCAATGTAAGCATTGAGGCTCTCACATGAGCTTGATCACTTTGTCATGTTCACTGAGCAAGATATATGTGGATGTGAGAAACGGTGTTAGTGGCTCACATGCCTCACAGGACCCCTCTTGAGCAGGTAGGCATGTGTTTGATTGATTAGGCCTTCTCATTGAGTGCCAGTAAAGCTACTGAAGCTAATTGTCACACCATGACATTCAATTGGTAAATAAGAAAATCCGCATAATGCCATGGCAGGGGATGTATTTGATGTTTGGGCATATATAACAAGAGCAGATGGCAGTGACTTTATCACAATCTCCTTGAGGTGCTAAGAAGTGGATTTTCTATATACATTCACCATCGTTTAGTTAGTCCTTTCTGCAAAAGACCTACAACATGCTGGTTAATAGGAGTGTATTTATTTAAAAGTGTGTGCACCAGCATGAACATATTAGCATTTTTTGAGGCAACAACACCAACATTGTTATAGACCACAGGATGTCCAGAGTCCATATGGGATACATGTCACGTGACATGCAGAGGCGGGGAGAATTCTAGTGAGGAGGACCAAATTTCCATTAGGGAAGGTAGGTCTCAGAAACAGCCGAAAATGGATTAGATAAACAGGTGAGCATTCAAAAAGGGACAGTACCAGGTAAAAAAGGAGGTGGGATGATGATAAACAAAGGACCACTAAGAAACTGGTCAGGAGGCACAGGCAAATGTTACCGGTCAGTTTGCCGCTGGAAAGTTGTGAAGTCCACATTTTCCTCCTCTGATGGGTGTTGTGCCTCCACTGACGGTGGTGGTATTTGTGTGGGAGGCATCTGAGGCACACAGCCGCGGTCGGTAGTGGGAGTACCTGCCGGGCGGTGAGGTGAGGAAGGGGAGGGGCAGGGTGGCGGGTAGTAATCTATTGATTATGGAGCTTTACAGGTAAGTAAACATATAAATAAATAAAATGAATTTCGTTGCGCGCACTGCATCCCCAAATGCGATGCAGTGTGCCCAACAAAATTTGTTTTATTTATTTATATGTTTACCCATAAAGCTCCGTAATCCATAGATTACTACCCCCCACCCTGCACCTCCCCCTCTCCATGTCACCGCCCAGCAGGTACTCCCACAACCGACCGCGGCTGGAGACACACACATATCGTGGCATAAGATGTGGCTCCCCTGTCCCGGGCAGCATTTGTAAGGAAGGAAGGAAGTAAAGATTTTCTAGAGGGCGCAAATAATGAACTGTCTTAGCACTAGTGGAACCTCAGACTACTTGAAGTGAGACATGAGCTAACTTTGAGGAGGAAACAAACAGCCATGTCTTTAACAACTTCCTAAGGAGGGTATGGCTGGGTTGAGATCTTAAGGATAGAGGCTGAGACGTCCAAATTTTGCTGGCTAAAAAGGAGAAACACCTGCCACCCCATCTCCCCCTTTTTATTTTTGGAATGACAACAACCATAGAGTGTTGCACCTGAATGTTTTTTGAAGGTCAATGGGACCGATGTCATGCAATGCTTTATAAGTCCTACAGAGAACCTTACTCTTGACCCTCTCAGCTTCCGGCAAACAATGCAGTTCCTAGATCTTCTTGATTGAACAGAATTTGGGCACCTTCAGTAGAAGCAATGCCTTCGTATTTTGTAATGATTGGAGCTTAGACTGAAGTCATTTGTCTATACATAAATATAGGGCATTACAGCAATCTATTCTTGAGAGGATCACAGCAACCACAACCATTTTTTCCAGCTGAAGAGGAATAAAAGGAAATACCTTTTTTAATATCTTGATAAGATAAAAGTAAGAGGATGTTATACGATTGATTTGTTCTGAAAAATCAAGGTGTTCATCAAATAAGATCTCTACATATTTCACCTTTTGTACCCAAGAGGGTAGTGGGCTATTGACAGACCACCTCGAGCTGTTCCAGAATGATGTGTTCCTCCCAAATAGGATACTATCCGTTTTATCCATGTTTACTTTTCAGCAGTTATCCTGCATCCACACTAAGATCAGAGTAAAGCAGTTGTTAAAATGTTTAGCAGCCATGCCTTACTAGATATGATAATTTGTATATCGTCAGCATAGGGTATAGCAGAGAGACCAAATGATTGAAGGAGTTTCAATAGGGGAGTCATATAAATATTAAGGAGGGTGAGTGATAAAGAAGACCCCTGTGGTACCCCACAGGAGAGGAAGAAGGAGTTAGATTTAAAACGGCCCATCTCTAAAATGGTTTATTTTCCAATGGCTCGCTTTTTAAAGGATGTTTGAGGCATGACCCACTCCAATGTGACACAAAGCTGATTTGTGGCATGTAAAGATAGCTGTACGACCTGTAAAGCAGCTTAACATCACTGTGGGTGCAAATGCGTCACTTTTCTCTGCGCCATCCATCCCACATGTTTGCCAATATTTTTGACCGACCTTAGGACATGGTGCAGTGTACCATAAATATGGCGCATCCGGGAAACAACCTTTAAAACGCAGTCATTACATCGCACTACCTTTACATAGCAGTCATAACATCACAACATCCTTTACATCGCATGTCATTAGAACGGAGCCATTACATCGCATGTCACTACAACACATGTTATTACAATGCAAGTCACTACAACGCAGGCATTACATCGCAAGTCATTACAATTAATACCATTACAACGCATAGTACCCTTACACTATCCAACACTTACCCTACTGTTGCACTCACTGGAGTTAGAATAGTAATTATTACCCCAATACAATCCAACACTTACCTCAAATGCGATGTAATGGTATGCATTGTAATGGTATGTGTTGTAATGGTATAATGCGATGTAATGGAATGAGCTGTAAAGGTAGTTTCTAAAAATGCGATGTAATAGCATGCGATGTAAAAGAATGCATTGTAAAGGAAGTTGTGATGTAATAAATGCGTTGTAAAGTCATGCGTTGTAAATGTACGCATTGTAACATCATACATTTGGCACATCCATGTCGTTCTATACTGCTGTACCCCAGCACAAGTTTTTCTAACGCATCACCGCCTTTCCACAGCAATGCGTCAGTTCTTATGAATGAGCCCAAAGCTTCACTGAAGTAAAATATCTGCCATTCAAAAAGAGACTGGGCCATATTTATGACCAGGTTTGAGTCACTTTTGCACCATGCAAGAGCGACGCAAACCGTAAGTCATATTTTTGAGGCTTTGCGTGGCTTTAGGTGGCTCCAAAAATATTGAGTAACGCAATGCAGAGCAAATTGCTGCATTGCATTACTCTCCCCTTGGTAGGCATTGAATGTTCCTACGCAACTCCCATTGTTTTTGATGCATTCCCAGATTTACAAGACCGTGTAATCCTGGGAATGCGCCAAAAAGATAGCCTTCGCAGGGGAAGGCGTAACGTTGAGAAATATTTTATTTCTCCTTGATTTTTCCTCATTCTGTGTGTGCTGCATTACACATGGCAAGAGACACAAGACTTACAGGATTGCTTTTGTGCAGGAAGGTGTCCCAAAGGTGGCCCAAAATCCCCAGTGGAAAAATGATTTGTCCTCATTGCATTTTGCGCTGTTTCCTGTTGTAGACACTAGGTCTACCCACACAAGTGAGGTACCATTTGTAGTGGGAAACTTTCTATGCATTTCAGAATTCCAAATGTTATACAGTGAGTAAAAAAAGAAGTCCTTTTGGACAATACCCTCTAATTCACATGATAATATGGGTACCCACAAATTCAGAGATACACAAATAATCAATACTTCTAAACTGCATATATTTTTCCCATTTCAGAAATTGATAGGTTTCCTTCATACCTATTTGTCACTCTATATTTTACCAAATGAATTGCTATATACACGGTACACAATGAGAAACCATTGCAAGGTGCAACCAAGTTATTAGCTCTGCGTACCTCAGGTTCTTGGTGAACCTACAAGCCTCCTATCCCCCAACCAGAAGGGTTCCTCAGACATAACTGTTGGCTAGACAGGAACTCAAATGAGCCAGGGCAGCACCCCAATCCCAACCCTCTCAAGCTGGTTCATAAGAACTGCATGGTCCACCATATCAAACGTGTCTGAGAGGACTAAAAGAATCAATGCCGCCTTTCCTCCTTCATCAACCAACCTGTGGATCTCCTATGTGGCAACCACAAGGGCTGATTCAGTGCAGTGTTTTGGCCTGAAATCATGCTGGAAAGGATTCATAATGTCATTAGAATCCAGACAAGCTGGAAGAAGGCAGCACAGTGCTGACGGGGGCCTGATGGCTTGTCCACAGGGCAACAACACTGCTGTGGAAGGCAACCATAGTTGCTATATAGGAGTCCTGCTTGCTCTCCATAAATTCCAAGATGGTACGTATGGCACCCAGCTGGGGAGCAAACTCATTGGTGTGACATTTGCAGGGCTGTTGTTCTCACCTTTGCCTCATGACACCAGCAATGTCAACCAGGGACTGATCCATTCTATGGATGAAAGGATATGTGTCTGTGATTGCCTCAGAGGTGCCCTGATTAGGACTTAGGCACCTACGGACTCCTTCTGGGGTGTCTACAATGGTCTACATCCCTGCACACACCTCTCTAACCAGTTGCTGCAGGACTCCTACCATTTGCCGTTGGAAGGCTACTTGGGGATCGTCAGAGTCCACAGCTGGGCTTGAGCTGGCAGAGGGGGTATGTCCTGCGGTACACAGTTCCCCTGGAGGCACAACGATGCTGTCATCAAAGTGTCAGGAAAAGGCATTCCAATGGAGTTCAGGAGATGCTGGAAGATGTCAAAGTCCATGGGGGCAGGATGTCATCGCCAAGAGGTTGGTCATCCAGGACAGGCTGCTGGTCAGAGGTGTTGTTTGTCCCTCTGTAATGAAATTCAATTATATTATTGGTGATCTATAATAGATGTTGACAAGAGTAATTTGGCAGACCGGCACATTATTTTCATTCACATTATATTAAACATTGATGTGCAGGACATATGTAACTGACGGAAATGAGGCCAAGTTTCACTTTAGTTGCCTTTCACGTGGCTATATCTATGTTCACACGACCTCTATGTGACAAGGGTGCCTTTTCATGTCATACCACACATTGCAACTCAGTTACTCAGCTCAGCTTGCTGGCCTGCACTGCCTGTGAAGGTAAGTACAGGTAGGGGCCACATCTTCCATGCTGATTATCATTCTTTTTCATGATGGCTATATTGATTACAGATGTACTTATTGACATCACTTCTGTGCACATTTCACCAAGTCACCAGGGTGCCTGCATTGTACTTAGCCCCCAGCTTCTGGGAAAGTGATGTTGGTTTGGTCATGTATTTGATCCCGCACTCTGCCTTTCACACAGTACCCCACGCCACTCTGGCTAGTTGTGTTGTCTTGCATGCACTTTTTGCATTAATGTGGCCCAGGGCTCCTATTAGACACGTATCCACACCACACAACACAGCAAGCAACCTGGTCACACTGCAGCAAGGGCAGGTACTTAACATGGTTAATTTATTTGTGTGTAATCTTGTAATTTCATTACACTCCTAGCCATCTCCATAGTCCAGACCAGTAGACACTGCGTACCATTTCTGAGGGGGATATTTCCAGTCAAACTTAAAATATTGCAATCACTGACGCTCACCCCATTTTGTAATTCCCAGGCTTGGTTATCTGCAGAGTATCACACATCTCTTATCTCAGGCCCACTCACTTGGACCTGTGAATGAGTCCTCTGGCAATCCCCATTTAGACCCAGAGACTCAACTTACTGTCAAACACTGATGGCACCCAGTTCGTACATTGACTCTCATGTGACACCAAAATCACAGATATATGTAACTATATGCAATTGACCAACATGCCTAGCTGCATGTGAGAACTATGGCTCAATCTGTACCCCACATGCTAGTAGTAATAATATTCAGTGACATCCACCCACCGTGATTGACAACACAACTAGGCCCAAACACCTCCCCCTACAACCATCCCAAAACCTGTCCATCGTCCTGGACACCTAGCTCATTCTGTCACTTCACTATTCCCTGTATCATATCCTCCTTCTTTGATGTATGTGGCATAGTCAAACATTTGTTTTTAAATCTCCCTCCTGACATCTACAACACCTTCACCCAGGCTCACATTACACCTAGTATGTAGTAAACCAACGTCCTCTTCTACACCATCCCTTCACAGCTGCAACACAAGTGTGACACTATCAGACACAGCAGTGCATGACTATCACTCCGGCTACCTTGCACATCACATCACAATTCACCTCCTTGCTATCTAATGTCTCCTCATTCAGACACACTGCCAGTTCAATGTACTCAGCCACAACAACATGACACTATACTACCAATGGCCCACAAAGCTCACACCATCCATGCTTCAAACAAACAGTTCCTCTGGTGTGCATCACTTGCATTCACCCCCACCCCTAGTATCCATTTGTATAAAACAGGCGGTAGGGTAGTCTCTAAAATGGCGACTTCTACCTGTGTGATCTTCCCTGCACATCAGGACAGCTGCATGTAATGCAGTTTCACGCTAGCGACTGTACATGTGGCTCTTCACATATTCTTACTTGGAGATACTTCACATACTCCACAGCCGGATCCCCTATCTGGTGAGGAGTTAATCCTCAGATATCCCCATTCCTTTCTATTAATTTACATTCCAATTCTGGGAGCATAGGGCAGACGCAGGCACACTAGCCTCATGGTGCAAGGGGGTCTGCATTGTCACAGTCATGTTGGGGAGAGTTAAATGCCCATGCACAATGAGCTGCTCCAGTCCAGATGTTTTGCTTTGTAATGTAGGATTTGTAGTTCAGGTCACTCATGTTATACATTCCACTACAAGTTCCAGCATACAAAGGAGAACCTGGACTGGGGCAGCACATCACACAAAGAACTGATAAACTTGTCAGGGCTGGACTGGGCTGTAAAATTTGTAACTGGACAGCATGGCTTACATTTATGTGGTTGAATGAATTAACATGTAAGGGGTTCCTGCCCTTCCACTTGCCCACAACTCATTGCAGTGCAGGAAGGTAGCTTCCTGCGCTGCACTGCATGACAGTTTTTACCATATTGTCCCTTGTTACCACTTACCCTGTAGATCTTCCTGGTCTTCATACCCAGCACTGTTCTGGCTCTCATGCTACCAACTCTGCTGGTATGAGTGACGCCACCTTCTCCTTTAAGGGGTCCAGCTCCACCTTGTCCTTCGGTTCTCCTCCTCCTCCAGCTTGCATGGCTGCCATCAGATTCTTGGACAGTTTCTCCTTAGTTGTGCGCTTATAGTGGGCATCTTTCACATAGACGATTCTCAGCACCTTGGTATTCAGGTGAATTAAAAACCCTGAAATCCAAGTGTAAAGTACATGAGAGACGTTGGAGGAAGGACAAGCTACCTGAAGATAGGGAAACCTACAAGGCTACTTTAGCCCATTATCATAAAGCAATAAAAACATCCCGTTGTTCATATCTTCACTTACAAATTGAACAATCCAGGAACTCCACCAAGGCTTTGTTCGATATTGTTAAGGATTTCTCCTCCCCTTTAGCATGCAAACAAGCGCCACTGGAATCCCAGTCATTATGTGATTCCATAGCATCTTTCTTCCATGATAAAATAGCCAAAATATTTGATAATTTTCCTACTAGTCACTCCAACACCTCCTGTCTAAACCTGAACTTGGTAAATCTCCCCATCTCTACCAAGGTACTTTAAACCAGTTCAAGCCCATTTTGCTTGCAGAAATAGACAACCTACTGCTAACTGCAAAATCTGGCTCACCAAGAGACATCTGTCCTCCGAGGATAATGGCCCTCCCATCCCCAATTTGTGCCCCCATCATCCAAAAGATTTTCAATTCTTCCATCGCTTCAGGTCTTATTCCAACTGCCTGGAAGGAGGCCACTGTCCGCCCCATACTGAAAAAACCATCAGCAGACCCCAACGAGATGAATAACTACAGACCTATATCTCTGCTACCTCTATTAGGAAAACTATTGGAATCTTCAATCAACACCCAGCTTAGTCAATATCTGGAGGCCAATAACATACTGGATCCCTCCCAATCAGGATTTCGTACTGGTTTCAGTACAGAAACAGCAATCCTGGCTGTTACTGACTCACTGAGGTGCACCCTCGATGCTGGGGGTTCCGCGGTCCTGATTCTTTTTGATCTCTCCGCTGCGTATGATACGATATCTCATCAACGCTTTAGCCGGAGAGACTGACTGAGTGTGGTATCGGGGGTAAAGCTTTTCAGTGGCTGACTAATTTCCTAGTAGACAGATGACAGACTACCTCACTTGGAGCATTTGTTTCTAAAAACAAATTCTTATTGGACAAGAGGGTACCACAGGGCTCCTGCTTGACCCCTACTCTTTTTAACATGTATGTAGCCCCCTTGGCAAAAATTGTCCAATCCTTCGGCTTCGAGATAGTCTTGTATGCCGATGACACGCAGCTACTATTTCCCATAGGGAAAACATTATGGACGAGAAACTTCGTTTCTCGGCTGCTATGCTAGCGGTTGCTAATTGGATGAAAGAATGGTGTCTTCAATTGAATCCTGGGAAGACAGAGCTCATGCTCTTATGGAAGGATGCCCAATTCTGGACGTCGGAATGGTGGCCTCCCGAGTTGGGAGAAGCACCTACACTCTCCACCTCAGTAAAAAGTTTGGGAATCCATCTGGATGCCTCACTAAACATGAAAAATAATGTTAAACACATAGCAGGAACGTGCTACCATAACCTGCGCCTGTTACGTAGAATTATCCCCTATCTTCCTCTAGAATATCGCCATACTGTGGTACAGACTATGGTAGTGAGCAGGTTAGACTATGGCAATGCCTTGCCCGCAGAAATAGGCACCACCACTCTAGCTAAATTGCAGGTCATACAGAATACCGCGGCCAGAATGGTTTTGAATACGCCATCTGGATCCCCCTCCCTTCCCCTGCTCATGCAGTTACACTGGCTTCCTGTCAAAAAGAGATCTGTTTTTAAGGTATGCTGCCTTGCCTTTAAAGCATTCAGAGGTGGGGGCCCTACCTCCATAACAAACGTTTTAAACAAGTACATGAACGAAACCTAAGATCTAATGACCTAGCCCTCCTGAAGACTCCACGGATTAGGCTAACCCGTACTGGTGGTAGAGCCTTTTCCTACATTGCCCCCAAATATTGGAATTCTTTACCGATCGCTTTACGGCAATCTAACACCTACATGATCTTCAGGAAACAAATAAAAACATTCTTATTTTAACCAGGCCATGGTATAACACGTTCTGTTCTTATTTGCCGGATTTCTATTGGTAAGCGCTGAGATGTCCCTGGGTGAGTCATGCGCTATAAAAGAGCCCAATAACATAACATAACATACATTACATAGTCATGCCAGTGCTTCTTGCACTGACCTTTTTGTTTGCCATACACTGTTTATCTTCTCCACTATGGACTACCAAATGACTTCTTTCTATCTTAATGGCAATTTTAAGGCAACAAAGAGAAGATATTGATTCTTTGTCACCTCTGTTATTAAAGTTTGGTTCTTCTCCCCACTGAAATTACTCTTCCTTTTCCCCTGGGGTTCTCTCTGGACATCCTGGCTGATATTGGGGTTGTTGCAAAAGGTGGGCATAGTATGCGTAGTGGGGCTACGCGAAGCTACGCAAAGTGGGCATGAAACTACACCCACCCACGCACTTCACGTAGCCCCACTACGCGCCGCCCGCCTCCCTTCCGCCCTCTTCTAAATACCTAATTAAAGCTAAATATACTACAAAAGTAAATTAAAGGCACTTACCTGATCCGCAGCGTCCCGGGGCTCCCTCTTCTCTTTCGCCCACCGCACCTTCTATCCCAATGCGCAGCCGCGCATGCGCATTGGGATCGAAGACGGCGGCGCGAAAGAGAAGAGGGAGCCCCGGGACGCCGCGGACCAGGTAAGTGCCTTTAATTTACTTTTGTAGTATATTTAACTTTAATTAGGTATTTAGGAGAGGGCGGGAGGGAGGCGGGTGGCGGGCAACTTCGCTCCATCCACGAGCGTGCGTAGTGTTGCCTACTACGCCTACTTTGCAAAATGCAAAGTAGGCAACACTGTACTACACTCCATGGGCGGAGCGTAGCACTACGCTCAGGGTTAGTTGTTGCCCTGACTGCAGCTGCCTGCTCCATATCTTCCTTTTGATGAAAATGGTTTATTTTCCAATGGCTCACAACCATATCTATGAGGCCACGCAAAGCCACTTTGTGTGGCTTTGAATGGCCTCATAGTATTGGAGTAGGGCAAGGCAGCGCAAGTCGCTTCTATGCCTTACTCTGCACTCGGGACGCGTCCCACGGGTGTTCCAGTGGGTTTTCTGAAGCATCACGAATAGGTTTTGATGCTGCCCCAGATTTACTTAATCACATAAAAAAGTGTCAAAACCTTACGCCTCCCCAGAGCAGGTATAACGAAGAGAAATATTTTTATTTCGCTTTGTTTTTTTCTTCTTCTTCTCATGTGTGCAGCACACATAGAAAAAGGAAAACGCATCTCCGGATTGTTTTTGTGCAGGGTTTAAAAATGTTTTTTTTATTTGTAAGGGATTCTGGTTAACAAAACCTGGTGAGAGCCACACAAGTCACTCCATACTAGATTTCCCTGGGTGTCTAGTTTTTAGAAATGTACATGTTTGCTAGGTTAGCATAGCTTCCAGCTGAGCTAGGGCCCAAAATCCCCAGTGGAAAAATTATGTGTCCTTATTGCATTTTGGGCTGTTTCATGTTGTTGATACTAAGTCTACCCACACAAGTGAGGTACCGTTTCTATTGGGAGACTTTCTATGCATTTCAGCATTCCAAATGTTATACATTGCGCAAAAAAAAAGTCCTTTGGGACAATACCCTCTGAGATACACGAATAACCAATGCTTCTAAACTGCATATATTTTTCCAATTTCAGAAATACATATGTTTCCTTCATAACTATTTGTCACTCTTTATATTTTACAAAATGAATTGCTATATACCCGGTACACAGTGAGAAACCATTGCAAGGTGCAACCTAGTTATTGGCTCTGGGTACCTCAGGTTCTTGGTGAACCCACAAGTCGCCTATACCCCCAACCAGAAGGGTTCCTCAGACATAACGGTATATTGCTTTAAAAAATCTATTATAGTTAGAAGAATTTACAGTTGAAAATGTAGGTACAAATGGCTTTCAATATTGTTTTATTTCAACTGTTACTTTCTATAGGAAATCCTTTAAGGATCTACACAAATGACCTCTTACTGAATTTGGAAGGTTTTCTACTTTACAGAAATGTATAGCTGTCTGATATCCATTATTGGTTTCACACCCATTTCTATCACTAAAACAGATGCTTTCTTCTTTAGCACTTTTTTCCCTAAAATACCCAAAGTTTCCTGTATTTTGCATGATTTCTAGGTTCCCTCTAGGGGACTCCTTGATCCCTGTGTACCTTTGGAATCCTCAAGATGTTGGAAGACACTAACACAAATTTGGTGTGGATACCTTATGTGGACAAAATGTTAAGGGAGCCTAAAAACAAGCTATCCCAAATATCCAAAATAGGCCGTGGCACAGATGGCGGGGCGGGGGGTGGGGGGGTAGGCATGGCAGCAAAGGGTGTAAAATAAAACCCTATAGTACTATCATAATCATAAAAACTGTTATTAAGAAACCCAAACACCTAATATATGCACTTATTTCTAAGGCAACAAAAGTTTCTCTTTGAATGTTTAATTTTCAGCTAACAAGATGAGACAATACTTAACCCTGCTCCACGTTCTTCTAAATGCTATCCCTACTCTTCTTCTGCATACTCTGCCATAGTTTGGTCTTTGTAAAATAATGAAATCACAAATAAGGAAACAGTCTCTTGTAAACGCAGTTGGTTTCTGCCAGATTTCTTTAGTAGCACAGCTTATCTCAATAGCATCATGAGGGTTCAAACAATTCAGCTCTCAGATCACATAATTCATCAATTATTTCACAAATTGTTTAATTTAACGCTTCATACAAGTAATAAGTCCACTCGGTGGTGAACACGTCTGAATAAGTACTCTTACTCTTTTTGTTCATATCACCCTTTGGCTGTTATCTCCGACACACTTTCTTCACTTGTCTACGTTTCCTCGGATATTGGGACTGGGATTTGATCAGCAGACAAACATTGTTTCAGTCATCTTTGATTTTGAGTTGGCAGCCATTCAACTGTGTGAGTGACCGTTCTTCAATCTTCGTCGTTCACCTGGATTTTCTCGTTATTTTGTGTTTTCAGTTATAGTTTTAAACTGATGATCAGTCTCTGCTTCTACTTCGTTAGAGACTTCTATATCACTTAGTGCGACAATAGGTTCTTTGATTAGTGTGAATTGTTGGAGTTCTTACCCCTTTCTTTTCCTTAGTGCTGCTAAGACCCTGACCGTTGCCTTACTCAGTCACTCAACATGTGGTAGTGCAGTCACCAAGGCTTTTTGTTCATGGCAAAAGAGCACAATCTCTTTTTCAGGATTTCTCACCTTCTTAGTGTGAGAGGTATGCACCAAGTTTGGAACTCCTCCACACTTCACAGCAGTATTGGTCACCAATATGATTCAGAAGGGGCTTTCCACCTATGCTCCAGACAGTTTTCCCAAATGTGCTTCTTGATCATAACCCATTCACCAGCAATGAGGTTGTGGCGCTGTTCTTGGTGGGGATCTTCAATGGCAGCTGCAACCTGGCACATCAGCTAATCCTTTGCAGTAGTCGAGTATCATCATCTGTGATGTTCGATAATGCATTTACAGCAGGTTATCTCATTGCTCTTCCCATCAGCACTTCGTGGGGAGAGAGACCAGTCCTATCAGGAATACTTTGAATATTCATCAGTACTAATCGTAAAGCATCTGGCCATTTAAGTGAAGTTGATGGACAAATGTTTGCCAAACGAGATTTGATAGTTTCATTCATCTCTTCCACTATTCCAGAGGCTTCTGTTTGATAACATCAATGTAGTCTTTTCTCAATTTGTAACTCTGTGCATTTCAATTTTAAGACTTCATTATTAAAATGGGACCTGCGTATCGGACTTTGTGTAACATGTCCATTTTCCTGCATTAATTTGTGGACAGGCCACATATCTGTGGCACACCTTTTCTGCTAGCATCCTGAATCTGGGATTAAACCAACTTTGGCAAAATGATTTAGTCATGGCATCTCAACCAAGGCGTGTGTACCAATGCACATAACGTGTCACTGGAACCTGCAAACTTTCAGGTAACACTAGCCTCTAATCAGCTGACATCCAAATGTAATTTGCGTTTTCAGTGCAACATGCTGTTAACCCAATCTGCTGTTCTGCTTTGGAGACATTTTATTGTACTCTTTTTAGTTTATCCCAGATGTCAGTTACTTTCATCAGCATCAAAATATTTGTCTCTACAGACTAGAATGAGAAATTTCGATTAAAAGTACAGGCCAACAAAGCACAATACCGTGCAAATGACTGTGCATACTCATTTCCCACGGCTTCAAAGCCTTTTCCACGTTAATGAGCTGCACATTTAACCATTGCCGTTTTCAACTGCCAACTGGAGAGGATTCAATAAGTCAACAGCGATGTTTGGTCCATTGGAACAAATACAAGGGTGATTCACTTCCTTTCCTGGAACATTGCGGGTCTACAAAAAAAATGGCCTCTCCCGGAGTGGAACGAGCTCATTGGCAAGCATGACATTTGGTTGTTTCAGGAGACTTGGAGTATGGTCCCCTTGTACAAATCAGGGTATACTACATATTTCATCCCAGCCATAAGTTCAGGAATAGGCCGCCCCTCTGGGGGCCTCCATATATGGATTAACATTTCATTGAATTGGTCTATCACCATGCATAGTCTCTCCTCTAAGGATATCTTTACATCTGCTGTTTAAAAGGCAACCTAATGGTACTAATGTGGAGATATTCAATGTGTATGAGAGAGGGTCTCCCGGTGCCCAATCATCAGCAATCCTAACAACATTGGAGAGCGAGCTATCTTGTATTCCACCACACTCTGGTATCATTGTAGCAGGGGATTTCAACTGCACATATGAACCATTGAGTGGGGAGGATTTTTTGGGCATTGGTGAGGAGGACAACAAATGGGCTATACCAACCCTTAATATAGCGCCAATAAAGAAGTGGTCACAAAGGGCTATCCAAATTAATGCCCTAACTTTAGAATATAATCTAAGAGCAGTCAATGGCAAGAAACGCTCTGACCCAAGCGGGCCAACACGTATAATAGGTCAAGTTGTCCATCACGAATAGATTATATTTTGCTGGATACACGATTATGGGGTGACCTCTTGGATACGGAAGTTAAACCTACCCTGGATAGCGATCATAATCCCTTATGCATGCAAATCAATAGCAATTGGGCAGTTACTTCCACCAAGCCATTTAATGCCCCGCTGATGTCAATAAAAGAGGTTGTGCCCTCAAATTGCAACCGACGCCTTAAATGGCATAAGATTCCACATCAGGAAGATAAATTGCTTAGCATAAGGGATTTTATAGACCAGAAGATTGCAGAGCACAAACCGATTAACGGTACTTATGAGAAAATATACAACTTCCCATTCTCTAAGTTTTACCAAGACACAATAGAAAGGCTGGGAACATTTTTTATCATTAAGGAGCGTAGTGAGTGGAAAGGATTCAATCAATCAATCAATCAAGTCATTTATATAGCGCACTACTCACCCGTAGGGTCTCAAGGCGCTGGGAGGGTGGGGGTGCCGTTACTGCTCGAACAGCCAGGTCTTGAGCTTCTTCCTGAAGGAGAGGTGGTCTTGGGTCAGGCACAGGTCGGACGGGAGTGAGTTCCAGGTCTTGGCAGCCAGGTGGGAGAAGGACCTTCCTCCTGTTGTCGCTCTTCGGATGCGGGGGACGGCGGCGAGGGCGTGGCTGGTTGATCTGAGGAGGCGCGTGGGAGTGTAGAAGTTGATCCTGTTGTTGAGGTAGCTCGGGCCTTGGTCGTGTAGGGCTTTGTGCGCGTGGGTGAGGAGGCGGAAGGTGATTCTCTTGTTGACCGGGAGCCAGTGCAGGTCTCTCAGGTGTCCGGAGATGTGGCTGTTTCGTGGGATGTCGAGGATGAGTCTGGCTGAGGCGTTCTGGATCCGCTGGAGTCTCTTCTGGAGCTTGGCGGTGGTTCCGGCGTAGAGGGCGTTGCCGTAGTCCAGTCGGCTAGTGACGAGGGCCTGGGTGACAGTCTTCCTGGTCTCGGTGGGGATCCACCGGAAGATCTTCCGTAGCATGCGCAGGATGTTGAAGCATGACGAGGAGACGGCGTTGACTTGTCTGGTCATGGAGAGGGAGGAGTCCAGGATGAAGCCCAGGTTGCGTGCGTGGTCCGTCGGTTTGGGTGCGGTGCCCAGGGCGGGGGGCCACCAGGAGTCGTCCCAGGCGGAGGGCGAGGAGCCCAGGATGAGGACCTCCGTCTTGTCTGAGTTCAGTTTCAGGCGGCTGGTCGTCATCCATTCGGCTACCTCTCTCATCCCTTCGTGCAGGTTGGCTCTGGCGGCGTCGGGGTCGTTGGTCAGGGAGAGGATCAGCTGGGTGTCATCGGCGTAGGAGATGATGTTCAGGTTGTGTTGGCGTGCGATGGTCGCGAGGGGGCTCATGTAGACGTTGAAGAGGGTTGGGCTCAGCGAGGATCCCTGGGGTACGCCGCAGATGACTTCGGTGGCCTCTGACTTGTACGGTGGTAGACGGACTCTCTGTGTTCTTCCGTCGAGGAAGGAGGTGATCCATTCCAGTGCCTTGTCCTGGATTCCGATGTTGCCGAGGCGCTGTACTAGGGTGCGGTGGCAGACAGTGTCGAAAGCCGCGGAGAGGTCCAGGAGGATGAGGGCCGCTGTTTCTCCGTTGTCCATCAGAGTTCGAAGGTCATCGGTGGCGGCGATGAGGGCGGTCTCGGTGCTGTGGTTCGCTCGGAAGCCAGACTGTGAGGGGTCGAGGGATCCATTCGTCTCGAGGAAGGCGGCCAGTTGTTTGTTGACGGTCTTCTCGATGACTTTGGCCGGGAACGGGAGGAGCGAGATGGGACGGTAGTTCTTGAGGTCGGTGGGGTCTGCTGTGGGTTTCTTGAGAAGGGCGCTGAGTTCGGCGTGCTTCCAGCTCTCCGGGAAGGTGGCGGTGTTGAAGGAGGTGTTGATGATGTCCCGCAGGTGGGGTGCGATGACAGCGTCGGCCTTGTTGAAGACGTGGTGAGGGCAGGGGTCGGTCGGAGATCCGGAGTGGATGGAGTTCATTGTGCGGATGGTGTCTTCGGTGCTGATCGGAGTCCAGGTGCGGAGGGTGGTGGTGGGTGGCGTTGTTGCGGTTGTGGCTTCCGTTGGTTGGTTGCTGAAGCTGTTGTGTATGTCCGCGATCTTGTTGTGGAAGTAGGACGCGAGGGAGTTGCAGAGGTCTTGCGACGGGGTGATGTCGTTGTTTGCGGCGTTAGGGTTGGAGAGCTCTTTCACGATGTTGAAGAGTTCCTTGCAGTTGTGTGCGTTGTTGTCCAGCCGGTCCTTGTATGTATTTTTCTTGGTGGCGCGGATCAGTTGGTGGTGTTTCCGGGTGGCGTGCTTGAGGGTGGTCATGTTGTCCGTGGTTGGTTCCCTTCTCCAGACTTTCTCGAGGGCTCGACAGTTCTTCTTGGAGCTCTTGAGTTCGTCGGTGAACCATGGTGTTTTTCTGCTGCAGGGTCCGCTGGGTGGGGTTCTCAGAGGGGCGAGTTCGTCTGCGCAGTTGTTGATCCACATCGTGAGGTTGTCAGCGGCCTGGCTGGGGTTCGCTGAGCTGGCGGGAGGGTGCTGGCTCAGGGAAGCGGTGAGCTGGTCGGCTGTGATCTTGTTCCAGCTTCTTCGGGCAGCCTGTTGCTGGTGGTGGTGGATCGTCGTTCTTTTGAAGGTGAAGTGGACGCAGCTGTGGTCCGTCCAGTGGAGTCCTGTTGCGTGGCTGAAGGTGACGTCTTTGCTGGATGAGAAGACGGCGTCGAGTGTGTGTCCGGCGAGGTGGGTGGGGGAGGTCACCAGTTGCTTGAGTCCGAGGTTGGCGAGGTTGTCGAGCAGGCTGATGGTGTTGCGGTCGCTGTTGTTCTCCAGGTGGAAGTTGAGGTCCCCCAGGAGGATGTAGTCGGCGGAGGGGAGGGCATGCGGGCTGACGAAGTCGGTGATGTCCTCGCTGAATCGTGTGCGTGGTCCCGGGGGTCGGTAGATCAGGGTGCCTCTGAGGGTGGTCTTCGGGTCGGTGTGGATCTGGAAATGCAGGTGTTCAGCGGTGGTTAGGGTGTCGTCGGTGTTGGTCGTGATGCGGATGGTGTCTCTGTGGATGATGGCAATGCCTCCTCCCGTCAGGTTGGCGGTGCGGTCCCTCCGGATGATCTTGTAGCCCTCCGGGATGGCGATGGCGATGTCTGGGGCTGAGGAGGCGTTCATCCAGGTCTCGGTGAGGAAGGCAACGTCAGGGGCGGTGGTGTCGAGGAGGTTCCAGAGTTCTACGGCGTGTCTGTGGACGGAGCGGGTGTTGAGCAGGAAGCACTTGAGGTGGTTGCTGCTGATGTTTGGCTTGGCGAGTGTTGGTGCAGGGCAGGTCCGGATGCAGGTGAACCTGCAGGCGTGGCAGCTGAAGGGTCCGTGGGTGTGCTTCGGGGCGGCTTGGTGACATCCTGGGGTGCGGCCGGCGTTGAGTGCGAGGAGGTCCGCGGCGTTGTAGGTTCGTCGGGTCGGCTTCCGTCGGTGGGGACCAGGGGTCCTGGCGCTGGTCGCGATCCGGTCGCGGACGGGCGCAGACGGGCTTACCTTTGGCGCGCCTTCGGCGCACAATCGGCGCACCCGCTGCGCGTGACCGGTGCGCGTGACCGCTGCGCGTTCGCATGGTCGCCATATAAGGCGAAGTGCGCGGGTGGGCGGAGCAGCTGGGAGGCGGGAGCGGGGAGGGAACAAAAGAGAAAGGGGCGGGGTAACTGGCGGTGGCGGGAAGCGGGGAGGGAGAGCGGCGAGGGCGGCGGGAAAAGGGTAGACGTTAGCACAGAAAATACAATGTCACAGAAAACAAGCCCAAATTACGGCAAAACAGGCAAAACTTACGGGGGAGAAGAAAACAAGCACAAATTACGGCAAAACAGGCAAAACTTACGGGGGAGAAGAAAACAAGCACAAATTACGGCAAAACAGGCAAAACTTACGGGGGAAAAGAAAAACAAGCACAAATTACGGCAAAACAGGCAAAACTTACGGGGGAAGAAAAGACAAGCACAAATTACGGCAAAACAGCTGGAGCAGAGCGCACGGGGAGACGCAAGGCGGCCGGCGGCTCGGCAGTCAGGCACAACGGGGCAGAGGGGCACACGCAGCAGCTGGTGGCCGTGCGGCGCGGGGGTGTCCCACCTAGACCTTCTAACCCTTGGTACTCCGCCACTTGCAGGGAAAAAAGACAGGTTTTATCTCTAGCTCTATGGAAAAAAGACCCCTTAGCGTAGCAAGGAAGGAGTATGCCAGGTCAAATGAGCTAGCAAAGCGTAATTGGGAAGAATCCCACTGGCAGGAGCTTAAATCTGCCTCGCAACTGAAAGATACAGCCGTGTTTTGGGAGTTTATTAAGAAAGGTATCCGAAGGGGAACAGATCTGATCCCAAACTACATTACAGGGCATCAGTGGTGTGACCACTTTCTTAACCTGTACTGTGGCGCTGTAGGTAATCTGTCCCCATCGAGCGAGACATTCCCATCTATATCCGAGGGCTCCATAACAGCTGAACCTTTTGAGATCAACGAGGTATCCTCGGCTATTGCTAGTATAGCCCCAGGAAAGGCGGCGGGTCCCGATGGCCTCCCTGGGGACTTTCTCCTGCATGAGCCCAAGCCTTAGGCCCATTTCATCTTGCTTTTGATGAACCTTATTGCTAGAGGTCATGCCGTTCCTGTCTCCTGGAAGGGCACTGAGGTGGTAACTATATACAAAAAGGGGAATCGGGAGGACCCTGGCAACTACAGGCCGATTAGTTTAATCGGTTGTAATACAGAAGGTGGTTGGCAGGGTTCTCCTTACGAGGATTAGGTCCTGGGTGGATGATGGGAACATCCTTTCACATTTTCAGGGAGGCTTCAGACAGAAGGTGGGCACGATGGACCAGGTCTTTAGATTCTTTATGATCCATTGGAAATCTGTGGTCATCGGGAAAGGTAGTCTATACCTGTCCTTCATTGATCTGAAGACCGCCTTCGACCTGGTGCCACGTGCCAAGCTCTGGCAGGTGCTGTATGACATAGGTATTCCCCCTCTGATTCTTGATTTTATCAAACGCCTCCATGAGGGAAATTACGCTAGAATCAGGTGGGGCAACCAGGGCCAGTTGACAGAAAGGGTGGCGGTGAACAGGGGGGTACGCCAGGGATGTGTGCTGGCTCCGACTTTGTTCTCTCTCTTCGTTAATGGGGTGGTAGACCATTTGAACGAGGACCCAGCCGATGCCCCAACCCTGGCCGGGGAGAAATCCCCTACCCTCCTCTTTGCCGACGATACCCTTCTGATATCGAAAAGTCCAAGAGGCCTGCAAAAACTGCTGATAGGTTTAGCCTGTTTTGTGATTCACGGGGACTATCCATTAATACCACCAAAACTAAGCTGATGACACTATCCCCGTCCAAACGATTTAGAAATGGTATCACCCTTAATGGTACTACACTAGATATATTCGAGTCCTTTGACTATTTGGGAATTCGGGTTAATAACTCGATGAAGTGGAGTTCCCACTTGGCCAAAATGCTTCTTAACCACAAGCGGTGTCAGGGGCAATTTTAAGAGACCAGCAACTCTCTCTTAGTAGACCAGTAGCCCCGGCCCTTGTGGTATATAAGGGAAAAGCATTACCATCGGCACTCTACGGGTTGGAACTTTGGGGATTCACGAATACCTCTGACTTAGTAAGATCAGAAAATAAGTTTGACAGAGGTCTGGTTTCTCTCCCACCTTCCACTCCATTGATACCAATTCGTCAGGATATGGGGAAACATTCCATCAAAGACATTGTACAGCTTCGCCCTTTACTATTCTGGGTACGCCTAATAAGGACCCCTGAATTTGCTAATGATGCTGCCGCTCTTAGTGAACTTATTAAGCTGGACACAGGCAATAAGATCAAATGGATCTGCAAGCTTAGACAGCTTGTATCAGACATAGGGTTTGGGGAGGTATGGGATAGTCAGACTCCACCACCCAAACAAATAATTAAGAAAGCATATTGGAATTGGGTACAGGCGGAGGAGGCAAGTAGTTCTAATGGGGGATCCTCACCGAACAGTTTCTGGAACATAAGTCAGTCCGAACACTGGAACCCTTTCTCGATTTTATTCAAACTTCAAGAGATAGGGTGCTTTATATGAAGCTGAGGTTTGGAATTCTCCCGCTTAATGAACTTACAGCAGGCTGGAAACAGTCCAATTTAACATCTGCTTCTTGTCCTGGATGTGCAGCCCCCATGGAGTCCACTACCCACTTCCTCTTTGCTTGCCCAGCATACAGGTTCGCGAGAAGAAAATGGCTCAAACCTATTTGGAAAAAGCTGGTCTCCAAGAATTACAGGGTGGCTCTACGCATTCTAGAATCCGACACCACCTCCCTCACTATGGTTTGCGGGGTAGCCAAGTACTTGGGTTGTGCTTGGCTAACACGCACCAAGCAGCTACAGGAAAAGAAGAGCTAGGCTGCGTGCGGGCCCATTTCTGATGTACTGTTGCCCTCTATTGTCTGCACAGCAGCTATTTTTATCATTTCTACTGTAAATAGTTTTTAACGCAATTTTTAGATGAGCGTATATACTGGTTGTAAGGAATAATGGACTTTTAAATATGAACTATGAATGTACATGCTTAAATGATACATATATATTGAATAAAGTACATACAATAAGTCCTTCACCTGCACCCCATTTCTGATTGGTGTACCTGAAGAGGTCATAAAACCTCTTTGTGACCATATTGCCCATAATCATGGACAACACCAAAGCCATACTTACTATCTGTAAACATTGTGACTTATTTGAGCAGTTAAACAGCATGCTGTAGTAAGGACAAACAAATCTGCAACCTGTGCTGAGGTAACTCCTTGAAGCCATGAACAAAGTTTATTGTACATACAAGAATAAGCTGCTTCCAGGGTACTTTCATGATTTCTTAGACACGAGCAGTCTACAAAAATTACATGATCTGGCACAATCAGGGGTTCATCCTTTATATCTGGTCTTGGCTTTGTGGATACATCTGCAACATCTAAGCAATCATGTTCAACTTCATTGCAAACATCATTTACAGGCATCAGGGTGGCAGAATTCAATATCTAAAGTGAAGGGAGGTCTCCTTTGGAATCTGATAAGGGACAAGGAGCTATGACAACCTTGTGTTTTTAACTGTTCTTGATGTGAATTGACACATTTTTTAACTTTACAATATGGCACTGTATGTATGTACAAATATATTGTTTTATATTCATTAAATTGTACAATTTTCTTAAAGTGTTTTGATTCCATGTTTTATCCTTTCCATCTTATTGTGATTTATTAGTAATGTGGTTATGGCTATTATGGGTTTGTGAGTGCATAATTTTCATGCTCTTTCCACTTTTGGAAAACTAGGGACTTTTTCTTCCATTTCTTAGAATTCAATATCTGGAAACATTTGATTATAATATACATTGATAACAAGATCCTCTGCTCATATTTAGTCAATATATTAGGAGTTGTGTTTTCATTTTTGTCAATAGAAGTTCCATGGAGTGAGGGATCATTACAGTTACTGGATATCCCATTACTATGCTTTCAGTCTTTTGCAGACTAACACTCACTGCAGCAACGGCTTGACGACAGCCGGGCAAACCTGCTTCTACAGGGTCATGGGTTTTAGAAAAATATGCCACAGTTTTGTGCATCTCCATGTTTTAGTGTCAGCACAGAGTGCAGCTGTCCCTCTCAAGGCAAAAAAAAAACACTCTTTAGTGTAATCTGACTTGCCCAGTGCGGGGGCACACCAAAGACTCTCTTTCAGCTGTAGGAAAGCTTACAAACATTTGTTGTCCCACGAAAGTGAAACCGGCACATCCCAGTGTGTCAGCTGCATTAAATGCTTAGCCACTAAGGAAAGGTTTGGGTATCCACTGTCTACAGTAGCCAACCATTCCTAGAAACATCTAGACTTCCTTCTGTGTTCAAGGTGGATTCATTTGAAGAATTGCTTCCACTCACTCTGGTGACACCTTTCTAGTTCCTTTTTCAATTATGTACCCCAGATAAAGTACTTCTTTCTGACAGTACTGTAACTTCCCTGCGAGCTCTATGTCCGTTCTCAGCCAGGAAATTTAACAAGGCTATGGTAACTTGTTCACATGCTTTTCGTGTTTCTGATGTCACAAGTAGATCATCTATGTACTGTACTAACACTATCTATAGGGCACTTCTAATGACTACAGATTGTTTTTGAAGATCTGGTTGAAAACTGATCAGCTCTCTGTATACCCTTGTGGAACTCAGCACCATGCCAAAAATCTCTGCTAGAACACAAATGAAAAGAGGAATTGGCTATTTTCATGTAAGGACACTGAGAAAAATGCCTGATTGAGATCAATGGCTGTAAACCATTCTGCAGTACAAGGAATCTGAAACAATATTGTGGCTAGATTCGGTACCTACGGACAACGATTTCATTTGTTTTCTTCAGGTCCTGCACAATCTGATATTTTCCATTTGGTTCTTGTAAACCCATGGTTGGAGAGCTACATGGACTCCCAATTAGTTCTCTCATAATTCCTTTCTGTAACATACATTCTACTACAGGTGTTATTCCTGCAAATGTTTCTGGGGACAAATGATATGGTTGGGTTCTTGGAAACACTGCATTCTTTTTAACTGTGATCTGTACTGATTCTACTCCTTTGATTAACCCAACATCTTTCCCTGTGAGGTCCCATACTTCTGGATTCACAGTTCCCCTTAAATCAGCAGGCAGTTCTGCAATTGACATTAAGGGAAATAATCCTACAGCTGTCTTTTGCCGACACGTTTTAAACCCCACACCATTTGTCTGCAGCTCAATTCCATTAGGTGTGCAATAGATTGTGCAATTTACCTTACACAACAAATCTCTTCCTAACAGATTTACAGGACTAGTGTCACAAACCATAAACTGATGCTAGTCTTCAAAGGTATCTATTTTTACAGGAAGCTCTTCTGAAATTGGATTTTTAAGCTGTCAATTTGAAACTACTACATATTGGAACATCTTTTCCTAGAGGGGTAGGTCTTGGACTTCCTCAGTTCCAACAGTGGATCTGGTAGCTCCAGTATCAACCAGAAACAATACTGAGTGGTGTTAGACCTGTCTGATTTTTTTGCGTAGTCCCTCCAATTTATTATTTATTTTGTCCCCTTTTTGCCCCTCTTGCCTTTATTAATTTTTGTGTCCACTAGCTTTTTCAAGGTGTTGGTCTAGGGGATAGGTGCTTTTTCACCCTCATAATTTTTCACCTCAGGCCTAGAGGCCTTTTCTGACAGGAATATAGCTGGAGTCACAAAATGGTGGCTACCAACTGCCCTAACTGCCAAACCTAGAACCTGTCCCATAGAGTAGAATAGGGCGTTCCAGAACCTTCTGGTCCCTTCTGGACTTCTGAGGGTCAGCCTATAAAAGGCGGAATGCTGGACTGCCATTTTGTCTCACTGGAGAGAGTCAGCTGGAGGACAGGCTGTAGCTGAAGGTGGGGGTAGGATAGTCAGAGGGTTGACCTATTGATTCACCACCCTTCCTCCCTTGGGTTACCTGACCTGACCCTGCTGATTTGGATGGCCGGAGACCCTGGGCGCCTGACCAACCCCTAGTCTAGAAATACAGGGGTGTGAAGAGGAGAAGGAGACTGCAGTGCTGCGATCAGGCTGGATCGCCGTCGATTGTTGGACCTTGTGACCCTATTGTCTCCTCACCTGCTGCCGCGAAGAACCTATCCAGGTTCCATGACACCCACGCAAAAGGTGATGTCGGCACTCCATTTCTTTCCAACAGGCACATTCCAGTACACAGTTGGACATGCCGGGGGAATGTCACAGTCCATGTTCAGCACGGTACTCCGGGATGTACTGACAGCCATGATGCTGTACAAGCATGACTATATACATTTCTCTCAGGTGGCGGAGTTGGCAGCGGTCAAAGCTGACTTCTATGCCCTGGGTCGTATACCACACGTTGTGGGTTCCATTGATGGCACGCATATTGCTATCATTGCACCACGGGCACGTGAGCAGGTGTATAGGAATCGGAAACACTTCCATTCCCTCAACGTGCAGGTGGTGTGCCAGGCCGACAACATCATCTCACATGTGTGTGCAAGATTCCCTGGCTCACATGACGCCCACATCATGCGGAGCAGCATTGTCCCCCAACTGATGGCTAATCTGCGTCCGGCACAAGCGTGGCTTGTTGGTGAGTATGCTGTGGTGACAGGAGTGATATCTGTGTGGCATGGTGTGCCCCACAATGCAGGTTGTGATGTTTCTCTCTCTCTCTCTTCCACCAACACAGGCGACTCGGCTTACCCAAACAGGCCTTGGCTGCTCAGTCCCGTACGCAATCCCACTACAGCTGGAGAAATGAGATACAATGATGCCCATGGTAGGACTCGTCGAGTGGTAGAACGAACATTTGGCCTGCTCAAGTCTAGGTTTCGGTGCCTGGATAAGACTGGAGGGGCCCTGCCTTACTCACCAGGCAAAGTATGCAAGATCGTGATAGCGTGCTGCATGCTCCACAACCTGGCTGTGCGCAATAACATTGAACTGCTCTTGGACCCTGATGAACTGCAAGTTCCTCGCCCTCCCGACCCACCCATGTCAACTGATGAGGACAGTGGTGAGGAGGAAGGTGTGGACCAGAGGCGCCAGATCATTGATCGCTACTTCCCTTGATTGTGAGTGTGCTCCTCTTGTGCTGCTTGGGTATGCCCTGTGAATGTGTGCTGGTGTTGTGGCATTGTGGTGTGCTTCATCTCTGTGTTCTGCAATGTGATGCATGCATGTGTGTGTGTGTTAATTTTTGGTCAATGCACGTCTCCATGATGTGTGTCGTCTCATCCATTACTGTTGTGATGCGTGTGGGTTGTTCAATGTTGCACTGCAGTGTGTTCTGATGACTGTGATCATGTTTCCTGACGTGTCTTTGCGGTTTCTATTTTCCCTAGGTCACTCCCGCAGCGCCATGATTCTGTACCAGTTGGATACCTGTACCTAGTAACATCTGTTTCTGATGCATTCATGTGAATGAACATGGAGGCAACACATGATTGAGTGAGTAAGTGGCATTTATTTACAAATTGTGCATGGGTGTAGGTGCATATTTACAAAAGAGTGAAGGGGTGGGGGAGTGAGAGTAGAAGGTTATGGCAGATGAAATGTCCGTGCTGACACCACATAGGGTGGTGTCTGCCTAGTGCAGCAGGCCTGTGGCAGGTGGGACCGGATAGTTGGCAGGGTGAATGGCATGCTCAGGTACTGTTATAGTCATTTTCGGTTCCTCTTGGAGCGTGTGCCAGCTGCTTCCACACTGCTCTCGCCCACTTCCAGCCTCGGACGGCCCCTCCGTCTTTGTGACGGTACGGAGTCAGCTGGGTGCGCTGGCGCATCAGGTACCACATCCGCCGCAGGTGGCGGTGGCGGTGGCGTTGTTTGTGGGGTTGTGGGGAGGGTGGTGTTGGCGGATGTACATGGCATCCGCATGTTGGTTGTCATGGTAAAAATGTCCACTAGTTGGCCAAGCCGCCTCTCAATGGCCCTCAACATAGCAGTGTTGTCAACAAAGTCCTGGTGGGCCCGGTCTGCCTGTGCCTGACCACGTTGATAGCTTACCTCCACCCTGCCCAGTGCTTCCAATGACTGTTGCACAGCATTGTGTGTGTTGATATCCTCATGTCGTCTTTGGCCTATGCTCCTGCCTGCCGGATCTGGCCTTGCATCTCTGCCTTGCCTCACACTCTCCCTGCGTGGCTGGGATGGCGCTGGCACGGCGCTGGCCGGTGGGTTGGGCAGGGTGGCAGGGGCAGAAGTGGTGGTAGTAGTGGTGGTGGTGGAGGTGGTGCTGGTGGTGGCTGTGCAGGTCACAGTGGCCGGTGTTGTGACAATGGCAGAGGCAGTAGTCGTTGGTGCAGGTGTGACCTGGGAGCCAGATGGCCCTGGCTGCCTGCTTGTGCCGGGATCATCCTCTGCCCCGGAGGTGGCTGCCCAATCGTCCCCTGAGACTTCTGTGTGTGGCGAGTCTGGAGGGCGGGTGTTGGTTCCATCTGTCAGATTAGGATGACCTGCAAAACGATAATGTGAGGATGAGTAATGTGGACTTGACAGGTTGTTTTCATTTTGTTGCCGATTCTGTCTGCACTGGTACTCACCCCACCCACCACCACCACCGCCATCCCTATGGACATGGGGGCCTGTTGGGAGTTGTAGTTCCGTCCCCTCACACCCACCACCACCACCGCCATCCCTATGGACATGGGGGCCTGTTGGGAGTTGTAGTTCCGTCCCCTCACACCCACCACCCACAACCACCACCGCCATCCCTATGGACATGGGGGCCTGTTGGGAGTTGTAGTTCCGTCCCCTCACACCCACCACCCACCACCACCACCGCCATCCCTATGGACATGGGGGCCTGTTGGGAGTTGTAGTTCCGTCCCCTCACACCCACCACCCACCACCACCACCACCATCCCTATGGACACGGGGGCCTGTTGGGAGTTGTAGTTCCGTCCCCTCACACCCACCACCACCACCGCCATCCCTATGGACATGGGGGCCTGTTGGAGTGATTTCGACGTTGGTGAGTATGTGGACTGCATGCATGGGTTGGGGTCTGGGAGATGTGTCTTCACAGTTGTGTGAGGCACACCATGTAGTTGTGCTCGTGGTGCTTGGTTTGTACTTACCAGCCTCTTCTCCCTCAGCAAGTCCATCAAGGGTCTCAGGGTGGATGATGGTCATCACCTTGTCCTCCCACTCGGTGTAGGGTAAGGGCTCCGGGGGGGTTCCACCGCCTGTGTGATTTGCCCGGAGATAGTTCTTGGCTCGAATGGATTTCACTCGGGTCTTGAGATCATGCCACCGCCTCTGTATATCCTGCTTCGTCCTCGGGACGCTCCCGGAGGCATTCACCCTGGTGACTATCCGGTCCCACATGCTGTTTTTCCTGGCTATGCTGGTCTGCTGCACTAGGGCCCCGAATAAGTGGGGTTCGACACGGATTATCTCATCTACCATAATCTTTAACTCGGTGTCAGTGAATTTTGGTTTTTTTTTTGGTGCCATGGTGTGTGGTGCTCGGGGTGTGGGTTTGCGTGAATGGGGAGGTGCAGGTGTGTGGTGTGTAGGAATGGTGTGGTGGGTCTTTGTGTGGTGGGTGTGTTTGGGTGTGGGTTATGTGAATGATATATGTCTTTGCTGTCAGTTGAGTCGTGTATCCTGCTTGCAGCTATGCAGTGATGCAGAGGATTTGTGGAGTGGGTGGGAGTTATTTTATGGTGTGTGTCTTGGCCGTGTCTGAATGGTTATTGGCAGTCAGGTGCTAGGTGGGTGTGTTGCCAGGTGTGCATTGTGTGGTGCTTGGCGGTGGATCATTGTGTGTTGTGATTGGTTTGGATGTTTTCGGTGGGTGGTCGTTCATTTTCGTGTGTTTGGTGATAACTTCCGTCGCAATGTATGGCATTGGTTTGACAGTAGGGATGTTGTTTGTGTTGGCGTTCCGCTGTGGAGCACGGATTCTCGGTGCATTGGTACCGCTGCGGACGTGGATGGCGGTGACTACCGGGGTACTTGCGGAGTTATCCTAATTGCGGACACGGACACTGTGCAGGTATCGCGGGGGAAGTGGATGTATTCGCGGTCATGTGCGTACGAGGCGGTCGGTGTTCTTTCTGTTCCGTCCGCCTGCCGCGGACTCAGGTGTACTCCGACCGCCGCGGACGGGGATTGGTGTGCTCCGTACGCCGCAATCGGTGTTTTTAGCATATTTTATCCTAATTGCTGTTGCGGATTTTCCGCGGACAGGTCCGGAGTATCTTGCCACCTTCCGCGGCAGACGGTACACGTTTCCGTCCGCGATCCTAATCGACCCCTTAGTATCCTTTGCCTGTTGCATATTTTGAATCAGTTCGGTATATTTGAAATGTGACCATATATTTACATTTCCAATACTGCCAAGGTACTTTCTCGTGTCTTCATGTGTCACAGTTTCAAATACAGATTGTCCTTTTACAGGAGTTAGTTGCAGTTGATCTCCAAAAACTATGACATGTTTCCCTCCAAATAAAACATCATAGTCAGTTTTAAGTATCTGCTGCATTCTTAAATGTACAAAAGCAAGCATTAAATTGGATACCATGCTTACCTCATCAATAATAAGAAGTTTCATTTCTTTAAGAACTCTTGAAACTTCATAACAAGCATCTCCAGATAGCTTGTGATATTGTAATTTGTTTTCATGTTCAACTGGCAGCATTAATAAACGATGTAAAGTAATACCTTTAATATTATGTGCTGCCAATCCAGTTGGAGCTGTCACAACACAAGACAATGGTGACTGAGTTTTTTGCTGTAGATAAGCAGTAATTCCTTTTATAAGAAAACTTTTCCCTGTACCAGCTTCTCCACTTACATATAGTGTTATAGGTTGAAATGACATACATGAGCATTCTTTTTTTCTCATGACGAAAACCATGCTCAATGTGCTCTGTCACTTCCACATATATTTGTCTTTGCTCAAGATTAAACTCCTTCTCCAATTCTTCTAAGTTTATTATATCCTCTTGAGCTTGCTCCATTACTCTTTCCACCTCATCCATGGCAGTGGCTGCTTCATTTCGGATAATTGGTTCTCCCAGTGGATCCTGACTCAACGATGCTGAACTTTGTGTATCTTGTGAACTTTCTCTTGCAATCTCCGCTGCAATTGTTGCTTCTTGCTCTATTTCGTCGTTCAACATTTTCAGATAATTACTAAAAGCAGGACATTCTATACTGCTTTTAGATGCGTTAAAAGAATCTTCATAACTTATAAACTCTCCAAGTAGTTCCTCTTTGGTACGCCATGGTTTAAAGAGTTGCAAAAGAGCTAAATAGTAAAATTCTCTTTTGTCTGGATTTTCCCAACTCAGTTTTCGGTGATTAATCAAATGTCCTTTTGTTTGTTTGACCAGACATCCTTCCTGTCCAATTACAGCGTACATACCTTTTTCAACATTCTCTCTAACATTCCTTTTAAAAGTGTATTTTTCAAGAACTTCATACAGACAAATATTTTCTAGCAGAGTACTTCTATTTGGATAGTATGTATCCAACATATTTGTTTTCAAAATGTCTGTACTGTTTGGTTCTTTCTGTGCTAAATATTCAATTTCTTGCACAGTTTTCAAAACACGGTTTCTTGTTCCTGCTAGACCTAAACTCACCCACAGGATACTTCGAGATTTTGCATAAAGACTTGCTGATGATAATCGATCACAGCATTCATATGCTCCAATTTCTCGATGTGATAACATCTTCAAATTGTATGTATACAATTTCTTGCTTAGGCTCTTTTCATGAGAAATATCTTCCCACATCTCCTTCAGTTCCGTCTTTTCAGATTTTGTGATGTAAGACGTTACATATCGAGCCACAGCAGTAGAGTTATCCGCAACATATTGTATATCCATGTTAGCATTCCACATGGACAAAATGACAGGGTTGTAGTCATTTATATATTTGGACTCTTCTCCTCTTCTTAAATTATAAGTATTTTTGGGTGATCTTCTAGTGATGTTATGTCGCAAAGATGACATTAAATTATTCACTCTTCCTTTTGAAAGCACTGGTCGTGCAAATCCAAAACGACATTTTGTATAGAACTTATCCTTTGTTTTGAATTTTCGCAGACAATATTTCCCACAACGATGTCTTTGAAACCGTAACACTTTTCCTCTTAAGTCTTTATCACTTGTACTGTTAGGTATGTCACAAGTGGCATATTCCTCAATAAAAGACAGTACAGTTTCATCGGAGTCTTTTCCAAATTTGGGAGCATCCTTAATCCATAGTAACATATGAATATGTGGAGCACCTCTAGCTTGATACTCTTTTCTCCAGAAGAAATCCAAAACTTCACCAAGTGGTGGATTCTTCTTGTTTGTAAGAAACGACATCATTGCTTCAAATCGATGATTAAAATATCGGCAAACATTAACCGGATCCAAGGAACACAATTCTCCTGGTGTTTTGTAGTTTATATTTTCAATATTTACATTCGCCTCTCGAAGATATTCAAGTAAATCTTCCCAGGCGTACTCTGCACAGCTTAGAGTAACAAACCATGTTGGTGCTCCCAAGTTTCGTAGCATGCATTTTAAATCTCCATGACGACGGTACCAATATTCATTAGTACCATGCTGACATGCCATTAAATTAATTAGATGAGAATCCAAAACACTATCTTTCTGTTGCACTTTATCCATGAAATCCTTTGCTGAAACATTATGCAGATGCACTCCACTTTTTAAGACATGGTTTACTGCATAAGAAAGACCAGATAAGTCACTCTCAAAGAGAAGATGAAACAAATATGGAATACATTGACGAAATCTGGGATCTTCTGCATATAACCTTGTAGTCCGGTACTCAGAAGCAGGAATCTGCATAGGTCGATCATCATATCGCGCACCTTCACCTGTTGGGAATAAGTGTGGGAAACAACGACCTTCCAAACTTTTTTCCCACACACTAATAGGACTTCCTTCTGCTTTTTTCATCTGAAATAACTCAATTGCATTCCCCATTGCTTCTTTGGAATGCAGTGGATGAACACTATAATGTTCATAAATTTCTTCACTTCTGGACATGTCAACTTTTTCAATTTGTCCAATAGATAAATCATTATTCTCTTCATCACTTACATCTTCTTGTTCTACATACACATTTTTATAGTATTTATTATTTTTAACTAAATACAACGTTGCCTTCTTCACTTTCCTAACATCCACTAAATCTTGCCAGATTTTCTTACTCTTTGTAGGTACACCATTAACTAGAATAACAAGAGGTTCCTCTTCTACATTACATCTTCAATACAAATTGTCTCCATATTTTTTTTTAAATCAAGTGGCAAATATACAACTCTACCCTTTAATCCTCTTTGTAAATCTCTAGGATTTAATTTCCCAGTCTTAGGCTCCATACGAACAATAGCCTGAAAAGGATGTACACATTGAATCAAAATAGTCTCATAAGTATTTAAATCCTTCAGTTCCGATGGAATATTTATCAACTCAAGATTATTATGAACAGCCCTAGCAGGCATTTTATTTTCATTCAATTTATTATAACAATATTTACAAATACGTTGTTCAAAACCCAAATCAAAATAGTTTTCTACCAGCAAATAAGTCGCAAACTCTCTCCACTGAGTATTATCTTCATCTTCACTTTTTAAATATAAATCAACTAACCTAGTTTGACTTTTGTAATGAATGCGTCGACAACACACACAAGTTAAATTTGGTTTTTCACCTGCAATGACCTTAAATTTTGTTATTTCCTGTTCAAATTCTTCAGTATTAAAGTGTCCAACATTTTCGAACACATTTCCTTCTCTAACTATATCAGTTTCTACATTCTCTTCATCTCGACCAAAATAACTTACCTCAATTTCTGCGCAAATACTCTTCACATCTAATACACACCCATGCAAAAGAGCACTATTTAACTCTTTAAGTTTAAGTGCTGGACTTTTTGCATAATACATATTTCTGACTAATTTTCTCATTTTGGTATGATGCACTGCTAACATCCTAAAGTGATGAAAAACACTCTGGCATATTTTTTTTGAAAGACAAGCCAAAGAATGTCCTTCCAAACCCGTTTTTTCTCTCACTCTGCAACGATCTAATTCTTGCAACAGTGCAATTTTTTTTAAAAACTTTCCTTAGTGTACTTACGTAAGAAATTGCGAAAGAAATCAATTGAATCCTATCGCACACTGCAAATACTGCTACAATTCCAACTATAAACAGGAGCATGAACACGTCCCTGTAAAACTTCTCCACCTATTTCCCCTTCTGTATTTCTCACCTCAATTTTCTCTTTCTTAATAGGACAGCCATCCTTCACTTCATACGCTCGACCACTGGTGTCAACTGCATGCAACAAATGGTTACTTTGAAAGTAACTCTCTTCATTAAAAAATGGCTCAGAATTTGAAGTATGCATCCATTTACCAGAAAAGATTTTACAAAAATTAGTTCTATTTATATGTCTTTTCCATTTACTCTTAGCTTTTAAAACTCTGATTGCCTTATTTAGTGTATTTATTCTTTTAAGCACTAAAATAAACAATTTTTTTTTCGTCTCGAACGCATCATCCACAACTTCCTCTATATATTTTTTTTCTTATAAAAAGCAGATTTCCTTTTTGAAACTTTTTCCTTTTGTAATAAATTCATAACAACTCTCTTATGAAACATACGTTTCCTTATTTCCGCAAACTGATTTGTACGTCTTTTACTGTACATATTTTCCTCACCACTCTTTTGCAACACAGTTTTCTTTTTTCGTCTATTTCTCCTTGTAGATCCTGAAAACTGTTTTTCCTTTGCAACATTATCCAATTGACTTTTCCTCTGACACAATTTTTTTAAAAATTCCTTACTGCTCTTACCAGGAGCACTCTTGTTTTTGTCCGTCCTTTGTTGATTACGTAAATCTTGTCCCTCTTTTCTCTTCAAATGGTATGTCTTTTTATACAGCTTTCTTTTTTCATTTCTCGTCTGCACACTGATTGATGTTTCTGATATTAATGATAACCTGTTTGGAAAAAAGTTAAAAATATTATAGACCCCTACTACCATATACCATGCAAATTATAACCAAGGCTTGATTTTATAACTTGAATAAAAACAAAGAAACAGTCTCTGCTCAGAGTAGAAAATCCTATAGTGAATATTGTTTCTAAATTTGTGACACTCCATATCTGTTATCCTTACACATGTATTGTATGAATGTAATTTTTGAGAGATATAAGTACTATTCTAACTTTCAAGCATTGTCGATTTTCCTAATGCTTTTTATTTTTATAACTTTAATCTTTTATCCACCTTATCACAACTTTTACTGTCATTCTTAAAAAAAAGAATACTGATTAACGGTACAACAATAATATTTTCATTTTTTTTTATTTAATCAAAAATAATTTTATTCATTTAATAATTCATATTCCAGAATCACATTTAGCATAATTTCATCTGATATTTCATTACTATTTTGCTCTTCCAAATTCTCTTCTTCCATCATCTCTAAGTATGCACTATCAAAAGTGCTGTCCAAAAAGTCCTCATTTTCAGTTGGAATTTCATCGTCAAATACTCCTTCAATTAATTCTTCTAGAAGTTCTTTTGCCATTTCAAAATTAATATTCTCATTTTCACAGTAATCTTCCATCTTTTTATTAATTTTCTATCTTCTTTCTCCTTTTAAAAAAATATAAAGACTAATTTAAATATTTTTTATTATTAGTTAACCAATGATTACCTTGAGTAATATTTTAACTACATACACTTTCATACTTTTAAAGACATTAACTACATTGATTATTATAAGACCTTCCTCTTTATTTTTCTAAAAAACAGATACTTTCATCCTAGACATTAACAGTTTCCTATTTAATTTTTTTAATTAAAATTGTGCTATAAAAACACATTTCACTGTGAAATTTGCTTTCTGCATTTCGTGCTGTAGAACTATTTATACACTTTCTAATTTTATTGTAGAGATCTATTTTCTAACTTCACCACTATAAACTGTGATTCAAACTGTATGCAAACTGAAGGAATAACTCACAACATACCAATTAAACATTCACTAAACCGATTGCTCCTTCCCACAGAGGCAGTTGCTTTTACCTTTAACAGCATACTCATCATGTAAATTTCATCTAATGTAAAACATTTCATCATAGTCATATAAAACCACAATGAGCCACAACTCATGGAGGCAATTATGGTGCGACAGGGAGACGAGGAGGGAAGATCTTTGCTGGAGGGACCTAAAAAGCAGGATACAGATAATTTGTAGTAAATACATAATTTAATTATTTAAATGAATTTTACAGTGTGCACTACATTCCAAAATGCGATGCTGTGTACACTGTAAAAAAAAAATTATTAATTAAAATATATACTTTCCTACATTTATCTATATACCATATTTTAGATCGCTCTACCCTACACCTCCCCCTCCCTCCCTCCCTGCCCTACCATTACTCCCTCGATGGCGTCCGACTGACCTCATCATAATACACCTGTGCAAATGCATATAATAGAATGCAAATACATAGTACTGTCACAAAAATGCATCCGAAATGTCCTTCACGCCAACAGCCATGTCATAATATACCTCTATAATTTCTCAAAAATTACTGTACACCAATGATACAGCATAAAGTTGAAATATAATGATGACTTAGCACAAATTAACCAAGGTAAACAGCAAACTCTTACAGTCAAAGAATAGATGAACCCAAACTGTATACAAAATAACACATGAACCCGGCCCATCAAAAGATTGTAACAATTAACAATAAAACCGTATTTCAAAATACATATGTACTACAAGCATGTTCAGACATGTTGAAAGTACAAATTAAAACCCTCATGTATAAGAGAAGCAGTGTTAATATTTTTTAAATAAACATGCATATTATGATAATCTTTTCCAAAATAAGTTATCAATTTAAATTGATCAACTCACCTGTAAAAAAGGATTTTCTGGTTCTATACTCTCACGTTCAACCTCTGGTTGTTGCTTTTCAGCACCAAACACTCTTTAAAAAAAAAACACAACTGAATTTTAGTTATCATAATACACACATATGTATTACACAACATACACCCCTTTTACACAATATCATGCCTACCATATACATTCCCTAATTTTCTATCCAATATATATCGTAAAGCCTACGTTTAAGGGGCCTTATTTATGAAATCCTTGCGCCACCGGTGCGTCACTTTTTCCCATGTTAAAAGTGACGCACCAGCGGCGCAAGGCCTTCATAAATGAGACCCAAGATGTCTTTGTGAACCACATTTATTTATCAAATTTTTCCCCCTACAATTTTTTTAAATCAATCATTATATACAATATAATCTACCATACATTACCAGGATACTACATGCAATATTTTTGATATGCACTACTACACAACCTTACTTTCTATATTTTTTACGTAAATACATATACATTATGTGCAGGGAGTATTTTAACATGATGGCGCTCAACACTTTCTGAATTCCCCCAAATTGGGCATATTATCAAGGGAGTTTATCTCCACTTTTTTGCCTTCAAGTGCCAACAAAGTGAAGATAAAATTATTTCCCTATTACGTAGCTGTCGCTAACACCAGTTAGCGACAGCTAGTAGCAGATAGCAACCATCTAGTGCGCCACTTTGCATGTCAGTAATAATTATCACTAATGATATCCTAAAGTGGGCGTTGTAAGATGATAGCAACTGGAAACAGTCACTAACATCACTATCGCCTATTACCAATTTTGAAGATATTCGCGCTAAGCGTGAATATCTCCAAAAGTTAACATCTGCCCTGAGCAGTTTTTAGTCATGTTATCCAATGGAACCTAGATAACATAGCTAAGAGCATTAGCTCGGTATAGCATGAATATCGCTAACTTTTTAACAATATGCATGCATTGCAGCCGTTTTTTATACCATTTATTATAATTAGCTGCTGAACATTCCATTCGGAGGAAATAAGGAAGTGTTGCCGCCATTTTGTTAATACGACTGCATATATTCTACCGAAGAAACGGTAACTACTTGGAAAGAGAAAAAAGCACAGATTATCTAAGCGAGTACGTTTTCTCAGGGAGTGCACTATAGACCCTGAACGCCAGAACAACATTTTTTTTTCTAAAAAAAGTTACGGGGTGAGCGCACTCGATCGCGCAACCCTATTTACAAGACTGTGATTCACATGCTTTATAAGTAAAATGTAATGCTGGAAATACAGACGACACTTGAAGATCGTTTCAGATCTTTAAGTTTACTTATTTTGCCTATTATTTAAAATTTCAAAAATATACAGTTTATAGAATTCTCATTTGCTGTTTAACATCTGTTAACATTAGAATCAGTGCAAATCAGAAAGTATTGGCCGCCATTTTGTAACTGCGAGTGAATATATTGTACTGATCAAAGGGTTAGAACATGAAAAGGACAAAAGGTACAGATTATGTAACCCAGTACGTTTTCTCAGGAAGTCCAGTATAGACCCTGAACGTGAATGAAACTTTTTTTTTCAACGTAAACAGTTACGTGGTGCGCGCATTGGATCGCTGAATATCGCTAACTTTGTAACAATATGCATGCATTATAGCCGTTTTTTATACCATTTATTATAAATAGCTGCTGAACGTCTCTCAACATTCCATTCGGAGGAAATAAGGAAGTGTTGCCGCCATTTTGTTAATACGACTGCATATATTCTACCGAACAAACGGTGAGAACATGGAAAGAGAAAAAGGTACAGATTATCTAAGCGAGTACGTTTTCTCAGGGAGTGCACTATAGACCCTGAACGCCAGAACAACATTTTTTTTTTTCTGAAAAAAGTTACGGGGTGCGCGCACTCGATCGCGCAACCCTATTTACAAGACTATGATTTACATGCTTTATAAGTAAAATTTAATGCTGGAAATGCAGACGACACTTGAAGATCGTTTCTGATCTTTAAGTTTACTTATTTTGCCTATTATTTAAAATTACAAAAATATACAGTTTATAGAATTCTCATTTGCTGTTTAATATCTGTTAACATTAGAATCAGTGCAAATCAGAAAGTATTGGCCGCCATTTTGTAACTGCGAGTGAATATATTGTACTGATCAAAAGGTTAGAACATGAAAAGGACAAAAGGTACAGATTATGTAACCCAGTACGTTTTCTCAGGAAGTCCAGTTAGACCCTGAACGACATTTTTTTTTTCTCCGTAATAAATTACGTGGTGCGCGCATTGGATCGCGCACCCCTATTTACAAGACTGTGCACTATTACCTTGTCTCACAGATTATTAGCTGCACATATTAAATACACCATAATTTACTTATTTCACTAATCTTTATCAAACTTTAAGTAACAGTTCCGCTAACACTGTAACAATATTCTCATACGTTAGTTTGTGAAAAAAATAAAAACTATTCCATACTAAATGTAACTCTCTTTAAAAGTTTTCCGTTCCGTAACTACACTACACTCACCTAACATCATTTCATTGCGTCACTTCTCCACTAGTCATAAGTACACAGAGCCTTATTTATGAAGCCCTTGCGCCACCGGTGTGTCACTTTTAACATAGGAAAAAGTAACGCATCTATGGTGCAAAATTTTCATAAATAAGGCCCACAGTGCCAAAAATATCAATGCCGCACATAATCGTTCACATCCAGGCACTACCAACTGCATAACTTGTTTAACATGAAGCGCTGTAATGTTGCCTGTGTCTTCAAAGGTACACCGGTATCTCCTATGATGCCTAATTTTACCATAACACTCAGCAGTAATTATTTATTTTCAAGCAATGTTAATTACTATGACTTTTTAATAAACAACAAACTTTAATCTGAAATAGTCACTCTGCAAATGTTTCTCTGTAAAAATGAACTTCACCCACCCACGCATGGGAACCTTCATGTTTGCATCTGGCGGCGAATTACAGCCTTGAACTCAAAGTTCCATCCCAAGACCTGAACAACAGCCTTATTGTCCCAAAATCAAGCTACCCGAGCATCTGTTCACAAACATATCTCATTCACTTAGCTAACAGTCGCAGAAAACTGCATATCTTATTAAATAGTGACCTTCCTTTACAATTTTCTAAGGTGACTCTCATAATCTTTAAGGCTCCTCCACTTTCCAGCTGCACTATTTTTGTTACAACTACTAACCAATGGTTTGGTACTTTTTTTGCACCAAATCATTTAAAGGCATTCTGCTACTCTCACTCCATACTGTCTGATCTATGTTTCTGGACATCCTCATCTATTACCAGCAGCTGCAACCTTTCTATTCCTATTTTCGTTATTACAAAATGGAAGTCCGTCCCGCCTTTGGAAACGAGCTGGAACACTTAGAACTATTTCGCCATAGAATGCTTGATCAGTATGGCATTCTGCCACTCGCGACTTTGAGTGCATCATATGGATTATCGTTTCGATTTACCTATTTCACCTGTGTGCAGCCTGTATTTCATTGCCTGAGCTGTGATTTCATGTGGGCCCTGGACTTATGTCTCTGCAACTCAGTACCTCCTGAAGTGAATTACAATCATCTCATGAATCCGTTACTTGATCATGAACAGCTTTGTTCCTACGGAGGGATTATGGCCTTTGCAGCGATACATGGAGTTCTGGGTCATTGGAATATATTCGCAGCGGCGCAAGATTTCTTGGCACACAGCTACATTGAAAATTCACCGAGTTCTCCTCTGATGCTACTAGAGGCTCCGGTGATTAATGACCATGTATGTTCATTTCCTCTTTTCAATTGGATGGCTGACTTGTTTTCGGATGATAACAATGACTTTCTTTTAGAAGTAGTTGCCACTTACTTTGCCTACTCAATGGAAAGATAGCTGTTCTGCAAACCATTGACATCTTGACTGTTTTTTCCCTTCCTAATTTTTCTTATTTTTTTTTCTTATTATATTTTATATAAACTGACCTATTGGCTTTACTAACATTGGACATTGTAATTTCCTACTGGTGTGAATTTTTTAAGTTATGTGGAGTTAATTTTTTTTCCACACCTCCTCCATTTTGTTCAAAACATTTCATGATGCTCTAATTTCAACAAATCATTACCTTATGTTATCTTATCTGATTTAAAATATTCTCTAACCAAGGCTGCGTAAAATATGGTTAAATGTGCCCTGAGAAATGTGTATAGTTACAATGACTTTTTATATAATTTTATATAGTTTATCACCATTCTCCCTTTCTACTCCTTATTTCCGCCTCACACACATGTGCTGCTTTTAATTTATGCCTATTGTAAGATTTTTGATTCATAACTAAAAAGTTTATGATTACCCTGATATTACCCTTGCTTATTAACCTGTATGAGACATTGTGTACTGAAACCTTTCAAAAAATTATATCAATACAATAGTTGTTCGGAGTACTGATTTTCGAATGTCCCTGCACATAACATACATGCACCTCGAGCCAAATTCTCCCTTTTGGCGCGTTTTTCATTTCCTTTCACAATACCATACAACAAGCTTGTTACTGCTTCGTATGCTGTAAACTAACTGTAAATGAAGTGATGTGTAACCATTACTATTTTCATATATGATTCCTGAACTTAAAATCAAACACACCTTCTTGCATGCAATATAATTAAATATATTTCATTGCGGGGCTGTACAATGTTTTTTAAACGATATTCATTTTGCTTCATACTACATTTCCATCATTTGTGTTCTATGAACTAGTAACTATACCCACTATTTTCTTTAGATTATGTTTACTTGTATTAAATAAAAAACTTTCTCTCAAAACACTGCATCATTGAATAAAAATTTGAAATGTATACGTTCCCTCTTTTAACTCATATTCACAACTGAAATAATTTATACTAAAACTGTATTCATGTGTTTGACGTAATCTCAGCTGTACTCAATTCATGTTTTCTTTTGTCAACCTGAATTTTTCATAGTTCAACCCGCTGGCCTGCGACGGTCAGTCAACCCTTTCTTTACGAGTTGTGAACCATAGCATCAATCGTACCTCTGGCAAAACAATTATTTATTATTGTATCAAAACTCCGCCGCAGTTGAGCTTCACTCAGAGTATTAATCACTGCTCCCTCGCTTCCACAGAGCACACGCTATATCCTATTTCAGTACCTATCACCCTTTCATCTCGACTATAACAATTGTGTCTGCCTGCAGAACAAACTTCCTTAGCTCAGACTGAACGCACACATACACACATACACACACTAACATAACACAAAGCAACTAATATAGAAAGCAGAAGTGAGATGAAAATGGAGTCACACTGTGGTACACAGAAACCTCTATATATATTTGCTCTTCTACATCAATTTATAAAATGCATATACTCCATGAACCTGTCTACAACCTCATGGTCACAATTTTTCATTTAATTGTACTGGGACACCTCTCCTTCTCACCCCACCCCCACCACTGCATTCCTCGGCCGCAAACCGCACTGTGGGCCTTATTTATGAAGGCCTTGCGCCGCCGGTGCGTCACTTTTTCCCATGTTAAAAATGACGCACCGGCGGCGCAAGGCCTTCATAAATCTGCCCCTGTAATTTTTTCCTCAAACTTAAAGTTTAAAATACCTAAACCATTACCACTTTTTTTTCGACAATATCACATTTAATCAACTATTTTTCTCTCTACCTGCATTATCTGTACTCTACCAATTCCTTTGTTTTTTGATTTGTAACCAACTTTACAAATTATGTGCAAACGCTCCCAAATATTTATTAACTTCTGTCTATTTCATTACATTTTATTTTCTATTTATTCAGTTTTCCACAAATACATTCAAAACTATAATTCAGACCTGAAAGAAAGTGAAGAAACGGCGCACAACCCCCATTAACTTAACAGAACTTCAGCCCCTTCCCCCCCTCTCACGTCTGCTGTAGAAGGCCAAGATAACACACATCCCAGATACACACAGAGCCGCACCTGAACGCTTCACATCTCTATAGACAACCATTTCAATATTAATTAGGCCTCGCACTTGTTTTACCCATTCTAAGAGCCCCTCCACCTTTACTCTACCTACTGATTACACGTTCATGTCCCCTACAAAAAAACATTTTTTATCGTCCTTCCCCCCCCCAAATTTCGTTGCAGATCCGTCTCTAACTAACATTTAATTCATAGACCTAACAGTAGCTCATAACTTCAAAACATGACTGAATTCCACTATCCTAAATCACATTAATTAATCGTAATTTTAAACTAATAATTACAAAGAAACAATGTTACAAAACATTGATGTAATACAATGGAACATTAGTTGAAAACATATCAAACTGTATCAAAGTCAAAAATGTGCTTCCTTAGACACAGTAACTCACATAATCAAATATATTGATCAAACCACATTTAACGGTACATCATAAAACAAACAGTTATACACTCACCTTTACCAATGCTTTATCAGATGTTGAACAATGATAGTTGTACAACGATAGCCATTTGACGGAGCTCTCAATAATACTTCTATCACTGCAACCAAAGAATAATGGCATAGATTTTCTGTCAATACACACTCGTATATGTCTCTTCAACCAATCATATTTGTTCCCGCACAATTTCATATTCAAATTAACATTTCAGTTGGTTATCCTTTCAATATTTTCAAAGTCACATAACGGTCACCCTTCACCCTCTGCCTTCTCTGGCTGTTACCATGGTAACAGCTCAATCTGCACCTGGCTGAAGGCACAGGTCAAAAGTTCATATCTCAACGTTCTAAATCCAAGCAAAAAGGATAATTGCCCTCCAAACACACCTGCCTATCCACTCTTGTTTTACATTTCTTTATTTTCCACGACCAATAGAAGATTTGTTTATAATAAAACTATAACATACAGCGTAGTCTTCAATCTTGAAGTATATCAATTAACCAATCATGTTCAGTTTTCCTTTAACACCAAACCTCACACACTTTTTTTATCGTGACTTTCACCATCTACTTGCCATTCCACTTCACGAACCCATCGGAGTACTACTGCATCTGCCTTAAAAATGAAGGTTTGGCTTGTAGGACACAGTTATATTCACTGGAGTGAAAAATATTCTGCAAACAGACGAATTTCTAACCTTGACTTACCAAATGTGCAGATTACGTGGATTGGCCAAAGAGGATTAAGATGTCACCAATTGATACCATTGGTGAAAACTTTTACACATCTCCCTGAACCTAACCTGATAATTGTGCACTGTGGTGGGAATGATCTAGGCACATTAACAGGTGTAGGTCTAGAAATGCTTCTAAAAGACACCTTTCGTCAATTGATGTCACTTTTTCCTCGAACTGTCTTGGTGTATTCAAATATATGCCAAAGACAAAAATGGAATTGGTCCAATGAACGTTGTCCACAGATTGAGAAAGCAAGAAAACATGTAAATAAATCTGTTTCTGCTTTCCTCAGAGAATATAACATGGGTTCTATATACAACAACAACCTACGTTTCAACATGGAAGGCATCTATCGGAGAGATGGTGTTCATTTCACGGATGAGGGAAATAGAATTTTCCTCTGTAACATGAGACTCTGCATCGGAACTTACTTATAAGTTCAGCAAAAACTCAATTAACACAAGGGCTCTTTTAAGAGCCACCTTAGATCTAAACACTCAAACTTGTAATTTATCTCCATCTTTCTTTATGTTTTTTGATCGCCGTGCGCGACCGAGTGCGCGCACCTCGTAACTTATTTGCGAAAAAAAGCTACTTTTAGACTTTCGTCATCCTTAATAAACCCCTCAAGAAACCTACGAAATCAAACACTCTCCACCCTGCTCCCTTTCCATTCTCACCACTATAGTTTTTCACAGTCTTGTAAATAGGGGTGCGCGACCGAATGCATGCACCCCGCAAATGTTTTCTCCCAAAAAAAAATAGTATTTTCACGTTCAGGGTCCCTACTGTACCCCCTTAGAAAACCTACCCAGCCAGACAATCTCTACCTTCTCCCCTTTCCATGTACTAACCCTTTGTTCTGTATTATATATTCACTCGCACTAACAAAATGGCGGACAACACTTCCTGATTTCCTCCGAATCGAATGTTGACAGACGTTAAACAGCAAATCACAATGCCGCTTGCGCACATCCGCATAGGTGCGCGCACCCGTGCTCGCTTACAGATATATAACTGATTTCAACTTTAATTTTCTCAGCAACTACTGAACGGATTTACACCATTTAAACAAAAGCGTGATTAGCGACCCACACTCTACCTTTCTACCAAATTTCTTATAAATCCATTCAGCCGTTCGAGCTGTAGCCGTGTCTAAACGTCCTATGGAAAATAACATGGGAAAAACACGTTTTGGGACCCCCCTTTTATCTCAGCCCCCACTTCACCAATCCCCCCAATACTTTCACAGAATGAGCGCAGCGGACCTAGCCATCTTCTTTGAGAAATTCGCAAACATTCGTCCACCAGGGCCAAAGTTATTCCCAATAGAATGTTGCGGATTTCCTATGGAAACTAGGTCCTAACTATAACTACCTACTGGCGACCGCCAGTAGGTAATATATATATATATGTATGTTGCGGATTTCCTATGGAAACTAGGTCCTAACTATAACTACCTACTGGCGACCGCCAGTAGGTAATACATATATATATATATATATATATATATAAATATATTACCTACTGGCGGAACTATAACTACCTACTGGCGACCGCCAGTAGGTAATATATATATATATATATATATATTACCTACTGGCGGTCGCCAGTAGGTAGTTATAGTTAGGACCTAGTTTCCATAGGAAATCCTCAACATTCTATTTGGATTAACTTTGGCCCTGGTGGATGAATCTTTGCGTATTTCTCAAAGAAGATGGCTCGGTCCGCTGCGCTCCTTCCCGGAAAGTTTGGGGGGGATTGGTGAAGTGGGGGCTGAGATAAAAGGGGGGTCCCAAAACTTGTTTTCTCCATGTTATTTTCCATAGGACGTTTAGACACGGCTACAGGTCGAACGGCTGAATGGGTTTATAAGAAATTTGGCAAAACTGTAGAGTCCGGCTCGCAGATTACGCTTTTTTTGGAATGGTGTAAATCCATTCAGTAGTTGCTGAGAAAATTAAAGTTAAAGTCAATTATATATCTGTAAGCGCGCACGGGTGCGCGCACTCAAGCGGCTGCGCGCGAGCGGAATTTTTTTGCTGCGTGACGTGTGTTAACGTTCGATTCGAAGGAAATCAGGAAGTGTTGACCGCCATTTTGTCACTGCGAGTAAATATATTGTTCATTTGAAAGCGTTGGAACATGGAAAGGGGAGACGGTAGAGATTGTTTTGCTGCGTAGGTTTTCTCAGGGTGTGCAGTATGGTCCTTAAAGGCAAAAATATATATATATATTTTTTGAAAAAAGTTGCGGGGTGCGCGCACTCGGGCGCGCACACTTATTTAGAAGAGTGTGAAAATGGAGATAAATCAGAAGTTTGAGTGCTTTGACATAAGGTGGCTCTGAAAAGAGCCCTTGTGTTAATTGAGTTTTTTCTGCATTTATAAGTAAGTAGCGATGCAGAGCCGGATGTTGCAGAGGAAGATTCTGTTTCTGCCTTCCTTCTTACTTAGTTATGGTTTTTTCACTCTCACTCCAGGCTTTTAGTCTGTGGATGGAAATCCATGAACTTAGACTCACCTATGAAAATCATACTATTGATGCTTGACTGAGGCCAAGGAGATCAGAGTGCATGTGTGTGTAAGGTGATGTACCTCTGAGGAGATGATGTTACGTTTAAACGTAGCCCCTGAGTGCTTAGTTCGGTTCTGTTCTCTCACTGTTGTTGATTTAGAGCCACAAATACAAAGGCTTGTTGTTGCTTGTGAATCCCCAAGTGTATATTTGCTCATACTAATCCATAACGCCCCGGCGTATCCATGTCGTAGGCTGCACGAGTGGGCGAAACTCAGCTGGCTGAGCAAGACTTGGGGAGGGGGCAGGAGCCAAGAGGAAACAAGGAGGGGTTTTCATCATTTGGGACAAAAAATATTTCTAAACCAATGAAAAGTTTTATTAACAAGTCACATGACCTGTTATGCTTACGTTACACGCTCCGCGCCCCGGATTGCTTCCGGGAAGCTGCGCTTCGCGCGTCGCGCACCGGAGCACTTCCGGGTGCACTAACGCGGCGTGTCATATGACGAATTATGCAACAAGGCGATACGTCGTTGGGGCTCCACCGGAACTGATTGAATTGGTAGTCTACAGTGTTTCTGGAAGTTTCAGACTGAAGCTGGCATCAGCATGAGAGCACCCCGTGGCTACGTCGTGGCCATTCTGTGAGCAATCATGGCAGAAGCTCCCCACCGGAACTCTGCGGGAGTCGGGGGCCCCGGTGACACTTGTAGAATCTTCAAGGCTGATGGGACGCTTTTGGGAATGGGGCCCATGCCGTAGCAGTCAAGCGTCCGAGTTCCAGGGTTGTCCAGAGCCATCCTTGCAGGCCAGGCCCAAGTCTGTGGAGCCGACCGCCATTTCCTGAGCTCCGTGGCAGCCGCCTGTCGCTGTACCGCAAGAGTGGGTGCAATTCAGCCGGATGGCGGGTGAGACGCTGTATAGCAAGAGCAGGCGTAATTCAGCTGGCCGAGCGAGGCACTGTGCCGCAGGAGCGGGCGCAACTCAGCTTGTCGAGTGAAGCGCTGGGGTGTAGCTGAGAAACCTCCACCTGGGGAGGTGGGGGAGGCTAGTTCGCGCCGCCTCTCCCTTCCAGTGCACCCCACGCCGTCTCCTGGCGCAGGTATATGTGATGGTTGGACCAGGGCACCGCAGGACGTGTCTTCAGGTCAAACGGATTGTGGGACAAGGTCCAGAATGGAAGAGTCACCAAAAGTCTAAAAGTTCCGCCGGACCCCGGGTGCCGTCCGCCTATGTCGAGTGAAGTGCTGGGGTGCAGCTGAGAAACCTCCACCTGGGGAGGTGGGGGAGGCTCGTTCGCGCCGCCTCTCCCTTCCAGTGCACCCCACGCCGTCTCCTGGCGCAGGTATATGTGATGGTTGGACCAGGGCACCGCAGGACGTGTCTTTAGGGGTGTAGCTGAGAAACCTCCACCTGGGGAGGTGGGGGAGGCTCGTTCGCGCCGCCTCTCCCTTCCAGTGCACCCCACGCCGTCTCCTGGCGCAGGTATATGTGATGTTTGGACCAGGGCACCGCAGGACGTGTCTTTAGGTCAAACCCTCAACTATGGCACCCAACATCCAGGACTTATGACATTTGTTGAAGTCTGTGACATCGAAGCATCTCAGGGGCCAAGCATAATCAGAGTCCTTCCTACAGCCTCTGCGTTCCTTCTTACCTAGTTATGGTTTTTTCACTGCCACTCCAGGCTTTTAGTCTGTGGATGGCAAACTATGAACCTACACTCACATATGAAAATCTTACTATTGATGCTTGACTGAGGACAAGGAGATCAGTGAAGCGCTGGAGTGTAGCTGAGAAACCTCCACCTGGGGAGGTGGGGGAGGCTCGTTCGCGCCGCCTCTCCCTTCCAGTGCACCCCACGCCGTCTCCTGGCGGAGAAGTTGCAGCAGGCTGCCATGTAAATAGTTATTTAATTAAACGTTTTACCCTGTTACTTTGTTGGTGTGTTGTATATATTTATAATATTTGCATAGGGTTTCTCGTTATTTTGGGCGGGGTGGGCGGTGGAGGAATTTCACTGAAAAAACCATGCATTTGGATCGATGTTGCAGCAGGCTGCCATGTAAATAGTTATTTAATGAAACGTTTTGCCCTGTTACTTTGTTGGTGTGTTGTATATATTTATAATATTTGCATAGGGTTTCTCGTTATTTTGGGCGGGGTGGGCGGCGGAGCAAATTCACTGAAAAAACCATAGGTTATAGACCATATATAGTTAAATATCTCAAGTCCATGTCTGCACTCGATGGAGATACAGGTCGTCGATCAGAAAATGTGCTGGCCACCTCTAATGGTAATAGCGTGGCCAGGGCTTTTGTCGATGCCTCTGCAAATTGCACAGGGTGCACTTGTTTGACATGCCGCACATGGTATGTATGGAAAAGGAATATTTTTTTGTTGGATTTCCTCTTGAGAGAAACGAGTCACATATCGTGCAGGTTACTTTTGGTGCATTTACTTTCTTTTGATCTTCAGGATAAGTGAAAAATTGCCAGATGAAAGATTCTTTTTTTCTTCTTAAAGGTAGTCGATCATTTTGTTCAGAATCGGAAGATGAATGAGATACGGTAGCCATTTCACCAAAGTCTTCCGAAAAATGTAGGACGTTGTTCTCTCTTGAGAGTAGAAAAGATAGTGAGAGAAGTGGGTGGAGTGCTGCGTGTAAATTCCAGAATAGAAACTAGTAAGAACCAATTGGAAGTGTTGTTTTCATGTTGCAGCAGGCTGCCATGTAAATAGTTATTTAATAAAACGTTTTACCCTGTTACTTTGCTGATGTGTTGTATTTTTTTATAATATTTGTATAGGGTTTGTCGTTATTTTGGGCGGGGTGGGCGGCGGAGCCGAGCTATCTTGCAGCCATCATGGCGTCGAGCTCGGTTTCTCTCACTAGTTTCATATTTCTCATGAGGGGTTGTTCCTAATGTTTCTATTTTAGCGAGGTGAAAAAGAAATCCTATCAGTGGCCTAATGATTTTGCTCGATTCCTTTTGTTTTTTCTAACGATTTTTAAGTTAAATTTTGCTAGCACGATACAGCGGCTAGTCCGCATTTCATATATATGTCTTTTTCATTAGGGGTCTCCTCCGGAGGAGTCGGACGATCTACCTCTAATAACCGGTAAGTGTTCCTCTGAAGGAATGTGTCTTGAAAGTGGCTGACTGTAATGTATGATATTTCACTCAGTGACTTTCAGGCCCATGCTGTTTCAAAACTGTGCATGTGCTTGAAGCAGGCGTAGGTATTGACGCAGCATTGTGAATATAGTGCATTGGTGAGCCTTGCTGGAGCTGCATCACAGTTGCGATGCAACTCTAGCAATGTATTAGTTTTTGAGCACAGATGTGTTACGCATGTATGGTGTTTTTGTACCATGGTGCGCCACATTTCAAATGTGGCACACCATGGGTAACGGAGCACTAGCATACTGTGGTGCACATTAACTGGTGCATATCTGGGTATGAAGTAGTTAACATCAATTTGCCCCATAGGTTACAAACCCGCGTTTAGTAGACTGTTTGGCCTTTGTAGTTTTATTTTTTTTCTGTTATTCTCTGTAGGTATGTAATATTGCAAGATTTTTGTCACGAAAAAGAAGCCATGAGTATTGGGTTTGTGAAAGATTGCAAGATTTTTCAAATTAAAAAGCAACAACCATCGCATTGTTTAATATAGTATTGTAAATACTTATCTTTAACAATGATGAGAGAGTAAAAAAAGGTTAACCTGATGTTCTAAAGTGATTCACAGGCTTCTTTAGAGGAAGTATTCTATATGATTGTAGCGTGGATGTTTCACTTTTTTATAGGTAATAGAATGCATTCTGCAAGCATGTGGTACTCCTCCTGCTACAGCATAAATATTCTTCAGTGCTTATTTTCATTTCGTAAGTGGTATTGAGACCGACACAGAACTTCAATGGATCGGAGGGGCTGTTCCTGTGCATCTGGAGGACTGCCAAGCCGTTGCAGCAGTGGAAGTGAGGCCTCTTACAGGGGCGTAGCGCAGCTCCTTTTGATGTTCACAATTGCAGATAACAGGGTAGAGATGTGAGAGAAGTGGGTGGAGTGCTTCGTGTAAATTGCAGAATAGAAACTACTAAGAACCAATTGGAAGTGTTGTTTTGAAGTCACATGACTTCACATGCGCGTCTCAGGACGTGTACGCGGTGATAGTTACTCGGTCACGTACTCCATTTGGAAGTAGCGGTCTAATTCAGCGAAGTTTCAAAACGTGAAAAGGAGTAAATCCAAATATATCCGGATTTAATATATCTTCTGAGCTCAAATCAAGCATACAATTGTTAAAGTATAAAACCTTTTATATTTTTTTTTAAAATACCAAGGTGTGTACATTCGGTCACACACGAAAGTTTAAAAAGACATTCGGCTCCATTTAATGAAAATTTTCATAATAATAAAAAAGAAGCCTAGGTTTACTGTCTTTGACGTAGTATAAGTTCTTTGATGGGTCTATGAAGAAATTTAATAAGTTGCAATTGCGAAGTTTTCCCGAAATATATAGGCGGGTGCGCGCACACGGTCGCGCACGAACGAAAGCCAAAAAAGGGGAGATAAACCCCCTTTATAATATGCTCCTGGAGCTGTTTTTGGTACAATGAGTTAGTTCTGAAAATAACTTTTTTTTTTTTTTTTTTTTAAACAACTGTTATGTTGTTTTTGATTTTTTAAACTTGCAACAACATTTTCAAGTGTGACACAGGATCAAAATGAAATGAAGAAATGTATCTTTTCTCGGGGCATTTATGACTCAATTTTTAGTTTAGTAAGAATGAGGCTCTGCTCTCCGTACAGAAGAATTTCTCCACACTCGTTGCATTTCATGTGCACCTTTGCAAGATATGGTCTCAAGTCCATCACAGCACTCGATGGAGATACAGGTCGTCCACCAGAAGATGTGCTCGCCACCTCTGATGGTAATAGCGTGGCCAGGGCTCTTGTCGATGCCTGTGCAAATTCCACAGGGTGCACTTGTTTGACATGCCGCACCATGGTATGTATGGAAAAGGAATATTTTTTTCTTGGATTTTCTCTTGAGAGAACCGAATTGCATATCGTGCAGGTAACTTTTGGCGCATTCACTTTCTTTTGTTCTCCAGGATAAGTGAAAAATTGCCAAATAAAAGATTCCTTTTTTCTTTTTAAAGGTAGTCGCTCATTTTCTTCAGATTCGGAAGATGAATGCGGGGCGGCAGCCATTTCAGCAAAGTCTTCCGAAGGGTGTTGAACGTTGTTCTCTTTTGAGAGTAGAAAAGATAGTGAGAGAAGTGGGTGGAGTGCTCCGTGTAAATTGCAGAATAGAAACTACTAAGAACCAATTGGAAGTGTTGTTTTCAAGTCACATGACTTCACATGCGCGTCTCAGGACGTGTACGCGGTGATAGTATCTGGTCACGTACGTCATTTGGAAGTAGCGGTCTAATTCAGCGAAGTTTCAAAACGTGAAAAGGAGGGATTATAAGAGTTCCTCTTTAAATTAGTATGTGTTTCTATAAGTGATTTTTTAAGAGAGTAAGTATGTGTAAGTTTCCTTGAAGTAAAGTGGTAGTGTGTGTATAGCTGTTTATGTAAATAAATGGATGTTCAATCGTTTTTTTGCATGTGTGAGTATGTGTGTGAATAACTTTTGGATGACTGTCGGTGTGTAACAGGATGTGTAGGTGTATCACTACATATGATTAGTGAATATATGTATGAGTGACTAAATAGAACTGTTGGTGAATTAGTACATGTGTATATAAATGGTGGAATTATTGAATTGGTTGTTGTAACTGGTATGGGTATCTCCATTTTTTTCAAAATTTTAGTATATATTTTTGAATGTGTTTCAAGGGTTAGATTACAGTGAAAGGAGGTCTGTCATTGTGTCACAAGGATGGTGTCATCAGTGATGTCATGAGTGATGTAATATGTGACGTCATCAGCAGTGCATTACACGCGCAAGTTATAGTGAGTCCAACTAACTATAACGTGGAATTTCATTGGTTTTATATCAGTAAAATTTCCAGCTAACTATAACTGTTGTCAAACCTATGGTTTTTTCAGTGAATTTCATAGGTTTTGTAAATGCTACTTCCTAACTATAACGTGTGTAAAACCTATGGTTTTTTCAGTGAATATATATATATATATATATATATATATATATATATATATATATATATATATATATATATATATATATATATATATATGTATATATATTCACAGAAAAAACCATAGGTTTGAGACCATATATAGTTAGGTATTTGCATTTGCAAAACCTTAAAAATTCAATGCAAAAACCATAGGTTTGAGACCATATATAGTTAGGTGAATATTTTAATCATAAAAAACCAATGAAATTCCATATATAGTTAGTTGCACTAACTATATATTTCGCGCACCCGCAATCCACTGCTGATGATGTCACATATTACATCATTCATGACATGGTCAGTGACATCACTGATGACATCACTGATGACATCTCAAATGACATCACTGATGACATCTCAAATGACATCACTGATGACATCACTGATGACATCTCAAATGACATCACTGATGACATCACTGATCACATCTCATTTGACATCATTGATCACATCACTGATGACATCATTCATGTGCTAATACGATGAACCTCTTCAGACTCTAATATAACCTTAGATACACTCAGTGTATACAGACACTCACACACTGTCATTCATCCATGGAGTTACTCACACACCTAGTCAGTCATGCAAAGAATCAATCTCACATCCATTTCCTCAACTATACAGTTATACACACCTTACTTATTCAAACATATACAACCCATATTTACTCTCTTATACAATCCCTGATACAAGTTCACAATGATCCATACAGCCACTCACACATTCACTGGCTCGCATGCACAGTTATTTATATATGCCAACTCTCACATGTACTGTGTTTTACATATGTACTTACTATGACATGTAGCATTGAGATATCCATTCACTCATCAATACACTCATGCACACAGTCAACCGCCCATGTAGCTGTTTCCACATGCACTCTTGAACTCATACACCTAGTGAATCAACTGCTCACACATCTATGCACAGAGTCACACACTTCCCAGCCACCCCCACACACACTCAATCTCCCATACAAATACTTGGGCAACCAATCAATAACACATGTAGCCTCTCGTATAGCTAATGATCAACACATGCAGCAGTTTACACCACAACAGACATACTGATGCTCACATTCAGACAGTTTAGTCACTAACCCATGCATTTAGTACGACACATTTATTCACTCACTCATACAGTCAGTCACACACCTACTAAATCCAGACACTTATACATCCACTCATTCTTCAATATGTAAAACATATTTAAACTTTACAGAAACACACAGTGGATGATGTCATCAGTGATGTCATCAGTGAGGTCATTTGAGATGTCATCAGTGATGTCATAAGTGATGTCATTTGATATGTCATCAGTGATGTCATCAGTGATGTCATTTGAGATGTCATCAGTGATGTCATCAGTGATGTCACTGACCATGTCATGAATGATGTAATATGTGACATCATCAGCAGTGGATTGCGGGTGCGTGAAATATATAGTTAGTGCAACTAACTATATGTGGAATTTCATTAGTTTTTTATGATTAAAATATTCACCTAACTATATATGGTCTCAAACCTATGGTTTTTTCATTGAATATATTATATGTATATGTTTAATTGTTCCATTATATAAATTAATTATAATTTTTAAACATTTAAAACTATTTTAACTATGTTTATTTTAATTATATGTATTATTTACTTTATTTTACATTTTTTTTAAGTTAAATAAAAAACAATACTTTTAACGATATTTTTGAAATCAGTATTTTTTTTCTGATATTTTTGTACTTACCATAATGTAGATAGGATGTCGATGTTCTTGACTTTGATATTCTTGCTGCAATTTTTTCGTAGGTCGATATTATGACCTTTGATATTTTGTCAGTGATTCACACTCTACAAATCAAATCTCTGCAAACAAGAATATATTCAATTTTCTTCTACACTTGTCTCAAACTTTATTATCCTATGATCTTAGACTTCGAATCTGAATTCTTCAATCTATAACACACAAAACAACTCAAGAAACAATTTTCAATCTATCTCCCATTTTCAAATCAACCACAAAACAAAGGCGCAATTACAATCACAATAGACGTTGCATCACCCCATTGATACTCACCCCTCCAAATCAGCAACTGCCTTTGAACACCGCACTTTGTCAGCCCCCTCAATTGCCGGTCACTTGATTTCAGGAGTGCTCATCAGACGGTGTCGGGGCTTTGCTTCTTACCTGCTGTGCCAGTTGTTTCTTTCCTCGCGGCCGGGCTTGGCTCAGCCCCTTGCTCTGCGAACGACCGTCCGGGCTTGGCTCCGCCGGTCCACCGCTCACCTCCTGCCTACAACCCCCAGGATCCCTTAGGGCAACTCGGACCTGATGAGTGAGCGCGCCAGGAGGCACATAAAGCTGCGACAGGGGCCGAGTCCCCTGGTGCTCATCAGACGGTGTCGGGGATTTGCTTCTTACCTGCTGTGCCAGTTGTTTCTTTCCTCGCGGCCCTGCTTGGCTCCACCCCTTGCTCTGCGATCGACCGGCCGGGCTTGGCTCCGCCGGTCCACCGCTCACCTCCTGCCTACAACTCCCAAGATCCCTTGGGGCAACGCGGACCTTATGAGTGAGCGCGCCAGGAGGCGCATAAAGCTACGACAGGGGCCGAGTCCCCTGGTGCTCATCAGACGGTGTCGGGTCTTTGCTTCTTACCTACTGTGCCAGTTGTTTCTTTCCTTGCGGCCGGGCTTGGCTCCGCCCCTTGCTCTGCGAACGACCGGCCGGGCTTGGCTCCGCTGGTCCACCGCTCACCTCCTGCCTACAACCCCCAGGGTCCCTTGGGGCAATGCGGACCTGACGAGTGAGCTTGCCAGGAGGCGCATAAAGCTGCGACAGGTCCCTCGTGCGCCGGGCTAAGCCCAGGCAAAGGGCAGGCCCTCTGTGGCCCTCGGAGGTCATAAGAGGCTGAGCTGGGCATACACTTCCATCCCCCATCTTCGAAAATACAGGTCATACGGGACTCTACATGTTAAGGTATTTGACCTATAGATCACTTAATTGTCTGACTCTTTGTTACATCGCTAAAGGTCTGGTTCCACTACCATCTATCATCGACCATACCTTTGCTGATATAGTGAACGAGCGTAAAGGTATTAGGGACTATGCCTACAAGAGGGGCTAAGGGAAGAAAATCCCTAGTGGGTGGCTCGGTAAAGGGGACCCTCAATCAGTTCATTACGAGGGCGACCTAAGTGCTGGAGCACGAAATAGCCATCACTGAGCGCTGCCTTTCTACCGAACTTCAGAACAGACGCTCTTCTTTGGGACCCCTTCAACTAGTGACCAACCCGATTCCAAATCTAGGGAAGGAAACATCTCTACATGGTGACATTATCATTCCCTCTCTACTCCGAGAAGATACAACATCATTTGAGCTCAGTAGGTCTTCTAGTAACAAGGAACTTAGTATAGATTCCGTTCTAGAAATAATATCAGAGGAATCCTTGCTACCTAATCCCGAAAAGTCTAATCTGAGAAATAAAACTCAAACACAATCTAATGGGTATACACTAAAGAGAAAGAGGGGGGGGGGAGTAGACAGAAGGGTAGACAGCCGAAATTACTCAAAACATCTAGACACCCTCCAACTAACTGCACTGCAGATACTGATATAGCTTCAGTTCACATACCAACTCCCTTGTCCCTAAATGAAGAGTTAATAGGGAAAATCGAATTCTTGGTGAAGTCTTTACTACTTCCTTTGTTGGAAAGAGTTAAAAGGTTAGCCAATCATTTGGTGGTAGTTGAAACAGCTATTACCTCAAATACAGCCCTATTAAAGGAACTAATAAACAGGCAAACACCCCAGATAGTGAGATCCGGGATGTGTGATCCAAGTAAGGCGGAAAAAATTCTAGAAACCCCAAATTTGCTGCCTGATAAAACAACAGCTTTAAAGAAGAATAGCAGTGAATTAAAAACATCTAAGACAAGAGGGTTGGTTGACAAAGCAAATAAGCTAGTGGATAACAAAGCAAACAGTGCTAGAGAGAAGTTAAATCCCAGGAATCCCAAAGGCCCCGCCCCAACGTACAAATAGATCTGCCGCCAGAAGCAGCTCCCTATGTTGTGGTATTGTCGGGAGTACCAGAATTGATGCCAGGGAAAATCGAAGGGTATGCCAAACTTAAAAATAAAGCCATTTATTGGCTAAGGAATAACAGGCCACTACCCCCCAATATAAACGGGGAAATACTCCATGTGAGAAGGCTCAGTTGGGTAGGACAGAGACCTAAAGACATTTAGGGTGACGTCATAATCATTAATTTTAGGGACCGCAGAGTTATTCCATATCTCAATGATTGGTACCATGAGGGTGGAGGGGTGGGAATCAGGGTACATGATTTGAGCTACTTTTATCCTAGGTCTGTATTACTCCAGCAACCAAGACCACTATACTCACATAAGTTCAGCCTGAGGGACTCAAACTTCAACATCCATACCTCAAACCGATTTGCAGCATTCATGGGTTTGGATGGGGTAGATTGACTCAACAACATATTGCCCACTGACCCATGTGTACCCAACCCTGTAGTCTCATCAGGTGTCATTAAAGGCCCTTCACCTTGTATGCATACCCTAACGAGCCTGAGACCTATGGGAGATACGGTAGCAGTACTCGAGAAGAACATTGAACAGTCTTACTCACCTGTAACGCCTCAGACAGTACATTCCATGCTAAATTCAAATCCCCTTTTGGGAATAGTTAAAAAGAAATTAATGTTAGACATTATTTTTTGGAATGTGGCGGGTTTACGGAATAAATTTACAAATATTAATTGGAGAGCACAAGTAACATCACACAATATTATTGGACTACAGGAAACTTGGTTATGTACCCCATTACATCTGTTGGGATACAAAACGTATTTCACGGAAGCCGCTCCGTCCCCCTATGGGAGAGCAAAGGGGGTTTTGATAACATACATATCTAATGCCATGCCCGTTGACAAAATAGAAGTCATAAGGCTAGAACAAACTTTCAGGCCCTTATGATAGTCCATAATATGGCGACTCTTTCGATTATTATACATTTTTATAATATTTTGAATACATCGGATTTAACTGATGTTTTAAATAAAATTTCGATTTTAATTCAGGATTTCTCTCAAAAATACAATAAAAAGTCTGTGACATTAGTATGGGGCGGTGATTTTAATTTGACATTGTGTACAGAAAGAGGCACTAAAAATTGTGGATGTGAGGATGAGGGTGGAAACAATTTGACACATTTTTCACACACGATCAATGGAGACCACATGAATGAAATAATGGCTGCCACAAATTTAGGTTTTGCTAATGAAATAGTTTGTCCCCCTGTCCCCTTTTCTACAACCTTTAATGGGAGAGGTTTTAATACAATAATTGATTTTGTTCTCACCTTAAATAGTAGTGCACCAAGAGTGGACAATTGTGCACGTAGTCAGTGACCACTTTCCGAATGGAGTTCTAATAAGTATCCCCTCTGTTATCACCAAGAAAAATTATTGGAGCATTTTAGATCAGCAATCTCTAACCTTAGGTAGACTTAATGGTTTTTCTTTAAAATGGGGTAAGGTAGACAAAGATTTGTTACAGAGGAATATACTAAAGAAAGCCTTGCCTTCTGTGTTTTCCTGTTTAGATCTGTCTGCCACCCCTGAGATGATTCTATCTAGTTTTGATATTATCACAAAAACCATTAGAGATGAACTATTATGCAAAAAGAAAACAAAAGGAGCCGCTACGAGGGGTTAGTTTAACACAGCGTGCACAAAAGCCTACAAACAATTAAAGGTAGCCTCAACTAAGGAAAATAGGGACAGAGTTGAAATAGCGGAACGAAGGAAAACCTATAAGTTAGCACAAAAAAACTGTAAAAACCAGATAAAGAATACTTTATGGAAACAGCTACATGAGAGCTGCACCATAAAAGATAACATTACCTTCTGGAGGATAGTTAAATCTCCTTTCCTCTTTGACGGTAACGACCATCCGATGTTGGAGGTGGCGGTAGATCCGGCTGCCTGGATTGAACATTTCTCAAACATCTTTAGAAAAGATGATGATGGTTTAGGTAGCTCATTAGGCCCATTGGAGCCCTTGAAACAAACTAACTATCCTATAAGGTTAAAATTCACACACCAGGAAGTCATCACTGCCCTTAAAACGTCGAAATCTGGTAAAGCGCCAGGCCCCGATGGGGTCCCAGTAGACCTTTTTAAATTTAATTAAGATTTGTGGTCCCCTATTTTTTTAAGAGTGCTGGAAGCAGCTAGTAGCATAGGTTTAGTTGAGTCATGGTCCACGTCAATTCTGGTACCAATTTTTTAAAAAGGCGATCGTCATAGTCCGGCCTGCTATCGGCCCATATCGCTATTGGATTCCCTTGGTAAAACTGCTGGATGTATATTGTTAGACCGTCTCCAGGTCTGGGCCTCTGATTATAGTATATTATCAGACCTATAATATGGCTTTCGTGAAGGCCTGGGCACGGTGGATCAAGCTCTGAATCTTGCCCTTTTAATAGGGAAATACGTCTCTGCTAAGGGAGGAGCGCTGCACATGGTCTATGTAGACCTGACAGCTGCTTTCGACTGTGTCAGTCATTCAAAAACTTGGGCTATAATCCTAGAGATGGGGGTAGATCCCCAGCTGGTAAATTTCCTAAGAGAGCTCTATTCTGATGTATCTGCTAGGGTGAGATATGGGGTAAAGGGAGAGTTTGACCGAGCCCTTTAGGATAGGGAGGGGGGTCAGACAGGGGTGTGTTCTGGCCCCCTTCCTATTCACCCTGTACACAAATGGGCTGGAGTCTGAGATGATAAAAGTAAGCCAAGATTTACCGACAATACCGGCACTATTGTTTGCCAACGCCGCCGTTATCTTGGCAAGAATCCCGGTACAGCTCCAACGCTCATTAACCAGCTATTCCAAATTTATGAGCTCACTGAATCTTAAAATTTATATAAAAAACATTTACCACGCATATTGGCTCAAGTATGAAAAAAACAAAAATAAAAGATACATTTGTTAACAATTCAAGCTTAGAGTCTACAACATCTTACCCCTATTTAGGGATTTTGATAGACAACAAGCCAAACTGGGTAAAGGCTATCCAAGCTAGAAAGCTGGCTTTTTTAAGGACTACAAAATCACTGGTGGCATTTGCTCAAAAGTTAGGCAAGAGTTTGCCTGAAGAAATGTTAAAAATCTATTATTCCAAATGCACCAGTGTTGCCATTTACGGTTCGGGTCTATGGGGGTACCTTAATAATGAAGCTTTACAGAGAGTAGAGAATGCTTTCCTCCGATATCTCCTCTCGGTCCCCCAGAGTACGACGACGTACGGCTGCCACCTAGAACTAGGACTGGATCATATATCTGACACTCTAAAGATCCAGCCAATAATGTTGTGGCGGCGTATTTGGACTACCGAACAGTGTACGCTAACTCGCTCCCTCATAGAGGAATGTATTCTACTTGACAACACTCGAAAGATCAAAAGGTTAGCGTATGTAAAGTCCTTTTTTAATGATCTAGGCCTCCAGAGATACTTTCTACATCCATGTACTATCTCTGAAATACCCAGAAAAGAGCTAAAAAGGATCTCTCTCCTTCATCTGGGCAACATTCGACTAGCCCAAGAAATAAGAAAATTCTCAGTCCAACATCTGCTGACTATAAAAACTTAATTTTCGATCCAGTCATATTTAAAATATAGCCTGAGTCACTTTGAGAAATGTTTACTTATTCGACTGAGATTTAACACCTTCTATAGGCTGATTACGTTACCAAAACAGAATGACTGGACTAAGAACCTATCACCATGCACGTGTGACTGTAATTCTCCACAATCCTCAATCCACGTCTTACTGTTCTGCAAGTTCTATGAGGCAGGCTCCACGGAGACGATGGATTGCTCCAATATTGAGACAAATGGGTCTTCGGACTTGCCGTCCAGCTTTCCTAGCACTACAGATGTTAGAAAATGAATTATATACAAAATCTATTGTCTGTTTTTTAAAATTTTGTGTAAACCACCGCCCAAATCTTAATTAATTAATCAATATTTTACTTTCTAGTCAAAATCATGTATTTTCTTTTTTTTTTAAACACTGTAAATATGTAAAATTTGCACTTTTATGGTTTTCCTTGAATAATGAGAATCGAATAAAGATTTTGATTGACTGCCTGACTGATTCCAGGATTCTGATATTTTATTCTAAACTTGGGGAATTATTTTAACTCCTTGCTCCAGGCACCTGAAACGATTATTCTCCAACCAAAACTGATAGATTGGTAATGGACTCTAAAATTGAACTTACCAGTTGTCATAATGCTCAGGGTGAGCCCACTTAACTGCTCCAGGTCTGCCTCCTTTAATGCTCCAAGTCCGCCTCCTTTGCGATGGACCTTGGAGTTGCATATTAGGAGTCAAGGAGTATGATAAAGTCATGAAAGAAATAATAGTTTATGTTCAGACAATGATGAGAGTATTAGCGTAGTTAAGGATGTTTATTTTTCACTTTAAAAGATTATCGAAGATCTTTATTTATTTTTGATCTTTATTCAGTTAGTCCATCAATCAAAAACAAAATTACAGAAATCATCAAAGAGAATGTTGGTTAAACAAGTCATCAAAAAATCTAATGCATACAAAGCGTATTCCACAGAGGAAATAGTTGCCTGTTCCAAGATGAGAGATTAGAGTTCAGTGATTGAGAACCCATGAGGAGTTCTAGAGGAATATAAACAGAGTGAAGTCAGGAAGTATGAAGCTCCGAAATTTAAATCAGAAATGCAAAATTACCCATGAAAAGTATTCCCCAAGACTCAGCCGAGTCTCCGGTCTGTATACAGATGCAGTGGCAAGCTGTCAAAATCAACTACATCAAGAAAGGAGGAAAAGAGTAGCAGCAGTAGCTACAACCGTCAAGGGGTCTGGGTCAGTATCCAAAAGAATAAGCTGTAAGCCTACCTAGAAACATAAACTAATATAAAAGTCAAAAAACATTTTCTAAACAAAGTAGCTTGCTTCTTTTTCCATGGGCCAATCGGAGGACAGAGATCTTCAGTCAGTCAGTCCATCTACTTCATTCCCACAGGAATACATGTTAGTCAAACATTTTTACCAGTTCTTCAGCTACTGTTCGACAAATTAAATTCTAGAAACCGTAAGCGACAAATTAAATTCTAGAAACCGTAAGCATCTTTCCCAAGAACGTCTTCTCTTAGTTGACTTTCTATATCTCTACATGTCTCACTGTGAAAAACAATGACTTATTAACTAAAATACAAGATTCTTGTTACCTAATTAATGCATTCCTTTATATTAATATTACCTTTATTATTGTCTAAATTGTAAGCTTTTGATCCAATTATTTTATGAAATCATAAGAAATTAGAAAGTTCATGCAAGAATAGATGTTGCAGAGTAAAATAATGCATGTTGTTAAATGAGAAAGTTATGCAGTTATGTCAATATTTCTAAATAGCATTCGAAGCTTTTAATCAAGTTGTGCACATTTTCACCATTTTGCATTTCTCCTTAAAAAACATGGTCAGGGTTTGTTCTGCAGCCTACCTTGGTAAGTGTGATGGCATATAAATGGGTTATTTTAGCCTGTTTAAACATCTGGGGGCCCATTAGGATGGCGGGCGGACTTAGTCCGCCTGCCATCCTATCGTAACTGGGGACTGCCCGCCATAAGGGCGGGGGACCCTTGACTGGTATTAGGATGTGCCCGCCACAGTGGCGGGCACATTCTGCATTGTTAGCATTGTGGCGGGCGGAGCACTCAGCACCGCCCACCACAATGCTAACAATGGAATACAGCATTTGCATATACAAATTGGCAGGCACCGCGCGGTGCCTAACGCCTTGTATATGCAAATGCAGGGGGGTACCACAGGTACCCCCTTGTGTGCACCCCCCACATCACCTTCACTCTGGGGGCCCGCAGGGGGCCCTAGAGTGCAGACCGCATGCTTTTCCGTGGCGGCATCGCCGCCGCGGAAAGGCATTCCAAAATGCCCATCATAATATGGATGGCGGTGTCTATTAGACACCGTCACCATATTAAACCGTTTCCGCCCCGGCCGCAAGGCGACCGGTGCGGAAAAGCGGCGGAAAGTCTTTCCGTCCGCCTAGGTCCCCCCCGCCATACTAATCTGGCAGGGATGGAAATGAGTGTGGATGTCGGGCGGATTGCCCCCGCCAGGCTGGTGGTGGCTACCGCCAGCCTGGCGGGGGCAATCCACCTGACATCGTAATGGGCCCCTTGGTTTGCACTTCTTGCTGAACCTTTTGCATACTATTTTAATACATTTTTGTACACATTTTTCAGATGCTATTAATGGTCATTCGGGTGCAGATCCACTTGTTTGTGATGTCACATTCCAAACTTTTGACTTGACCATAACTTAGGTAGGCACATTCAGAGGTATCGCTTACTGTGAACCTGCAACAAGAAAAAAACTGTTTTAGGGCTTTTCTGAAGTTTTCATTAAGAAATTAATACATGTTACCAAAGTCTTATACGTCACTAATGCAAATACCGCATAAAGGGAAAAAGTTTCTATAAATTCACCCCCTGGGAATGTAAGCCTGGCAGGATAGACACTGGCTCATTGATGAAGTGGACTGGATGTACTGCTACAACTGCAAGTGACATGCCGGCTTCCTGGGAGCCAAGCCTCTGTCTAGTGATCCTCTAGTTTCACATTTAACATTGTGCAGCAACGGGCAAGTGTGGACATGTGTTTGAAAAGCAAGCCATCATGCAGGGATTCATTCAGTAAAAGGAAGTGGGAAAAGTGATGTGTGAATCCCTTAAAGGTAAACAACAATGTAGAATGGGTCAGCCTAGTAAGTCGCACATTCACAACACAGAAGCATTGAGCCACAGCGGAGGATGAGGTCTGGAAAGGCCAACAGCTCTTGGTGGGTGACCTTTAATGACCTAAATCAGGGAGTCAAATGAAAGTCCAGGAGGACATTATCAGTTCCACATGCTCAGGTGAACCGCTTACTCGGGAAATGAGGTATTTTTACAATCACTAAATGAAGATATGTTATGTGAATAGTCTGTAAATCTGGGCTGTAGCCAACCCTTAGGGGGGCTAAACAACATGATGAGACTTTGGTAAAGGCACAGGGGAATGAGGGGATGTATCCATCCCTCAGGGGCCTATACAACGTGTGGCATTCTGGGATGCCAATGGAGATCAGAAAGGAAAGGGAGGCTGCTTTTTCTATCTGAACGTCATTACAAGGGTGCATGATGGGAAGCATCACAGTACACATTATAGGCATGCACCACATGGTTGGCAGATGCACTTGGATCAGTACATCTCGTATATCTAAGCCGAGGGTGTGTGTTCCATATGCAAGTTTCCACTGCCAGCGGGGGAGGCCACTTAACTCCACCTTTGGGAGTAATCACATTTGTAGAGGGAATGACCTATGCAAATTTTGCCCCATCTCAGCTCCAATAGCCAGTAGGCGGGAAACACTTAGATGAGGCCCAGTCCTTTGCTTGTATAAATGTTATTATTCAGTAGCAGGCTTGAAAAGTAGGTAGTGTGGGGGAGGGGGTCTAGTAGAATCTCAATTTCCCTATCGTACTCACCACCCAGCAATAAAATGTACTGCCACCAGGGGCATTTCTGGAAGTTACATTTACAAAAGAAGCCCATGATGTGGCGTGTGGTAACAATGAATGGTTGAAATCACAAGTTTTAAAAAGAATATAACTACACATATCTTATCGGTCAGTGTAGTTTTGTAGCTTGAAGGATTTTATGGATTTACATGCTGTGCATTATTCAGCTATCTAGTGGCTGGGTCCAGAGTAGTCCTAAAAAACCTTTTTCCTTCTACTCTTTTTTTTCTGTTGTAGGTGGGCGTCAACAGATCTCCATTTGGTGTCCCCAGAAAATTCTTCAAGCTGCAAAACTACACCAACAGGTAAGAAACTATACATTTTGCAGTCTGAATCTTTTCTGAATTCCCATGCTGTGCATAGATTTGGGAGCAGTTTGTTACTACAGTGATGGTTTGATTGAAGATAAGCGTTGGTTTGGAAAACACATGTTGTAAGACTTTTTGTCCTACTTGAGCTTCCTTATTCATCTGAATATCTACACAATAAAGCCTTGCGAACTTATGCACTGATGACCATTTTGCCGTCCTACAAATGTCCTGTAATGGCGTATTTGCTAAAATAGCAATGATTGCTCCCTTTTTTCTTTTGAATGCACCCTTGGAGTGTTTTGTATCATCTCACCTGCATTGTTGTGGCACAATTGAATAGTTTGAGCTATCCATCTTGCAATTGTGATATGGTAACTGGTCTTCCTAAGAGACTTTTGCAAATGATACAAAGAGCTGTTTAATTTTCCTGTCAGTCTTTGTTCTTTTAATGTAATACATTATTGCATATGTAGCGTACAGTGGGACTAATATTCTCTTAGCTTGCTTTTTAGGTTTTTGAAATAAACTTGGTGTCTGTATACTCTGGGCTAGATGTAGGTAATTCCCATTTACAGACTCTTAAATACCGAATTTTACCGATTCGGTATTTAAGAGTCTGTAAACGGGAAGGGGGCAGATTTAGGTCATTTTAAAATCTGAATTACCGAATCTGTAAAATTCGGTATTTACCGATTCTGTAACTACAGAATCGGTATTTCCCATTGATTCCTATGGGCTTTGAAGCCCATAGGAATCAATGGGAAATACCGATTCGGTATTTACAGAATCGGTAAATACCTAATCCTGCAAGGGTGCAGGGGGTGTCACTTTGACACCCTCTAGCACCCCAAGTACAGGCTTGTGTGACATGTGGCACACATACATGCCCTAAGGGCATGTCTGTGTGTCACATTGCACAGGTGTGCATGCACAGATGTGCATGCACAACTGAATTCGGTATTTTACCACACAATAGGATTGTGTGGTAAAATACCGACTCTTAAGGGCCTGTGGCACTGTAAAGTGTGCCACCTACATTGTAATTACAGAATCGGTATATTTACCGATTCGGTAATTTTCCGAATCGGTAATTTTACCGAATCGGTAAATATACCGATTCTGTAATTTTCAGCCCCCTACATCTGAACACCCTAATACCGGTCGGAAACGGCCGAAATCGGCCATTTTCGACAGGTATTAGGGCTCCTACATCTGGCCCTTTGTTCCATGTAGAACTGTGAGATAACATTTGGCATTAGTTGTGGGTCATTTCCCATGATAGTTCTGTCTTCGTGCACTTGAAAATAAGGTTCCTCGAAGGTGAGTGCATGAAATTCACAAACTGTGCATAGTGATGTTATAGCCACTAAAAAGGACGTTTTTAGTGTGAGCATTTGTATTGTAGCCTTGTGTAATGGTTCACATGGTGCATTCATCAGTAATGTGAGCACAATATTTAAATTCCAAGTGTGTGCAGAAACCTTTTTTGGAGGTGCAATTCTTTTTGCTCCTTCTAGGAACCGCTTAATGACGTGAATAAACTTATTTCAATATGGGCCCTTGTGTACGCCACTAGTGCTGCTAAATAAACCTTCAAGGTTGCCTAAGTTAGTTTACAGTCTAGTAGGTGTGTCAAGTACCTCAGTACTGTCTTATCTTTAGTGATCTTTTTTAATAATCCTTCCTTAGGATAACACAGTGAGTATCTTTTCCATTTAGCTACATAACATTTTCTAGTTGTTGGTCTTGTTTCTATTAAGATTGCCACTGTTTTTTCCGGTAACTTTAGGTGCCCAAATTCTATGTCTTCAGGAGGCATGCTGCCAGGCTTACTGACTCTGGTTCTGAGTGCAGAATCCTTCCGTCTTGTATTGAAAAAAGATCTTGTTTGGTAATTTGTGAATCTTTCCCTGAGATAGTTCTATTAGTTCTAAGAATTGGGTTTGTCTCCTCACTGTGATGCAATTAGTATCAGTGTTGGCATTTCACATTCTGAGGTGTTGCAAACAGATCCATCTCCGGTGTGCCCTATTTTTGAAAGATCTTTGTGAGTACCGATTGCTTGAGTTCCCATTTGTGAGATCATGATGCTTGTCTATCTGCTTCAATATTGTCCATCCCTGGTAGGTGGACCACTAAGATCTCCATTTTCCTTTAAATAGCCCAATTCTACAATTATTGTGCTAGTCTTGACAGTGGTAGAGACTGTGTCCCATCCTGTTTATGTAAAACATGGTGGTTGTGCTCCCCGTAGGTCCTTTTGAAAGGTTTTGATGTGTTGTACTGAATTCTGGTCTTTCCCGGCTCCCCTTACCTTGAGATTGTTCATGTATGCTCCCATCCCCACTGTTATGACCCCTTGCCTTGAGGTATCTTGTTTAATTTTATACAATATCCATTTGATATTATGTTTAAGATCCATTTGTCAGAAGTGATCTTCCTCCAATCCTGAAAGTCTTTATTTTGCCTCCTACTTGTGTTGCATGTAGAAATATTGGTATTGTAAGCATTCTCTTTGTCTTTTGTCCTCCCTTAGTAACTCACTCCTTGATCTGATTTGAGTATGTATAGTGCTTATCAAGTCGCTTACAGGAATGCTCCTCCCCTTTGTGGCTGTCCTCTTCCATATGGCTATTTGCGAAAGGACTTTCTCCCTGTTGGTACAGCCAACCTTGCTGCTGCTGTTGGTGGTGTGACTGATTTCCTCCCTGAAATGTTTGTTGGGAAGTATGATGGAAGATTGCTTGATGAAGAATCCCTCTTCCTGGAGGTGTTCTTGAAGGTATGGTTCCTCTATGCATATTTCCTCTGAATTGCAATGCCCTCATTGTTTTTTCCATCTTATTATCCTTCAACTGATTCCAAATTGTCGTCTACTGCACTTTCGAACAGTTGTTCCCCGTTAAAAGGGGCATTAACTTGTCGCTTTTATGGTTATTGTTTCTTTTAACCGAATAAAGTACTTTTTGACTTTGACTTGACGTGCATTCAAGATGTTGCTTTGAACTTTCAGTATGAAACCTGAAATGCGTAGCCAAGCATGTCTTCTTTCTGTGATGCCAATCATCATTTGTCTGCTTGATGTATTTGCAGTATCTAGGGTTGATTTTAAGCAAGTGCTGGCTATATTTTTTTACATCTTCTACCAGATGGGCTTCTCTCTTTTGATACTGTTGTGGTAGGTGTTTCATTAACTCTATCTCTTCCCAATGTTGATAGACATCGAGGTTGAGCAAATAATTTGAAATTGCAATGCGCCATTTATTTGCAGCCTTTCGGCCTATGAGCTCCATCCTCTTACTCTCCTTATATGGAGGAGGACCCGTTGTGCTTGGTACATTTGTTCTTTTCCTAGTAGTGGATGTCATAATAGAATCTGCTCTACACAATTGGCAACATAGGGAGAAATTTGTTTCTAGATTGTGTAGTCAGGAGAGTTTTTAATAAAAAAACATGATTAGGGTTTCTTCTCTTCAATTTGAACTCCATATATTTGCTGCCGTCTTGCCCACTTGATTATACGCCCCATAGTCGTTAGGGGGGTACGGCCTCGAAGGATGTGTGTCGACCACTTCTTCTGGAGTATATGTTTTGAGATCCTACCACTAGGTATCTTGGCATTCTGAAGCCTCAGAACCTATCTACATATGTTCCACTTCATACAAGATATCCTCTTCCTGCTCCTCCTGAGTTTCAGGAGTTAAGGGCGGCTTGATGTTCAACGCATTTCTCCCCTCGCTCAGTTGTTGTTGAGCTCTCAGTAGGGATTCAATATGGTTTTAGAATTTATTGAAGTCCTTTTTCTTTTGTAAAAGAAAAGCCATTTTGGCTTGAGCCTTCCCCTCTTCCACTCCATCTTTCATGCTTCTTGTTCAGTGCTGAGAATTTATGTTTTTCTCATCAAAAAGTCTTTCAAAATCGTGGCGTCTGAAAACCATGTGTCTCCCGTTTAGACCACTCCAGTTTTAATGTCTATGCGTCTATTCCTTGGTTGTCCTTTAACGGCTTGTATTTTTAGGGAGCTTTACCACTGCGGCGTCCTTTTCAAAGGATCTGAGGGTACTTTTCTCGCTGGGTGTGGCTACAGTCGTTGAGTGCTTCCAGAGTTAAAATCAGTTTTTCTGGACTCTTCTATGTTTTTTTTAGGACAATGGTTCTCTTAACTCTTGAAAAATCTTTTTGCCCCCCTTGTGTTTAGACGTTCACCATCTGGATGTCTGTCTCTGTGTTTCCTTCTGGTCTTTTGGTGACGTTTTCTTCCTCGCTGCTTGAGAAGAGCAAGACACATACAGACAGTGGCGGATGTTGGCCCTGCTTGTTGTAGTGGGCTCTTCTCTGCCTCTCTCTCACCCTCAGACTCTTCAGGGTGAACACTGAGCTTGCGTTGCAGTTCTCACTTCGGTGGTCTATAGGCAGGCAGAGGTTGCAGACCGCATGTTGGTCCTTTTGGGCACACTTGTGATGGCAGTTCTTGCAGAACTGAAATGGTGTTTTCTCCATCACAATGTACAGGGAGCCCCCTGCATGCACATTCTCTGGATTTGTCAAAGAGGGCACTCACTTCTCAGTAAAAAAGTCTCCGGTACCTTCTGATGTTTCCTTCTCTCCAGTCAACTTCGATATTGTTTTTCGAGATTTTTTTTGTCAATTGCTGGAACTCCTTTAGCATACGACCAGACGAAACAGCGTAAAAAACTATTTTGAAGATGGCAACCAAATGTGGGAGATTCCAGAGGAAGCACGATGATGTCACAAGGGGACACCAAATGGAGGTCCATTGACGTCCACCAACAACAATAAACAAAAAGAATAAAAGGACAAAGAATCCAGAAACGATTCACGCCGCCAAAACTCAAATAATGCCTGCACTGGAGGGGTGGAGGGACATTATTTAGGCTAGCACAGCTGCTTTCTTATCCCAGAAACAAACAAATACAACCAGTGAGAGATTGTCATCTCCTGCTTTGCCTGTGAGAATTTCAGACTAGTTCAGAAAAGGCATACCAAGATTTGTGAGCATTGAAATAATATTTCCTGGGTGTCTCTGACCTGCAGGGATCAGGCGAGGAGCTTGGTGTTCTAGAAGCCACACCCAGTCCAGCGACTGCTCATTAGGCGTTTGGAGTGGGGGTTACACTTGAGCCCTACCCCACGGGATTCTGGGGCAGGTGGTGTGGTCTGGTGACCACAGAGAGGGGGTAGGGATGGCAGGTAGTCTAGAGGGGGGAGATCAAAAACGTCAAAGGTGAGGGTAGTTAGGACTGATCCCTTCTTTGTCTGAGGGACAGGGCAGGTTTGGCATGTTTTTGCAGCATCTTGCGAGACAAGTTGGATATAGTGCTGCCAAGTACACACAGCACTACTTGCCTTTAGAGCTGGCCCAACCATATTAAGTCTGAAGTTGTTCAGCTGGGAGAGTAACAACTGCTTTTTTGGCATGCTTTCCCCCAAAAAGTAAATTGAGGCTGGAGCAGAGGAAGGAGCAGGTGAGGTGCCCCCGGTGGGCTTGCCCTAAAAAGGCTGAGAGCTCCTACAAGCACCCATGATGAAAGGAAAGTGTGTTGGAAAGGATGCAGCCCTTAAGGTGAGTGCTTGGGAGGAGGACTGGCCTGCCTAGGGTTTCATTTATGAGGCTGGTAATTTCTGATGGGTAAGAACAAAAGTTACTTACCTTTAATCTGTGGTTCTCCAGTATTGGTATCGTTCATAGATTCACATGCCTGAATCATTCCCCGTCGTCGGAGTGGGAGTCCCACTGTACATAAAAATAGCAATAAATATGCACATAATAACCAAACCAGAGGTAACACAGTACAGCCCAGTTTGAACTGGCAGCGATAGACCACAGGAAGCCAGCGCAATCTTCTCATCAGGGGCGAGACATGTTGGAATTTGGGCTGATGGAAAATCAGCCTGGCCGCTTGGTTTTGCACCAGCTGCAACCGATGGAGATGGTAGGCTGGAATTCCAACGTGAAGGGAGTTGGCGTAGTCTATACGCGAGGTGATCAGAGCCATAATAACAAGGGTGAGTGCCTCAGTGCTGAGAAATCTGTGAATTTTGCAGATCCTGCGGGGGTGGAAGAAACAGGAAGATGTTACTGCGTTGATTTTAGGCCTCATGGACAGGTCGCTAGATATAATAACGCCTAAGCTCTTTACCGAGTTGACGGGACAAGGCAAAGGGCCAAGAGAGGGCGACCAATAGCTGGGAGTCCAGGGATTGGCAGGTCCGCCCATCAGCACCAACTCGGTCTTGTTAGGATTCTACTTAAGCTGACTATAGTGCATCCACTCGGAGATCGCGAACATGGTAGATTGAAAATTAGAAGAGGAAGAAGGGGAAGGATGAAGTGGAAAAATCAATTGTAAATCATCTGCATAATTAAAAATAGTAACAGGAGTGTGGTGAAGGGAGGCCAAAAGGGGCTGCATTAAACAAGAGTGGTGACAGCGCAGAGCCCTGGGGGACTCCGCAGGATAAAGGGGAATAAGACGCAGAATAGGTGGATAGATGAACGGCTTGAGACCGCTGGTGCAAAAAAGATGTAATCCAGGAGAGAGCCACGCCTTGAATGCCCGCATTGTTGACACGGTCGATCAGGATGGCATGATCGGCCGTGTCAAACGCCGCCGACAGGTCCAGCAGCACCAGGGCTTGGGCGATATTGTTGTCGGCGCCTTTTCTTAGTGTATCCATCACAGCCACAATAACAGCTTCGGTGGAGTGTGCTGGCCGAAAGCCCGCTTGCTGATTGTCCAGAAAGGCAGAGCTCTCGATGAATGCACCCAGGCAGCGGGTGACGTAGGTCTCCAAGATTTTCCCCAGATAGGGCAAAAGGGAAATCGGTCGAAAGTTGCCCATGACCGAGGGGTGAGCACCAGGCTTTTTCAATATGGGCAGTACGACCGCCTGTTTGAAAGAGGCTGGAACAATTCCAGAGGCTAGGGAATTATTGAAAAGTGCCAAAGGGGGGTCGGGACAGGCCAAGAAAATATCTTTAAGTATTTGCGGGGGACAACAATCGTTAGGGGAGCCAGAGCTCACCAGATGTAACAGAGACGTGAACTCTGCCAAAGAAATAGGAGGGAAACCATCAAATCGACAGGGGTTCATAGGGGGCAAAGGGGGTGGGACGGAAGAGGACGGGGAAGGGATGTTGTTTTTAATAGTGACAATTTTTTCGGTGAAAAACAGATTCAAAGAGTCGCAGAGCACATGGGAAGGTAAAGGTTGAGCCGTAACACGGTCAGGAAGGTGAGCTCCTCGACAATGGCAAAAATAGCCTTTGCTTTGGAGGCAGAATCCAAGATTTTTTGGGAAAAATAGGAAGTTTTGGCCAAAATAATAGATTTTTTATATTGTTTCAATAGGTCCGTATACTCCGTTTTGGAGGTAGCATCATAGGTGCGCCTCCAGCGTCGCTCCGCTTGGCAAAGGACCAGCTTGTCCGATTTTAACTGGTCTGTAAACCAACGCTGAGCGTCATGGGGACGTTTGGTTTTAATAGTTTTTAGGGGGGCCACTTTGTCACTAGCAGATACCAACCATTGCTCAAGGAGACAGGCCTGTTCGGACAGTGGAGCCTGGTCCCCAGGGGCAGTGGAAGCTAGGATGGCATGGAAATCTGCAAAATTAACACGTTTCCAGTTACGGGCAGTGAAGTTAGTGACAGGGATTGGGGGATGGGCAGAGTGAGGTTAAAGGAAAATGAAATAAAAGAATGATCAGACCAGGAGCAAGGAAACACTGAAGGGGAAGAGATGTCAAGGTTGGTCGTCCACACTTGGTCAAGGATGTGACCTTTGTTATGGGTAGCCACAGTGATGTGTTGGTAACAATTCCTACCAAGTAGGAAATCAGTGAATTCCTCGGAGATAGTACTCTCCCGGGGATCGGTTGGCCAGTAATTAAAGTCGCCGACAATAAGAATTTTGGCGGAGTTAATAACTAGCCTGAAGATCAGTTCGCCAAACTGTTGAAAAAAAGAGGCGTGCTATGAGGGGGTCTATAAACCAGGACACAAATGAATGAAAACCTAGAAGAGAAAAATTTAAGGGTGAGACAGTCAGTTTTGGCAATGGTGAGTTTCCACGGCAGTAAACTTGAACTGGGATTGGATGATAGCGGCGACCCCGCCACCGGCTCTCCCCCCAGACCTGTTGGACTGTAAGATGTAATACCCAGTAGGAATGGCAGCAAGAATGTCAGGGGCGGAGTCATCCATAAGCCAGGTTTCAGAGAGTAAAAGGATATCCACTTTATCATCGTCCAGTAGCTGAAAAATCTCAAGCTGGTGTTTCACCAGCGAACGAGTATTGAGATATACCACCGCTATGGAGAAAGGGCCAGGGGACCCTACACCAGACAGGTTGGTGGAAGAACGGGAATGTCGTGTGGGGACACAGGCATCTCGAATATCTGGGGATAGGTTAGGGGAGATATAAATACCACCGTTTTTGACAGCACAAGCTGCACAAGAGTCCAGGGGACCTGAATGTTGAAGGGCAAGGAGGTCCGTGCGGGAATAGGTGGTCAACAGGCCATAAAAAATGGTCGCTGGGCGCGGACGGCCGCGGACGGGCGCAGACGGGCATGACTTTGGCGCGACTTAAGCGCGAAGTCGGCGCGCCCGCTGCGCTTCCGCCAGATTACCTTCTAAAATAACCCAGGGGGAGGGACCAGCTAGCGCGCTGACCTACGTCGGCAGAGTGGCGGGCAGAAAGTAGTGTGGGCGTGTTGCTCACTAAATGACCCTCCGCTCGATCGGCACTCAGCCGCGGCGGAACGGGGTCAGGAGCAAATGAGGCAGCAGGTAAGTGAGTAAAAACAGTATAAGTCACAGTATTTAAAAGGATAGGGTGTCGATGATCATACCATATCAAATAAGCACACACACACACAGAGGAGGCAAGCGCAAGTGATTTCCAGGCAGCATGACTCGCCGCAATAGTCACCACGAGCAGAGGACCCACCTCTAAAAATAGCCTAAAGCTCTGCAACAGCTAGCGCGCTGACCTACGTCGGCAGCGTGGTGGGCAGGAAGTAGTGTGGGTGTGTTGCTCACTAAATAACCCTTCGCTCGATCGGCACTCAGCCGTGGCGGAACGGGGTCAGGAGCAAATGAGGCAGCAGGTAAGTGAGTAAAAACAGTATAAGTCACAGTATTTAAAAGCATAGGGTGTCGATAATCAAATCATATCAAATAAGCACACACACACAGTGGAGGCAAGCGTAAGTGATTTCCAGGCAGCCTGACTCGCCGCAATAATCCGTGGTGATGTCGAAACTTGGAGCTTCTGCTAGAAATGCGCATCCTGCTGCCACGTTCCTCTTGCAAGTCCACCAGTGTAAGGTTTCTCGAATCTGGGGAGTGATGTGGATGAGATCGTCGAAGAATCCCGACACCTTTAACCATTGGTTGTTGAACTCCTCCTGCAGAGGTCCCATTCTTAGACGGCAGTTGGGGACTAAAGGAATGCAGTATGAAAGCATGCCCAGTAGTGAATTGAACTGCCATACTGAAACGCACCTTTTTGATCGCAGTAGTTAGGCGAGTTTGCAAATTTCCTGTTGCCATTTGTTTGAGACAAAAGCTTGTGTCAGCTGAGTGTCTATGGTGGCTCCCAAGAACATTCTTCTTTGCGATGGGATGAGATGAGACTTGTCGAAATTGATGGAGAGGCTCAGAGATTGGAAAAGAGACAAACATCTGAGTGTGGGCGTTCGCGACTGTGAAAGAATTCGCCTTGTCGTCTACATATGGAAATATTTGAATTCCTTCCAGACGAAGGTGTGCGGCCGCCAGTCTAGAGCCTTGTTAAAAACACGGGGTGCAGAACATAGTCTGAAAGGAAGGAATTTGAACTAGAAGTCCCTGCCAGCCACTCTGAACCCCAAGAACTTTCTATGTCTGGGTCGGATTGATACATGGAAATACGAGTCATGGAGGTTGAGGTTGGCCATGTGTTCCCCTGGAGTGAGGAGTTGAAGGATTTCTTGAAGTGTCAACATCCAGAAGGATAACTTTTTTAGATATTTGTTGAGGGGGCGAAGATCTAGAATGGGGCTCCATTCTCCCGATTTTTCTTTATCAGAAAAAATCTTGAATAAAACCTGGTTCTGCTTTGTAATTGAGGGACCACTTCGATCGCTCCTTTTCGTAACATCAAATTTATATGGGAAAAAAGCTCTTTGAGATGAGCTGGAGGTGGGCTTTCGGAGGAGAATTTGGAGGGATCTTTATGAACTCTAGAACATGGCTTCTGGCTACAATGTCCAAGACCCACTTGTCTGATGTTATAGTTGACCAATTCGAGTAAAATTGGGAGATTCTTCTGCCAACTTTTAAAGTGGTAGGCGGTAGAATAGGTGGCAGTTGTCACGGCAGTTGTCACTGCTTCTGAGACGTATCATGTCTGCGGTAGGAAGACTTTCTCCTGTTTTGTGAATAAGAGGTATTTGGTTGTTGTCTGTAGGATTGTTGGCGCTGAGAAGAGTAACCTTGGTTACTTTGATAGGATTGGTACTGTCTTTGCTGATTATAACCTCCTTGACCAGAGAAGGATCCACGGGCCTTAGCGCCACGAAAGGGCGGCTTCCGAAATTGGAGAGTACCGAGAATCTTGCTGTCTCGGTATGCTTTTTAATGGCCTGGAGGGCCTCATCCACATGCTGACCAAAAAGAGATTCGCCATCAAACGGCATATCAATTATTTTTGCCTTGCCGCCGTAGGACTGCGGCACCTGCCAGTTGCCGAAAACCTGTAGATGCAACATGCACAGCTGAATCTATGATCTCAGCAGAGATACGTTCCCCCTCCTGCAGGATCTTTAGTGCTTCTGATTTAGAGGGCTCAGGCAACATATCGATGTAGGGAGAAATGTCTAACCACATCTGTCTGTCATATCGGCCTAAGATAGCCCGTGAGTTAGCAGCAAGGATGGTCATCGCTGCCATGGTTGAAACCTTTTTACCAATCTCGTCCAGGCATCTGCCATCCCGATCTGGAGGAGCTGCAATCGGAGAGGAGGGATTACTTGCTCGTAGTTGTGCTGCCTGGGCGATAACAGAATCAGCTTTTGGCTGACCTATGAGGCATGCTGGCAAATTTTCTTGTGCCTTGTACTTCTTGTTGAGGCGGGGTAGGACTGCAGGAACAGAAGCAGGAGCTTTCAGGACCTTTAGTCCTTCCTGCCAAATGCAGTCAATGATTGGGATAGTCCGTACTTGTTTCCTCGGTTGATATTTAAAATTGTATAGGAAACAATCATCCTTCTTTGTTTCCATAGGAAGGATTAACCTTTGCGTTGCCCTTTCCATGAGAAGATGAAAACCCCCGATATCAACTGGAGGAGAATTGATGGGAGCAGGAGTAGAAGGAGACGGAGTTTGTATCTGGTAATCATCCCACTCCGTAAGGATCGATTTGTCATCCAATTCTCCTTCATCCCTATCGTCATCCGTGGTGTGAGCAATCTGAAAATGATGAGAAGGTACCGGAGAAGTTGGTCTGGGTGATCTCAATGCAGAAGAAGAAGATTGGGGAAATGGTGTAGGCGGTACAGAAGAAGCCGATTCAGATGGAGGGAAACGGCGATAATAATCATCCAACATGTACTGTAGATTATTTAGCAGATCCAAAGGCATTTGGGCCGTAGGAATAGTATCTGGAGCTGTACAAACAGTCGATGGGGAAGGATTATCCTCGTGATCCTCCTCCTGATATTTAATGAATAACTCAGAAGAGCTCCTGGCCGTGCAAAACCTATCATCCTCATCGGATTCCTCATCATCCTCTCCATAATCCAGCAACTGTTCAGGTAACTCCAGAGGAACCTTAGTAGGGGAAATATGAATTGGAGAGAGGGCTTCCAATGAAGATCTACGTCCTTGCAGCAAAGAAGATGCTGTTGTCAAAGGCAACTGCGCAGATGTAGAAGATGACGTGGCCGCAGACGCTGACCAAACCTGCAATGCTGTATATGAAGATAACTGTAGCATCAACGAGAGAGCCATCAAGGAAGTCGTCACCGTCGAAGCTGGTGTTCAATAAGTACTGGTCGACGAGGCGGCCGTCGACGAGGAGGTGGCCATCGACCAAACGGCCATTGACGAGGCAATCGTCGATGATACCCTTCTAATCTTCGTCGTACGGTAGATTTCACCTCCTTCGTCGACGAGATTGGTTTCATAGAGATGGATACCAGCGTTGATGGCGAGGATGCCGAAGACATGATCACATGAGGTCTCGGTGACGAGAAAGTAACAGTCGACGTCATCGTAGCGTAGACGGTTGGCTTCGTTGACAAAGATGTCGTTGTCTAGCTCGTCGATGAGGGAACCCGTTTCTGAGGTAAATCCTTATCAGAGACTTTGCAGTTTTTCTCAGGGCGTATTAGGCAGAGGTTTACTCTTAGAAGGTGGAGTAGCCTTTTTTGAAGTGGAAGGCAGCTCAGCACTCTTAGAGGTGTGCTGTTTTTTTGACACCTTAGCCTCAGGAGAAGATAAATCTTAGAGGACATAGTCTTACCAGAGGAAATGCTCCCAACTTCAGATAAGGGGTTGTCTTGATCTTTAATCTTCTGTAGCCACAGAAGTAGACGTCCCTCTCTGTTCCTGAGAGTCTTTTGAGGAAAGGTTCTGCCGATCTTACAGTCTCTCACCTGGTGGTCAGGATACAAGCAATAAATGCACTTCTTGTGGGGGTCCTCAGAAAACAGCCGGAGCTTCCCACAAGATTCACAAGGTCGAAAGAGAGACTTCTTTGAAGAAGACATCATGAACTGAAGAATTCCTGAAATAACTGAAAAGTACTGAGCAGAGCTCAGGGAGACCCCCTTCACACGACGTGCAGTAGAAAATCTGAGAGCCTGAGCCTCTGAGGAGTACATTCTGGAGGGTGCTGTTGCCTGATTGGCTGTAGTTTGGACTATATATAATGACTTGGACGAGTCATAAATGTAGAGGTTTTTTCCGTTTAATTTCTAGCTATTTTACCTTGTTACCTATGGTATGGTTATTATGTGCATATGTATTGCTATTTTTGTGTACCGTGGGACTCCCACTCTGACGACGGGGAATGATTCAGGCATGTGAATCTATGCAAGATACCCCAATACTGGAGAACCAGCTTCATCTTCTCTTACATGAGAGACGTGGGAGCAAGCTGGTGTGACATACCGTTTCTCCACAGCAAACAACCCAAAACCATTGGATTGTTGAAGCAGTTCAACAAGACAGCAAAGAGCATGATGGCAGTTTTGCCAGAGAACCTCTGGAGGAAGTGGGATCTTCTACTACCATGTCTATTGTTTGCCTAAAGAGAAATCCTGCGGAAGGGAGTAGGGCTCAGTCCCTTTGGGTTTCTGTATGGCCACTCTGTGTGGGGTCCAGTCACCTTAGTTTGAGAAGGGTGGGAGGGAACCTCTGTCTCCACTGAAAGATGATAGGGACTATTTGATTGGCCTCAGGAAGTTGATGGTGCAACACATGAGTCAGGCAAATAAAACCTTTCATGCCAGTCAAAAGCTGATGAAGGAATGGTACAACCAGAAAGCTATGCTGACTGAGTATCAAGGTGGTCAGAAGGGTCTAGTGCCAAGCCTGTTTGGCCCAAAACCTTGGAGGACAAGTGGTGTGGGCCTTAAAAGGTACTGCAGAAGACTTCTGATGTTAAATACTTGGTGGACAAATGTGCCCCACGGTAACCCAAGAGCATATTCCATGTGAACAGGCTGGAGTCTTATTCCAGAGAAAATACACAGTGAATGCCATCACTACATGAAATATTTAGAGCCCTAAACAAAGCAAATCACCCGGCAAAAATACTGCAATTAGGGTGAATGGCTAAAGTTGTAATTACAGTTTTGTGATCCCAGGCAATTCATTAAGCCCATGTAGGGCTGAGTCAAATTTCATAATGAGGAAAACCTCCCTCTGTGCCAACCGGACTTCAGGGTCACCTCCAAACTGGTTATTTTTCTTTATTTGATACAAAACTGTCCAGGTAAAATCAGTGTATAGATGTTTTGAGGATACAAAGTGTTCCACCAGGCATGACCGATGTTGGACAATGCAGTGACATACCTCCTGACTTGTTTTGCCAATGTTAATCAGTTTACATGGACATGGCGTATACCACGTTTTTAGATTTCCAATTCGTAAATTCATTATGGCGCCAGTGCCGTAGCCCGTCTGTGAATAATGTCCCTTCTTGTGTCGAATCACACACTGAACAGGTAACAAATTTGTGGTGTCGCTATATCGGTTGGAGGTTGAGCATGTTGCATAATGTAGATGTTTTTAAAAAAAAGCCTGAATAGCTAGTAACTTGCTGCCCAATGTTGTGATTCTTTTTTAGTGCAAAAAGTGGCAACACCACATCTTTTATGGTTCCTTCAATCAGATGCCAGTTGCTTCGGATAATCTTCTTAATGGGATGTGTCTGTGGTCCAAGCGTGCACACATATACTGATCGATCTGTTTGCCTTTTTGTCTTTTTTGTTAGTAAGTGCTCTTGCGGAGTAAACAATGCTCTTTTCAGTGACTGTTTCAACAATTTTCTATGGTATCCCCTGTCTCTCAGTTTTTTGACTAGCCCCTCTGCATGTAATTCGTAGTCCTCTCTCCTACAGCAATAGGGCAAGTTGTTCTTAAGGTTGGACGGATGATAACTCTGATAGTTATTCATTCCTGCAAGATGGATCAAGAGGCGCACCTCTAACACCAGTCCCTGGTATAATGACTCACTGAGTGTTCTTAGGAAAGCTTGTAAGAAAGCCGAACGTGACTGGAGAAGGGACTATGCATATGAGAAAAAATTAAGCTATCTCGCTCAAATCAAGCTCTATCACAGATCTTTCTGTTCTGTCTGCGCAGCTTTTTATGCAAATGAAATAAGGTCAAGTTCTAATCCAGCTAAATGCATCTTTAAGATCTTTAAAGATCTTAGGAGTAAGAAAGCGTCTATGCCTATTATAGTGTCCGTGCAGCAGTGTGATGAGCTTGCGACTTTCTTTGTGGAAAAAGTTCGAACCATCTATCAATCCTTTCCACACGCTCCTTTTTATCCCATCTCCTCGTCCTCTAACGATAGGACTCGTCCGACCTTATCGGCAATTCAGGACATCTCCGAGGAGGAGTTTACCAGACTGAGTGGTAGAATTAAATCAGGCTCACCCTCTGATCCTCTGAGGCCTTCTCAATTTAGTGAGTCACTCCCGATTTTTCGGGAGCCGCTTTGTCAAATACTTAATTCATCCTTTACTACAGCTACTGTTCCAGTTTCATGGAAACAGGCTTGGGTGTCACCCATTATTAAGAAGCCCACGCTAGACCCTTCTAAACCCGAGAAAATTAGACCTATATCTCTACTCCCTTGGGTGGCCAAGATTGCAGAAGCCCATGTTAATAATGTGTTGTCTCAATTCTTGAGCTCCAATAAGATCCTCGACCCATCGCAGAATGGATTCCGACCGGGCCATAGCACGGAAACGGCTCTGTTGGCTAGCACTGAACATTTCCGGTCAATCCTTGATGCCGGTCAAAGTGCAGCGCTGTTTCTGTTAGATCTCAGCACTGCCTTTGATATGGTGTCACATGGCATCCTTATTCAGCGATTAGAGGTAGCGGGGGTCACAGGGTCGGCCCTAGAATGGTTCAGATCTTTCTTAACAGAGAGATCTTTCTGAGTGTCCGCCCCCCCCCGTTCCTCTCCCAGTCCCACTCCATCGGGCAGGGGGTCCCGCAGGGCTCAGCATTGAGCCCGTCGCTGTTCAATCTTTATGTCCAGCCTCTAGCTGCTGTCGCTAAATAGTGGGAGCTTATTATGGTCTCATAATGCTATCGACACGCAGCTTGTTGTCACCTTAGCTGAGGGGCCCTCTACAACGGCCACCAGATTTAGAGATGGGATGACGGCGGTGGCCGAATGGATGGCCAATAATTGTTTGCAATTAAATGCAAACAAAACAGAGGTTCTGCTAGTTGGAAAAAATGCCACACTGTGGAATGAACACTGGTGGCCGTCGCCCCTAGGAGACATGCTCATGCCCAAGGCAGTGGTAAAAAATCTCGGTGTATGGATGGACTCCACTCTTAGGGCCCGATGTAGGTCACCAAATACTGGTCGGTAACGGCCGAATTCGGCCGTTACCGACCGGTATTTGGTGATTGAGATGTAGGGGCCATTATTTTACAGAATCGGTAAATTTACCTAATCGGTAAATTTACTGATTCTGTAAAATACCGAATCGGTAATTTTACCGTTTCGGTAAATCCCAGATGTAGGTAGCACTGTTTACAGTGCTACAGGCCTTCAGAATTCGGTATTTTATCATCCAATACAATTGGGTGGTAAAATACCGAATTCAGGTGTACATGCACATCTGTGCATGTACACCTGTGCCATGTGACACACAGACATGCCCTTAGGGCATGTATGTGTGCCACATGACACACAAGCCTGGAATTGGGGTGCTACAGGGTGTCAAAGTGACACCCCGTTCACCCTTGCAGGATTTGGTATTTACCGAATCGGTAAATACCGATTCGGTATTTCCCATTGATTCCTATGGGCTTCAAGGCCCATAGGAATCAATGGGAAATAGCGATTCGTCGGGGCAACACTTGGTGATTGTCCCTCGGGTAAAACTATGCCGTGTAGGAGGGCGCTCGTTTCGCTGTCCGGCAGCTAAGTTATGGAATTCTTTGCCTGTAAATATTCGAGGTATGGACGGCCAGCTCGCCTTCAGGAAAGCCATTAAAACTTTCCTTTTCCCTTCAGCGTAGTCTATTGGTTCCGTGACCCTCGTTACGACCTTTCCTGCTGTATGTGTTATTGGATCTCTTGCAGTGCCGGGACGCCCCTTTGCTGGGGCAGCTGAGCGCTATAGAAAACGATGTAACATAACATAGTGGAGGGAATTGTTCTTATCCGTGGGTTTGGTGTGTAATGTGGTGATTAACCTACCTTGGGAATTTTTTACATTGACATCCAAAAATGGCAGATTCTTTTTGCTGAATTCAAGGCTAAATTTAATGTCAGGGCTATGATCGTTAAGCCACCCATGGAATTCTTTAAGCATGATTTCAACCATTCCCAAAGGCACCAGGCATCATCTATATACCTGAACCATTGCTTGATACAGGTAATATAGGGATTGTTTTTGTATGCAAACATTTCCTCATACTTAGCCATGTACAATACTGCCATTTCTGGTGCAAAGGGACAGCCCATGGAACACCCTTTGATTTGTACGAAGAATTTGTCATCAAATTTGGAGAAATTACGCCGCAAGGTGATTGTAGCCAATTTTAGAATGAATTCGGTAGGCACCTGATGTGGTCTAGGTCTTGTTTCAAGAAAAGACTCCATCGTATCGAATCAATCTTGCTGGGGGATCCGGGTATACATGGATGGAACATCCTTTGTAACCAGTATATTAACTTCCGAATCAAATGGGATCCCTTCAACTTTATTTATAAAGTCTGTGATGTCACATAAATATGAGGCTACATCCTCAAGAAATGGCTTTAAAAACACATTCACATATTTTGACAGTGGCTCCAGAATCAAAACACACCCAGACACAATAGGACGGCCGGGCGGATTGGTGGCATCCTTATGCACCTTCGGCAAGAAGTATATAGTACTGGAGTTCATAGATACTTTTTAATTAGATATTCTGATTCTTTGGGTCCTAAGATCTCTAGGTCCTAGCCGTGAGTAACAATCTTCATAATTTCATGGGCAATCTCGACAGTAGGATCTTGTGGAATGCATCAATACCACCCTGTGTTACCTACAAGACTTCTTCATTCAGTAAGGTAAGCCTGCTGATACCAAATCATCACTGCCCCACTCTTGTTGGCTGGCTTATTCACCGCCAGTTGTTGTTCCTTCAGTGCAGTAATGGCCTTCCTGTGGAACAGCGATATGTTTTTCTTAATGTACATACGCTTTTTTTCAAGAACATTAAGAGAGGATAACACGGCATGTTGAAATGCTAAAATATTTTTGGGTACACTGTACAATGGGGGGGCAATAGGAAGATTTGTTACGTATTCGAGATGGTTCGGGTCTCGTGGTATCTTCTTTGCCCATGAAGAATACTTTTAGGTAAATTTTACGAAATAACTCCAGTATTTCCATCTTGACCTTAGTAAAGTCAATGGTTACCCCTGGGACAAAGGACAATCCTAGTTCCAGAATTTTAATTTGTGCCTTCATTAGGATGACACAGATTGTGTATATATTGTGCCTTAAGGAATGTAGTAAGAATGTTTTCCTCTAGTGTAGGCAACATTGGTTTGAAGACATAACCCCCGGTCTCTTGGCTTAGGCAGGACAATTAACAATGTCTAGTTAAGAATCTTTCGTCCGCTTGGTGCCTTATGTAAAAATTAGGACTGGTGTTGTACTTTCAATGTTACTGTTATTTCACAAGATTGTCTAAGTTTGTTTCACTTGTCATTTTTGTCTTTGAATTTTTTCGTTTTTAAGTGGAATATAGCATTGTGTATGAATGTGTTTTTGTAAATGTGGTGTTCTGTAATTGGAAGGTTTCTTTTCTAAGACATGAACAAATATTTGTTTGCTTTGCTAATCTAAATAATTTAAATAAAGCAATAAGAACCCTAGAATTGATGGTCTAGGGTATTCTCTTTAAAGTGTGCAAACTAGTCCTTCTAGACACACTCTTTTCTCTTACATTTATGTGGCAGCATTTACCAGTTTCATTTTTTTAATTGATCATACATATGCTTGCAAAAAAACCCTCACAATAAATCATCATACCACAAACAGGTAGCGAAGGACACACCTACTAGCTTTTCCAATGCTGGTGTTATTTTGTATTGTATTTAACATTGTACCAGTGGAGAGCTTTATACAGAAGAGGAATCTCGAAAACGGAGGTGTCGTCGACAGAACAGCTGTCTCTGTGCGAGTTTGTTTTCAACAAAGATGCCAGTTTTGGGCTGTACGCTGGTGTGAGATTAGCTTCAAAATAGGATTAGTGACTGAAAATGTCTGGCAGCAGAATAAACAAACACAAGGACTTACCACTTGTTGAATTTGGTGCCATTGACCCATGTCCACAACTGAGAATTATCTTCCCTCCTCAAGCCAATCCAGTGATTATAATCCCCTTTGTAACGCAGCATGAAATTCTATAAAAAAAGATGGAAATGAGGACTTCCTGAGAAGTGGTCAGTAGGTTTGAGTAAAATGGTTCAATGGCATCAGTGCACAGATTGACCAAGAGTTTTCCAAAATGAATTAAGAAAACACTTAGGGAGAGTGGCAAAGTAGGGTGAGGAAATCAGGTGTAATACAAAAATGTTTACATTTCTTTATTTGACGCATTCATTTGGGCAATTATATTCATAGGCAATATTAGTAAATTACTGTAAATATCACAAGGAGCTGTTGTCAGAGGGGGCCTGGTCCAACGACGATGGAGCAGGCAGCATTTGGCAGAGCTCCTGGTGGGGCACTGCCATTTAGCACCATCCAGACTCACTGCATGCTCCTACCTTTCTGAAACATTACGGGGTAGAGTGGGCATTAGATGCCTGCACTTAACGGCTGCATTTATTGTCCTGAGACCACCCGTAGAGATAACAGCACTGCCTGACCTCCAAGTGGCACATCTAAGATGGCACAAAAAAACAGCAAATTTCCTTTTCCTACATTTTTGAGGAGTGGGAGAAGACTCACAAGTCACTACTTTCTGTAGGGGCAAACAAATTCATGTGAAAATAATCTTTGAGTAGGTTACCAAATTTACAAAACTACTTAAGTCAGATAACAATTGTTATAACGAGGTCAAAGTTGCACACAAACCAATCACGAAATTCAAAATATGTTATTTATTAATACTTAGTTGAGATATCAGTACAATACTAGAGTCAGTTTATACAATTTAAAATAATGATCACATTCATTAAAACATCTTTACAAACTTAAATATTCACAGTGTTTTAAAAAAAAGAAGAATTTTAACATAACATTTTTATTAACCAACAAATAGTCGACGCGGTATTTCGGTGATCTACAAATTCTGACCTTCTTCAGGACATTGTTGTTCAATACAAAATACATCTAAAAAAAGTGTACAATAACAGTTAAACAAATGTACTTGCTCATATTTTTTCACATCTCAAGTATTAGACCTTACTGTCCTCCATCTTCATTTCATACATCAATTCCTGGTTTTTAGTGCCATAGGTTTATATTATTCCCCTATGATTTGGTAACCCATCACGAAGTTCTCACCAATCAATATTTCAATCCTAATCTTAGAACTGTGTATAAAGATTGTCTCATACCTATTGGGTCTATGCGGGACCTCCAATAGTCTGTATCAATAAAATCTTGGGAATTACCGGTGAATCAAGCTTTGCTAATAGGAAGGGACAAACAGTTAATTCTGCCCTTCTGGTTGTCATGGTCAAACCCATACGTCTTATCTTATTTCTTACCTAGGGATTATTTACTTCCTGGCAAGTTTGTTCCGGTGTTCAAGCGTGTGGTTTTCCTGGTTGTTATTACGGCAGGAAATTGTGATACCATTATCAATTAATTATCATCCTCTCTTGTCTCTTTATTCTATTTCATATTAAATAAAGAATATCCTTAAAATCTGGTCTTGGACCTCCTTCTTGGTAATTTATGAAGAAGCGGTAATTTCCTATTTTGGGGAAATGTTAAGTATTTATTATACATTCTTTTCCTCATTTACTATTATGATTTCTTCTTAAATTCTGCCCACTGTCCCCCTTCTCTCTTACTGCTAATGGTCTTTAAGAGAATATGGGGAGGACGTGTTTCTTGTAGAGATCATGGACTTCCTCTACTACTCTGTAACATTACAGGATATAGTTGGTCACTCGTTTGGTACCTTATTCCTATAGTTCTATTATCATTTTGCTTGTTTAGAAATATCTTACCTTTAGTATTATCCACACTTTATCTATGCGATCCTCTCAGTCCTTCCCATCATTAATTTAAGGGATGCCACTGGTTTTGAAATTGTTTGTTTGGGTCACACTCTACAAAATAACAAGGGTTCCCTGTTAGTCATTAATCCTTAAGGTTTGGAGTGATTTTACCCTGGAGTCTTATTCCCTCTAGGACTTACTTGTTAAGAAGAAGAATCTTGATCCACGTCCTCCCTCCTCTCTTCTCATTCTGCAAGTGAGGTCCTTTTTATACTATCCTTAATTGGTGATTATTACTTAATTGGTTCTCATTAAGATAGGTTCAAGTTGTGTGGTTCGCACTACTCTGTTTAGAGCGACCGCCATCTTGTAACGGGTTGTTTCTAGCCTATATCTATGCATTGCCACATTGATATGAACAACTTGTTGAGTACTAATGTTTGTATATTATCGACAATTTAAAAAAAAAAGTAATTTAATATTTTTGTATATTACTTACATCTTTTGGAAATTGGTTTAATTATTTCATCATGTATAGTAGGCCGATTCATAATTAACTTCTCAACTTTGTCCTGTAATTTATAACCCCCGAACATCCTTTTTTTTGCCTTAATGATTCTAATCGTTGACAAGTCAAGCTTTTGTGTAGCTCGTTTTTGCAGACGCGAGTTTTCCATCAGCGCCATCTTGGATTGGGAAGTCGCCTTGGGTGGTATTGCTCCCTATAGTTTCGAGCCTGAATTTTTTAACAGAACCTTTAAGTCAGTATGTTGACACATTCATACAACCCCTAGTCACAGAACAACGTGCATACATAAAGGACACAACTGATATGATCAGTAAAATAGAGAATATAGAATTTAACCAACAAAAGCAGTGGCTCTTCACTCTAGATATAGAGGCGCTTTATAGCAATATCCCACAAGATGACACTATTAGGATGATAAGAAGATTTTTAGAAAATGAAAATGAGGATTTATCTGACCACTCCACATTTATAGTTGAGTGTGTGGAGAAAATCCTTAAAAATAATATTTTTCTGTTTAAGGTAGATTTATATAAACAGACAAAGGGCACCAGCAAGTGGGCAACCTGTGCGCCGAGTCTAGCCTGCCTATATGTGGCTGACTTTGAGGAAAAACACATTTTTAACCAATCTGCACCATTCTTTGAAAATATCACCAAATGGTCACGTTTCATTGATGATGTTTTTTTTTATATGGCAAGGCAGTGAGGAGGATTTGCTTTCCTTTATTGAATGTATCAATTTGGGGGAGGAGAACGAACAAAAGTTACTTACCTTTAAACTGTGGTTCTCCAGTATTGGTGTCTTTCATAGATTCACATGCTTGAATATTCCCCGTCGTCGAAGTGGGAGTCCCACGGTACATAAATAGCAGTAATATATGCATGTATACATGAGAAATACAATAAATAAAATATACATACATATAATGCAATAGAAAAGTAAACTTGAAAAAAGTACCATAGAACAGAATAGGCCCATAGAAAAGCCCAAGGGAGAATTCACTTTAGTAACATATTAGAGTCATTATGTGTTGGTCCACATTCCAGCCAATCAGGCCGTAGCCTCCTCTAGAACCTTCTCCTCAGAAGCCCAAGTCCTCAGATTTTCGCAGCACAAGTAAGTATAAATGCCTGAGGAGAAGAGATCCTCTGAGGGGAGGACGGGAGGGTCGCATGTGAATCTATGAAAGACACCAATACTGGAGAACCACAGTTTACAGGTAAGTAACTTTTGTTCTTCTCCAGTATTAGGGGTGTCTTTCATAGATTCACATGCTTGAATAAGAGTAGAAAGCAGTAAACCATACATTAGTCATAAAGGCAATATACGATTAAAATCATGGCAAAACATATCACTTAATAAGCCATAAATACCAAAAAACATGAGAAAACCTTTATGACTGGAGGCGGGAAGCAACAGAGGCTCACCTTTATCGGAAAAGATTCCGCAGCACCGCTTGACCTACTGCCGCATCCGCGGCATCTGTTGATTGCAGGCAGTAGTGCTTTGTAAAAGTATGGCTGCTCGACCAAGTAGCAGCTCTGCATATGTGTCTCAGAGGTACCCCCGCAAAGAGGGCAGCAGAAGCCGAGACAGCTCTCGTGGAATGAGCTCGAGCTGGAGCAGGAAGGGGCTTGCCGGCCCGTTGATGACAGTAGGATATGGCAGACGATATCCATCTGGTGATAGTCTGTTTGGTTACAGATTGACCTTTGCACACTGGGCTATATGCTACAAATAGTTGATTTGTCTTTCTAAATGTTGCTGTGCGTTGAATGTAAAACTTGAGGCAATGTTTCACATCCAGAGTGTGCAATGAGCGTTCCGCTGCAGATTGTGGTGCAGGAAAGAAAGTCTTAAGAATAATTGGTTCATTGAGATGGAAGTCACTCGGAACCTTAGGAATAAAACTGGGATTTGTTCTCAAAGTAACAGCCTCGTTGGAGAACTGTAAAAACGGTGGTTGTATAGTAAAAGCCTGGATGTCGCTGACGCGTCTGGATGAAGTTAGAGCAAGCAAAAGAGCCACTTTCCAGGTGAGGAATTTGAGACTGGAAGAATGGATGGGCTCGAAAGGAGGCAAAAGTAGTTGAGACAAAACCAGATTCAGACGCCAAGTAGGTGGAGGCCGACGGATTGGTGGGAACATCCGAAAGAGGCCCTTGAAGAATTGTCTAATTATTCTGGAGGAGTACAAAGAAGTTACGCCATCATGGCGAAAACGAGAAATTGCAGCCAGAAACACCTTTAGAGTGGAGTGTGATAGTCCTGATCTTGCTAGTGACAGGAAGAAAGGCAAGATCTGCGCAGGCTGAGCACACATGGGATCCAGAGTTTTAGTGGAACACCAAGCACAGAAACGCCTCCACTTTAACTGATAAGTTTTGATGGTAGACGGAGCACGAGCACTAGCTAGCACCATCCTACAATCCTTGTTGATATTCATGTGTGCAAATTCATTGTACTCAGGTTCCAAGCATGAAGTTGGAGGTATGCTGGATCCGGATGGCATATCTGACCTTGCTGCATCGTGAGAAGATGTGGCAGAGGATGCAATTGTATCAGATTTGTCAGAGAGAACAGAAGAAGATCCGAAAACCAAGGACGTCTCGGCCATTTGGGTGCGATCAGGATTATTCGACACTGTTGGAACCTCATTCTGTGTAACAGGCGAGGAATGAGCGGAAGTGGAGGAAATGCATAGATGAAGTCGTTCGACCAGTCTATTGAAAAGGCATTCCCGCTCGACTCCTTGTGTGGATGCCGGCTCGCAAATCGTGGACACTTCCTGTTGAGAGCAGTTGCAAAGAGATCCAATTGTGGTCGGCCCCACTGTCGGAAGACGAAATCCAACGTTGATCGATTGATTTCCCATTCGTGGTTGTCCGACAGGGCTCTGCTGAGCGAGTCCGCCAGAACATTGGCCACACCTGGTACATGGATAGCTGTGAGATGTATTTGTTGCTGGATAGACCAATCCCATATTTCCTGTGCCAGTTGGGACAGCACGAGAGACCTTGTGCCACCGTGTTTGTTGATGTAGTGCATGCTGGTGGTGTTGTCCGTTCTCACCAGCAATGTTTGTCCCTGCACTAATCTCTGAAAGGACTTCAGGGCCAAGAAAATCGCCAGTAGCTCCAAGCGATTTATGTGCCTAGTGCGCTGAGACGCCGTCCATTTCCCCTTCACGGACATCCCGTCGAGATGCGCCCCCCAACCTTCTAGGGAAGCGTCTGTCGTCAGCGTAAGTGTTGGTGGTTCGTCTCTGAATGAACGACCTGTCGCTATGTTTGGAGGATGAGCCCACCACTCCAAAGCGCGTTGAATGCGGGGCGTTAGGTGGATCTTGTCTTCGAACGAACCCGATATCTGCTTCCACTGCTTGTCTAGTTCCTCCTGTAGAACCCTCATGTGCAGTCTGCAGTTGGGAATCAACTGAATGCACGAAGAGGCCATGCCAAGGAATGATTTGTACATCCGGACAGAAACGTACTGTCTTGACTGTAGGAACTGTACTTTCTTTAGCATGCGAACTTGTCTCTCCTGAGAAACGAAGACTTGTCCCAGCCGAGAATCGAGCGAGGCTCCTAGAAAGTCTCGCTGTTGAGATGGTTGAAAATGGGACTTTTGGTAATTGATGGACAATCCCAATGTTTCGAATAGGGAAATGCATACTTGAGTGTGCTGTTCCGTTAACTGAAAAGTCTTGGCCTTTATTAGGCAGTCGTCCAGATACGGATAGAACTGGATGCCCTGTAGACGCAGGTAGGCAGCCACCGGGGCGAGAAATTTGGTGAAAACCCTCGGTGCCGATCGGAGGCCGAATGGTAGGACCTTGAATTGATAATGAAATTGGCCGACTGTAAAACGGAGATATTTCCTGTGACTGGGGTGAATAGGCACATGGAAATATGCATCTTGAAGGTCTATTGTTGAAAAGAACTCTCCTGGAATGAGGAAATTCAAGATTTGAAGCAGGGTTAGCATCTGAAAAGTCTTTGAGGCGATGAACTTGTTCAGAGCCCTCAAGTCTAAGATGGGACGCCACTCTCCTGATTTTTTCTTTACGAGAAAGAAACGGGAATAAAATCCCCTGCCGTGTTGACCTTGCGGTACCACTTCTATGGCTCCTTTCTGGATCAGTAGCTTCACCTGAGCCATTAGTTCTTTGAAATGGGGAGAAGGTGGACCCGAAGGTGGACGAGTGGGGGGGAATTTCGTGAATTCCAGAGTATGTCCTTTTGAAACAACGTCCAAGATCCATCGGTCGGTGGTTATGTTGGACCAATTGAAGAAGAATTTTGAGATCTGACCTCCAAGATGTACAGTCGCCAAAGGGTAAAATTGTGGATTGTCACTGTTTTTTGTTGGCGTTTGAACCACCTCTGTAATTGGACATACGCTGGTATGGTCTGGAGGTGGATGAACGACCCTGGGACTGATAGGAGCCCCTCTGTCTGTTATCATTGTAGTGGTATGATCGATATTGGCCTGTTCCACGAAAAGTAGAGGTTCCTCCTCCTCTACCGCGTGCCCCACGAAAAGGCTTTTTTCGATATTGTAAAGTTGTTAAGGACTTAGCTGGGTCCGTGTCCTTCTTTATCAGTTCCAGAGCATCATCAACATGTTTACCGAATAAAGATTCGCCGTCGTAGGGCAAATCCAAAACCCTGGATTGAACCTCCGGACGGAAGGTGGTTGATTTTAGCCAGCCTTGACGGCGCAAGACTGCCGCACCCGCTAGTTGCCGGAAACCAGTGGAGGATATATCGACGGCACCGTCGATTATTTCTGCCGAAATTTTTTCTCCTTCGAGAATGATGGCCTGCGCTTCATCCCGGATGGAATCGGGCATCTGAGGGATCAGACCAGCAATCTCAGACCACATTTGTCGGTCGTAACGACCAAGAATAGCCAAGGCGTTGGATGCTCTCACGGTAGTCGCTGCCATAGTGGTAAATTTTTTACCAATTGAGTCCAATTTACGGCCATCTTGATCAGGCGGAGATGTCAGAGGTATGGCCGGATTTCGAGACCTTTTTTGTGCAGCCTGAGTGATCAAAGAATCCGCTTTAGGTTGGGAAACTAAACAGGCCGGAGAAGAAGGAGGCGCTTTATATTTTTTTGTCCAATCTGGGCAGAACAGCTGGTATTGAATTTGGACGTTCCATTAACTTAAGACCTTCTTCCCATATGTGGTCTATGATAGGAATGGTATGCGTTTGTTTCTGAGGTAAGTCCTTAAAATCGTAAAGAAAACAATCAGTTTGTTGTGCCTCGATTGTTAAGTGGAACCTTTTCGCAGCACGAACCATAAGGTTATGAAAACTTGCGATATCTACTGGTGGAGAAGCTCTTGGCGATGCCGGTGGAGTAGAAGGCGTCTGTGCCCTATAATTGTCCCAATCTTGCATGTCATCATCGGTGTCGTTATCCCCAGTGTCATGAGGAGTTTGGTTCCCATGATCAGAACAAACACCCGATGGAGACGTAGGTGCAACTGGCGCCGGAGCTTGAGGTCGAGGCGCTGGAGACGAAGGTCGGAGTGCTGGAGACTGAGGTCGAGGTGTCGGAGACTTAGGCCGAGGCGTTGGAGACTGCCGGGGCGCTTGAGGTGCTGGAGAAGTAGGCAATGATGGTGGAAACCTATGATTGTAGTCGTCCAGCATATGTTGCAGGTTTTGTACCAAAGACAAAGGAATTTGTGTAACCTGTTCGTAAGTAGTTGGTTCTGCCACATCAATTGGAAAAAGTTAATTCCCATCTTCGACGTTATTATGTTCATCCTCATCCTCGTCAGTGTATTCCTGACATTTAATGTGTAATTCAGAAGGACTGGATGCTGGCTCATAAGTTTGATCCATTTCAGAGTCATTTCCGGATTCCTCTTCTCCAGATTGGAACAATTTGTCCGGAGGCTGAGATCCACTCCTTATCGGACTTAACTGAATGAGTGGAACAGACTTGAGAGACGAGGCCGTAACCACTCTAAAGGTGGTAGTAGTCTGTAAGGGTTGGTGCGACGTCAACGAGCCCGTCGACAAGATCTCCACAGTCTTTGCACCCCCCTGTTGATCTGGTGCCGTTGCCGCAGAAACAGGCGTATGAATTGGCAGCTTTTTTTTGGTCGACGTTGATTTTTTGGTCGACGAGGTTGCAGTCTTCGCCGTCGACGAAGATGCTTTCGACGACAAGAAAGTAGCCGTTGACGGACCAGTCGTCGACGGAGTGGTCATCGTCGACGATGGTGTTGCCGTCGACGGTGCAGGCGTCGACGAGGCAGGCGTCGACGAAGCACTCGTCGACGAGGAAGATCCCGTCGTCGGAGTTGTCATCGACGACGATGGCTTGCTCTTCGTCGACGGAGGACCCATCGACGGAAGGCGCGTCGACGAGGACTTCTTCGTCGACGGTTTGATCGTCGACGAGATCTTTACAATAGACGAGATGGGCCTCACCTCTTGGCTGCTCGTCGACGAGATGGTCGTCGTCGTCGCGCAGCTGGTTGACAGAGAACAAGTGGTCGTCGACGTAGAAACAACCGTGACTGATTTAGTAGTTGCTGAGGACGTCGACGGACGCGTCGACGAGCCGGTGCCCGTTTTTGAAGAGGAGGGCATAATTTTGGATTTCGCCAGAGAGCCAGGTCCCGTAGGCGCGCCCTGAAGCAAATCCTGTGGGGAGACATCCTTAAAAGACCCCAACATTCTACTTTTCTTTAGAAAAGGAGAGGGTACTTCGGTCTCAGACCCACGCTTCTGTGAGGATTTTGAAAATCCAGATCACATACTCTCAGCATCAGAAACCACATTTTCTGACGTTTTGAACCTCTGCAACCACAGAAGGAGACGGGCCTCTCTATCCCTCAATGTCTTAGGGGGAAAAGTGCGACAGAACTTGCAGGTAGAGGCATTATGATCCGGGTAAAGACAGTAAATGCACTTACTGTGTGGGTCCTCATGAAAAAGACGTAATTTACCACAGGATGGACAAGCCTTGAACAAGGTTTTCTTTGTAGATGACATTTCTGATGTGAAAAACAGCTAGAACTGGTGAAAACTGAGCAGAGCTCAAGGAGACTCCCTTCACACGACGTGCGGTAGAAAATCTGAGGACTTGGGCTTCTGAGGAGAAGGTTCTAGAGGAGGCTACAGCCTGATTGGCTGGAATGTGGACCAACACATAATGACTCTAATATGTTACTAAAGTGAATTCTCCCTTGGGCTTTTCTATGGGCCCATTCTGTTCTATGGTACTTTTTTCAAGTTTACTTTTCTATTGCATTATATGTATGTATATTTTATTTATTGTATTTCTCATGTATACATGCATATATTACTGCTATTTATGTACCGTGGTACTCCCACTTCGACGACGGGGAATATTCAAGCATGTGAATCTATGAAAGACACCCCTAATACTGGAGAACTTAAGTTTACAACTTCTTATAGTAACAACACAAAATAATCAGATTAGTACCATAGATGGAGTATCACCAATAGGCAATTTCCCATGTGGAAACTGCAAAAACTGTGGCACCATGATCAAGGGACCCATATTGAAATATGGTAATGTTACCCATGTCCATAAAATGTTCTTAAATTGCAGGACTCAAAACGTCATATATATGATAAAATGTCCCTGCAAAAAGGCCTATATCTGTGAAGCTGCAAGAGAAATAAGACTTAGACTGAATGAACATAGGTCAGCAATACGCACAAAAAAACAAAATGCACCCCTGGTAAATCACTGGCAAGAGAAAGGGCACCAGTTAGAGGACCTGAAATTGTGTATAATAGAAGTAGTGAGTTTAAATAAGAGAGGAGGAGACTTATTGACCAAAAGAAAGAAAAGGGAGCAGTACCATATGTCAAGATTTAATACATTTAGAACAGGTCTGAACAATAAGGAAGATTGGGAAAAAATCCTGTAGAGAATATCTGCCTCTGCACAATAAATGTAACAATAAATGTAACTATAATGCTTAATATGTTAATGCCATAGAAAGACGCTATACGGATTTCAGGCAGAATTGAAAATGCAACTCACTGCAGTGAACCCATATGTTATGAAATCTGATTGGGTGATTAGCCATACGAAAAGAAGCACTCTTTCCTGGGATAACACTACTTCTCACATGTTATAAGACCAGGTTGGTTGTATTGGCAATACAAGCTGCCTTACAGCTAACATGAACAATGACTGTTGGCCATGTGACAATTTATGTAATTATGAAGCATGATCTGAAAGGCAATAACATTACCCATAGGATTGAACATGAAATATATAAGCGGCCTTACAGTAAACATGAATAATGATTGTTGATCGTATGATAATTTATGCTATAATGAAGCAGATCTCTGAAAGGCAATACAACTACCCATAGGATTGAATATGAAACATAAGACTCAATATTGATGAGGTTTAAGATTCAGAGAAAAAATGTGCTCCCACATACTCAATATACATTGAAATACGAACCGATAAAAATTCGGGCTAAATACTCAGTGATGACAATTACAGCAGCCATAAAAGAAGATGAGTGGTTAGAATTCATTAATACCCATGGGCACCCTACACATTTAAAGATGGCTGCCATCAACAATAAACTTGTGCCCAAAGGAAACCTTAATAGGACAAGAAAACGTATTTCATATAATAAAGAAAGGGGATAAAATGCCCGAGGCGAATAATTGTATAATTTAATCAATGATAACGTTTTTCAGTGAAACGCCATAGTAATTGTATCACGCGGTATACCAACTAGAAACATGCAAAGCTATAACTAAAAAATTGCCCGATAATGAAATTTAAGATTCGGGTTGGGTTCTTGATTTAAGAGAAGATGGTTAGCAAATTATCCCATAATCAAAATAATTGGACTTTACGAACCTAAAGTGGCACCCAAAACGGACCTTAGCCAATACAACCCACGGCGACTTCCCAATCCAAGATGGCGCTGACGGAAAACGCACGTCTGCACAAACGAGCTACACAAAAGCTTGACTTTTCAACGATTAGGATCCTTAAGGCAAAAAAAAGGAAGTTCGGGGTTATAAATTACAGGACAAAGTTAAGGAGTTAATTATGAAACGGCCTACTATACATGATGAAATAATTAAACCAATTTCCAAAAGATGTAGGTAATATACAATGATTAAATTGCTTTTTTTTAAAATTGTCGATAATATACAAACATTAGTACTCAACAAAACAATTAATGACTAACAGGGAGCCCTTGTTATTTTGTAGAGTGTGACCCAAACAAACAATTTCAAAACCAGTGGCATCCCTTAAATTAATGATGGGAAGGACTGAGAGGATCACATAGATAAAGTGTGGATTATACGAAAGGTAAGATATTTCTAAACAAGCAAAATGATAATAGAACTATAGGAATAAGGTACCAAATAAGTGACCACATATATCCTTTAATGTTACAGAGTAATAGAGGAAGTCCATGATCTCTACAAGAAACACGTCCTCCCCATATTCTCTTAAAGACCATTAGCAGTAAGAGAGAAGGGGGACAGTGGGCAGAATTTAAGAAGAAATCATAATACTAAATGAGGAAAAGAATGTATAATAAAGACTTAACATTTCCCCAAAATAGGAAATTACCGCTTCTTCATAAATTAACAAGAAGGAGGTCCAAGACCAGAGTTTAAGGTAATTCTTTATTTAATATGAAATAGAATAAAGAGACCAAAGAGGACGATAATTAATTGATAATGGTATCACAATTTCCTGCCGTAATAACAACCAGGAAAACCACACGCTTGAACACCGGAACAAACTTGCCAGGAAGTAAATAATCCCTAGGTAAGAAATAAGATAAGATGTATGGGTTTGACCATGACAACCAGAAGGGCAGAATTAACTGTTTGTCCCTTCCTATTAGCAAAGCTTGATTCACCGGTAATTCCCAAGATTTTATTGATACAGACTATTGGAGGTCCCGCATAGACCCAATAGGTATGAGACAATATTTATACACAGTTCTAAGATTAGGTTGAAATATTGATTGGTGAGAACTTCGTGATGGGTTACCAAATCATAGGGGAATAATATAAACCTATGGCACTAAAAACCAGGAATTGATGTATGAAATGAAGATGGAGGACAGTAAGCTCTAATACTTGAGATGTGAAAAAATATAAGCAAGTACATTTGTTTAACTGTTATTGAACACTTTTTTTAGATGTATTTTGTATTGAACAACAATGTCCTGAAGAAGGTGCAGAATTTGTAGATCACCGAAATGCCGCGTCGACTATTTGTTGGTTAATAAAAATGTTATGTTAAACTTCTTCTTTTTTTTAAAACACTGTGAATATTTAAGTTTATAAAGATGTTTTAATGAATGTGATCATTATTTTAAATTGTATAAACTGACTCTAGTATTGTACTGATATCTCAACCAAGTGTTAATAAATAACATATTTTGAATTTCATGATTGGTTTGTGTGCAACTTTGCCCTTGTTATAACAATTGTTATCTGACTTAAGTAGTTTTGTAAATTTGGTAACCTACACAAAGATTATTTTCACATGAATTTGTTTGCCCGTATAGAAAGTAGTGACTTGTGAGGCTTGTCCTACCCCCCAAAAATTTCGGAAAAGGAAATTTGCTGTTTTTGTACTTTTGTTACCCATTCCTTTTCCAAGAAAAAAGGTTTCTTCCTCCATATGTAGTCATCTAAGATGGCTGCACAAGGGTCCTAGGAGCAATACAGCGACTGACACCGTCTCCACATTGGGCCCGCATCCATAGGCCTTGCTTGACTGCGAACTTGCAGAATCTAGGCTAAAGCAGGCAGAGGGGCTCCCTGGCCCCAGCGGTGTGCTTTATTGGCCATTTTCCTGCTTGCTATCGGAGGCCCTCAATACTAAGGAACTGCCTCCTTCCTGGTTGTGGGGTGCCCCGGGGGTTCTGGTCCCGAATCCTAAACAAATAGATTTTATTGCGATTTTAAATAGCACAAACTTTACCCGAAGGTGTAAGAGCACATTACAATAGGACCAGTTACATTGCATATGGACTTCGGAGTACATGAGTTACATAAAAGATACAATCAGTAAAACTCTAAGAACGGTAGTAAGTACAAAAGTCTACTACAGATACTAGTGGTTAGAGTTACATATATACAATTTGCAAATTCACTCAAGGAAAATATATAAATAAACTCTAAAATCACATAAGAATAGAAGTAAGTACATAAGCCTACTACAGATACTAGTGGTTATAGTTACATATGTACAAGATGCAAAATCACTCAAGACTACATTTTAAGAAGCGATTAGGGTTGGACAATTATATATTACATATTTAAAGAGCATAAACTTCTTGCAGTGGTTCAACCAGGCCTTCAGGGGCTGTTGCACTCCGGGGCGGAGGACTTGGGCCTAGAGGCATCCCAGAGATTGTGATGGCCGTAGGAGTAGAAGGTAAGGTGGTGGTGGGCAGAGGCAGCATGCTGGATCCCCGGGCTGATCTTCAGCTCGTGCTCCATCTATGGGATGGGGAGGCCTCTCGGGGCAGGCGGGCCCCTGACACGAAGTCAGGTCTCCTGTCGGGCTCAAGCACCCACAGTGAGGCCCCGGCAGGTCCAGAGCGTCAACACCGCATTCAGGCCTCAGGGTTGCCAGCCAAGTCTGGCAGGCTTGTGTTATGTTATGTTATGTTATGTTAATTGGCTCTTCTATAGCGCAACGGCTACTCACAATGGAGTGTCCCGGCTTGTTCCCCCAAATGCTTCGACAGCAGGTTCAGGAATTGGCCTCATCAGGATGAGTTGAGTGTTCAACTGTGGTGGCTTCTTTTTTCCCCCCCATCATGGAGCGTTACTCTCGCTTGAAGGATATGGCTCCTGGAGACCGGTGGCGACGGGACCCGATTGCGACAACTTGGACAGAGGCTCTCGGCCACAGCAGGTGCTGCCCGTATACCAGCAGACAAACTAGATTATTTTCTACCAGCCATTAAAGACGCAAGAGAAGCTCTCAAACTGAAGATGGATATGCTGGTGGCAGACATATATATCCTCTGCGATGAACATCACCAAGTAGCAGATGAGTAACAAAGAACTAACAGTTGCTGGCAGAATTTGCTCCCGTGACTGGAGACCTAAAATCTCAGCTGGCCAACATGATGGAGAGGGTCTGGGTGCTGAAATACAGGGTGGAGTAAGTGGAAGGGAGGGCATGCAGTAACAATATTCCATTGGTGCATTGGTGGCCTACTGGGGAGAGTGGAGGGCAATGATATGGTGGCATACCTGGATATCTGGCTCAGAGACTTTGGCCCAAAAAGAAGTGTCTCCCTTTTTTGCTGCAGAATGGGCTCATTAAGGTCCTGGCTTGCCTTTTCCGGCTGGGGCGCCACCATGCCCAGTGTTAGCAAGGCAACTTCACTTTTGAAACAGAGATCACATGTTGAGAGCTGCAGAGCAATGATTATCCCGGGTTTCACATTGGCAGTGCAAAGACATCGAGCATCATTTCAGGAGGCCAATAAACATCTTTGCATATTTGTCGTAAAATAGGAGATACTGAATCCAGCAAAACTATGGGTTATCACAGACCAGGGCACCAAACTATTCTCAGAATCAGAAGTGTGAGATTGGATTGAGATACAAACACAAACTAAAGAACCACAGCATAGCGTTTGTCAACTTCGATACGCTGGGGGACTGTGCTCTTGTAACAAACGCAACTGAGGAGGGTTCCCATCAGGAGCCCAATCCCAACATGACGGGCAGAGTGCAGTGGAGGCAGTAGCGAAACGTACCACTTCTGATTCCGACGTGCCCAAACTCAGACAGGTGGCACTGACACAGACACCAATAAGACTCGAGATTGACTCCACATTGGCTCGGGACAAAGCACTTGTCTACCCCATGGATGGCAGACAACCTAGTCTAAAATCCACATTTCCCATTTCTGGCTGGATGGGACATGTGCGTGGGGATGTGATCCTGTTTAAGTATGGTGGGCATCCTTTCCGGCCTAGACATAGTTGCAGAGAATTGACGGGCTGTCTTAGTATGCTGGCATGGACAAATAGTAAGTAGGGCTGCCAAGGAGTTTCCGCCCATCCAGAGTATCTCCTCCCCTTAGGTGCGTAGGCACTATTGGCCCCTTGAAAGCTTGCTTTACTTTATAATGTTTGGATGAAGTGAAGTTGCTTTTCTGTCCTGGGAGGGGGGTGTTGGGTACTAAGATCTTGTTTATTGTGGTTGTCAATGCTCTGTGCACTGTTTTGGGTTGGCGGGAACAGGTGGTCGCACAGGCTATTCCTATTCTCTGCCCTACATAAACAGGCTGTTCGACTATACACTTTCTTATGCACACCCGAGGTATTGGAATCTGTGCTAAACATAGAATGCATGGTGAAGACTATTTCTGGCCAGAAGTCGATAATTATGACACTGTCCAAGGAAAAGGACACAGATGCGAATCCAGAGTTTTAAAATATAAATAGACAGTATGGACGATCCTGTCTTTCATGAGATCATAGGGGAGGGGTTCCGGCATTAAGTTACTGATGATGACACCACTTCTTCGATGTTATACAAGTAGGAGGCGTTCAAGGGGGAGGCACCGTGTTTTGCAACATACTGTTTGGTGGCCTAACTGCAATAATACCTGCAAGCTATCGGGTATGCTGGCTGGAGTGATATCTGCTTTAACTCACCCCAGATTCAGACCTGCTGAGGATATTCCTCCTTGACCTGAAGCTAACGAAGGTAACTGCGGAGATTTGAAGGCAATTAGGCATTGCTTGGTTAGGTCTCTGCATAACATACATACAACCACACCGTATGCAAAAATACTCCCCCTTGATTTTTTAGCTGCACTCCTGAACAGGGGCAAAGGGGGGTGGGGAGGAGAGGAGCACCACAGGGGTGAGTGGGACACAGGAAGAGATAAAAAACAAACTGTTGGTACTCTATTCGGTAATGGCAAATCGCTATCCTTTGAGGAGTTGAGGGACTAGTACGACATCCTGGCTAGGTGATTTCATCGGCACGGCTATCAGGAACAACAGGGGTGGTGGAGGGGGGCAGAAGCCTTGATGCACCAGGGCTGCCAATTCTTCTGTTCAACAGCAAATGCACAGAGTAGTATCAAGGCACTGAGAGCAGACTTGACTCACCCACTTACCCCTCGCAAAGACAAATGGGAGGCAGACTTGGAGACCCCCATCTCAGATGTGGATTGTACCAAAATCCTAGACACAGTCCTGAAAGTGTCCTTGAATGGGTCAAATTGAACAATGAATACATTGTCAACGTGTATACCTCATGCCCGAGAAACAATACTTTTTTCTCTACATATTTCCAATACCCAACTCAGATGTAGCCTGGAGGGAGGAGGAGCCGTTAGATATGATGTAAGGGTGCTCCCTCCCGACTCCCTATTGGTCTGAGGTGCTATAATTCCTGAACTCTGACACTGATCACAATACAGATTTGTCCCCTATTACATGTATATTAGGACTCTATCCAAAGAAGGACCAAGAAAAATGTGATATCTAGATTTGCTGATCTGACTGCGATTTTGGCTAAACACCGCAGAACAATACAATGGAAGGGGTACACAGGCTTCCAGGTTGAGCGGTGGAAGGCTAGTCTTCTGCATTGGGCAGACTGTGAAGGTGGTGCTCTACTAAGAGATGCTAAAAAGGGCAGACGGTACTTCACTAGTGCTTGGGAAAACCTGATAAGAGCTATGAGGGAGGCGGATGCATTATCTGAACCGGACACTCTCCCCCTGAACACTTACTTGTCCAATGGACTGAGAGATCTTGGCCTTGTCTCCCTGGATTGGCCATCTTCCCAAATTCCAACTGACTGACCTGGGTCTGGAGTCGGTGCCAGCACCATGCACTCCTTGTTCTGGCTGCTTAGAAATCGACTACACTGATATTGTAACACTAATTTTGAAACCTCTACTACTACTACACTTTTATAGGGCATATGAAACCGATTGGGGTGCCACTGTTCTGAATCGCCCTTTACCACTTTGCTCGCCATTACTACTATTACGGACTAGCCATTGATTTCAATGTTATATTTTATATAAGTACTGTGCTTGCACGAAATTTAATAAAAGATGTTTACAAAAAAAAGTAGCCTTCGTCAATTCACTGCTATCCTAAAGTTCTTTACAGTTTTCTGCAAAATGTTGAGCCACACATTTACTATGCCCTGGCATCTGTGAGGAAGCAGAGGTGCACTCCAAGACTCAATTATACAAAATCACAAACAAGGCAGTCCATTGGTAAACAAATGTGATCTTAAAAATAAATCTTGTGGTGTCAATTAAATTGGTGTCCCTGGTTACTACTTTACAAGGTTCTCTTGAACCCATTTCTTATAGAGGAACCAAAAACAAGTTGGGTATAGATCTAGAAGAGGGCCAAATCAAGTCCGACACATGCAAGGTGAACAGTAACTTAAAGTTAGCAAATAGGTTTGTTTTGAAAGAAGCAAACTGCATGGCAAAACAAACAAGTTACTTACCTTTGGTAACTTATTATCTGATAGAGATAGTTTAGCTGCAGATTCCGTAACTTTTTAATTCTCCCCAGGTGTTAGACTGGATCCGTAAATTTTTCAGCAGTACCTCTGCACATCGGGGACGGCGCTGTATGGCTCCCTGATGATGTCAACTCCGGTTGTGACGACAGTGGAGTCATACAAGTCCCCTCCGGTGCGCGGACATCAGTTTCTTCTGTGAAACCTTCCGCATGGAAAAGTGGAGCCACTATAGAAACTGGCAGTGGAAACGGGGTACCTAAAAAGATCACTATATTTAACAAAAATAATTAGAAAATTTAAACAAATGGTATGATAATACCCAGACAAGGCCCCTAAGGAAATACCCAATGGTGTGACAAAGCCATTGGAGGTATGGCAATTCCAAGTCAATATTAAAGAAACAAGACCAAATAGTCCATTGAATTACGTGAAACAGTGATCACTGGGATATAAAACCAGCATTGAAAAAAGTATAACCCTTATACTACAGATCATTTGCAGAACTGGGAGAATCGGCAGGGTGTTAAGGAATCGGGGGCTAGACTGTGTCTCTACCAGATAATACATTACCAAAGGTAAGTAACTTGTTCATCTGATAGAGACATCTAGCTGCAGATTCCTTAACTTTGAATTATATACCATAGCAATACTCACCTGGATGAGGGTCTGTGAATGAATCCTATAAACCATGGCAACGACCACACACAATGTAAATAAGAAACAACCATGCAGGCACAGAAAAACCAAAGCTACAAGGGGAACAGGATAAAACCCTCACAGAATACATCTGACAACAGTCAGGCAATAGTATTTAACCCAAAAAGGGTTAGTGAACCCTTGGACCAGAACGGCCATAGGAAAAGCGAATGCATGCAACTTGCATTCTCTACATCAGCAAAGAAACATCTGAAAGAAATATGTCCTGATAAATTCAGAAAAGAAGGGCTTCCAAAACCCATCTTCATTAAAACCAAGATGAATAAACACATTCATTGCAAGGTCGGGAAGATTAGTCCAAGTATCAACACTGATGAAGTTCAAAGCCCATCCCCAAGCAAAGAATATTCTTCTTTTTTGTTGTTGTTTTTTGACAAAATGACCCCCCAAAGGTCCACACAATGCCTAGTGCTTGTATAGACAGAAAAATGGCAATGAAACAAAAATAAATCTGCTATAAATATTAAATCTATTATACCCAGATCTACATATCCGCATTCCACGCATATACATAGATCTGAACTTGAAATAGAAAGTAATATCAGTTTTATTACATTTAGCAGTACTATATTTCAGCATGTGCAAACACATTCAATACACTTCTGTTTATCTATGGATGTATAGAGTGTTTACAGAGCTGAAAAAACAGTCCCAAAGTACCATACAATATAATATCAAGAAAGATATTGCGCCCTCAATTATACACATTGGGTGACTTAGCATTAAGATAATGCAGCCTGTCAAAAGTATCTTAACAGACTGGAAATCCCTAAAAAAAAATCAACAACAAAAAACACATGAAGATGAGCCCTTATCAGCAGCACTTATGACCACACTTGGCCTCGAATGTCAAGTTGAATAAATAAATCAAGTTCCTGGAAAATATCCAGAGATGGGACTGAGTTGCAGCAACTGTCCACAAGGCATAAAAGCCAAAATCTGCTCTGATCGTAAGGCAGACAAGGGCCGAATATACATATATATATATTTTTTTTACATTTTGAATACCTTTATTGAGAAAAATCAAAGCAAACAAGGTACAACATGCAGTATCACAATGCAATTATTCATGCAACAACAAACAGGTCAGTCAGTGCATTACACAGAAATGTCAGCTGTCGAAGCTTTTAAGCATTCATAGTAACAGTTCCAGAACTCCACCACCTCAGGGGTCACCCCCACTCTCAGGGACGCAACAGGAGGCCGAATCAGCAGAAGGGGGCAGAGGAAAAGAGAGTAAAAGCGCACCCGGCAGGGCGGGGGGAAGCAGGTAACTAACCAACACCGGCGGCCGCCAAGGACCCAGGGCCGGCGGCCGCCAAGGACCCAGGGCCGGCGGCGAGCGCGGGAGAGGCAGCACCACTGGAGCAGGGACGGTAAAGTAGATAGGTAACCAGAGGACCCCAGATGTCAACAGGTCGGGACCTAGCAGGCATTAAATCCCAAAATGCCGATAGAAGTGTCTGGCACCGAGAGGCATCTTCCAGCCAACACTCAACCTTGGGGGCGGGGCGGCGGCTCCAGCACATGGCTCCCTACGCCTGGCAAGGACCAGCAACATCGCAATGAGACGGCGGGAGGTATCAGGGCAGAACTTGACAAAGCCGAGAAGGCACAGAGGCGGATCCGGGCGCACCGCCGCGCCCGTGATATCAGAAATTGCAGAACACACAGCCTGCCAGAAGTCCGATACCCTAGGGCAAAGCCAGGCAAGATGAGCAAAATCTGCCGCTGGTGCAGCACAACGCATACAGTTATCACCAGGGAGGAGCCCGAGCCTGTGGAGCTGCACCAGGGTGCGGTACAGCCTGTGCAAATATTTGAAATGGATCAACCGGAGTCGGTAGTTTGGCGACAGCTTCTTAGTTTGATTACAACAGTAAAGCCAGTCCGCCGGCGAGATTTCGGTACCGAGATCAGTACCCCATGCACCCGAGCACTATCAGAAGAGATGGGGGCAGACACCAGAGTGAGAGCATATAGTTTGGTGACAAGTGTATGCAGGGACGAGGAAGTGTATATGAAGTCCAGAGCAGGCATGGTGGGGGGAGGCTGAGGGAAGCTGGGATGTAACTTCCGACATGTGGCACGCAACTGGTAAAAGAGAAGCGTGTCTGGTAGTCCCGAGGCATCAGGTAGAGTATAAAAGGTATTCCCTGGATAAAGATCCGCGATCGTCGTCAGGCCCAAACACCTCGCGGACATGCTGGAGGCCTGGAGAGAGGGAAAATCCGGCGAGACCAGGCCCATCTGAGCGTCGCAACCGTGTCGACCTCAGTCCGGGGACTGCACTGCAGGTGCTAACAGAGCCGTAGAAAGGGGCCAGGGAGACGCCACATCCATCTCCACCGTGACGTGCAGAAAGCTGGCCTGAGCACACAAGGCGTAAAGCTGGAAGTCAGGTGCGCCCATCCCGCCAGCAGCCATGGGCAGGGTAAGGATGTCGTAGGCGACTCTTGGCTGTTTACCTGCCCAGACCAGTGAAATGATTAAGGAGTGCAATTTACGAAAGAAGTGGGAAGTAAGGGGGATTGGAATATTTAAAAACATTTTAGCAATTGTGATGCGGCCCGCCAGGGACAGCGGAAGTTGGCTCCATGATTGAATCCTGGATTTCAACCAGTCCACAACACACCCAAAGTTTGATCTCCAGAGTTCATCCAGATCCCTGCTGATCCAAATACCCAGATAGCGCGTGGGGTCAGAGGCCCACACGAAATGAAAGTCAGGTATGAATGGCTAGGTGGCGTCTGTCAAGGGAAAAAGAACCGATTTGCCCCTTTTAACCTGAATATCCGTCAGCCCACCAAAACGGATGATCTCCCGGACCAAAGGGCTAAGGTTCTCCTGAGGAAGGCGAATGTACAACGTGACATCGTCCGCATACATTGAAACTAGCAGGGAACGGGACGAGAACCCAATGCCTCTGTGAGTGTGGTGCTGTCACAATCTGGCGGCCAGGGACTCCATAGCCACGGCAAAAAGCATGGCCGACAGCAGACACCCCTGACGCGTGCCTCTGGTGATGGGAATAGGGTAGGAGACCAGGCCGTTTACACGGAGACGCGTCGTGGGGCTGGTATAAGGGAGTTTGTCGGTGCGCAGAAAGATGTCGCTGAAGACCATTCGCAGCAAGATGTAAAATAAGAAGGGCCACTCCAGCGTATCGAATGCCTTTGTAGTATCCAGTAAGGCGGCGACGGCCGGTAGGTTGGGGTTAATTTGGTGCAGGACCGAAAAGATAGTGCGGAGGTTGTGCGAGGTAGCCCTACTGGGAATAAAACCTGATTGGTCGGGAAGGGCAATGGTGGGCATGAGCAAGAGTAGGCGGGAAGCGATCAATTTGGCAAATATTTTGTTGCCGATATTGATTAAAGAAAGGGGGCGGTACGAATCGCGATTGTCAGCAGGCTTATCAGGTTTGAGAAGTAAAGTTATCAGCGCCTCGCGAAGAGAAGGCAGGAAAGAGCCATTGTCCAATGAATCGTTGTACATTGCAGCCAGATGTGGCTCGAAAATGTCATTGAAAGTTTTATAAAACGAGGCCGGGAGGCCATCAAGTCCGGGGGCCTTATCACCAGGGAGACTGCTGATGGCAGCCAATATCTCCTCCCTGGAGAACGGTTCATCAAGGAATTTGCGGTGGTAGTCCTCAAGCCAAACTAGCGCAATTGAATCGAAATATTGGTTGAAATCTTCACGCGGCAGGGGAGTACCAGTGGATTAGAGCCGGGAGTAGAAGTCGAGAAAGCGAGATTGTATTTCCATCGGGGAAGTGGCCCTGTCCGGGCCTACATCACTCAAGGCCATGACATGAGAAGCGGAATGCGGAGGACGCAGAAGGTTAGCGAGTGTACGCCCCGGGTGGTCCCCCTCACCAAAGCGACGCGCTCGACACTACCTGCCCAGGAAGGACAGTTCGCGCCCAGCCTCCTCCGAGAATTCAGTGTGTTTTTTTGTTGTTTTTTTATATTTCTTTTTATTGAATAAACAAAACAAGGGAGTACAATAGCAGTGACTTACATTGCGATATGAGAGGGGAAACGATGTACATACAGAATATAGTGGATGGGAACTATCACCAAGCATTCTCATAAGCCATTGCCGGTAATTTGCCACATGAAATTCAGGATATTCAGTTAATTGCCAACCATCAATCCTACCCCCCTGGAAACAGGATAAATATCGAGCAGCAATTCAAAGTAGGAGGGAGGGGAAAGGGTGGAGCAATAAACATTACGATACAGCAGCCGCATCTCGGACACATCAAGGGACCACGCAACAATTAGGTTAATTATGCCAGTAATACCCGGAACCCATCCATCCAAAACACAGACGTGCAATGCAATAACACCAACTATATCAGGATTGTAAAGGATAACGAAAGAAAAACTACAAATACAAATCTAAACAAGAACACCCCTCCCCCACCCTGCACCCCAGCATGTGGCTTGCACCCTATCCCCAACTAGCTGCGTGCCTGTCGCCCCATCTAATTAAATACTAAAAGTAGTAAAACTTGGAGGAGGACATCTCAATACGGGCCCCCGGTCCCCCCTCCCCCCTGCCAGAACCAAACATCCCCGTATTAAGCACAGAAATCTGTAGAAAAGCAAAGTTAAAAACGAAGTAGGGAGAGCAGTAAACACCACCCTGCCTCGTGTCAACACAATGGCGATGGAACTGGGTCGAGGCAAAGTTATGAGGTCTCTGGAAGTTCCATCGGTAGCAACGGTGACCCTCAGCGACATAGGCACTCTGCATCTTTGTCCCTGTAAGGATATTGAAAATTTCGAAGAGGGATAAGACACCGAACCATTCCACAGAAAGTTCCAAGCACGAGCGTCTGGAAGGGGAGCAACAATGAGAACAAGCTCGGAAGGCGATGCTGATGGGCTTGGCGATCCATAGGGCACGTCGAGTACACGATCATCGGCCATCACGTTAGAATGAAGCTCCGACACCTCTCGTGGCACGGGGCCCATCGCTGCTATGGGGACTGCCGTGGGTGATATAGACTGATCAGGATATTGAGACTGTATAGGGTCCGGTCCCACTTGTCCGAGACCGTCTGTAGTTGCAATCGATTTCCGGACCATGGACTCCACCTGGGAAAGGAAGGCCCAGAGCGCTGCCAATCCAGATCGTATCGAAGGTTCAGACTCAGTCTGTCCCACGGACTCCTATTCCGAGATATCCATGTTCGCGTCTCCCCGAGGCCCAGCCTACATCGGGGGAATCAATTAATCCTGGGACTGACTGTCGCCGAGGGAGACCGAGGGCTTACCAAAGTCGCGGTCTAGGTTTCGATGTCAAGCGTAGATCCCGTCCCGGAAAACACCGGCGGGGGTCAGACCGGGTCTCCGGGTGAGGGACCCACACCCTCAGCGCACTGTTGTGCCTCGTCAACCCTCCATAGGTTGTACGCTAGAGAAACAACTTCCGTCAAAATCGGGCTTGAAAATCTGGTTGTATGTCGTTACAACGCATACTTTTACAACGCCTACCTTTACAACGCGGTTTTTACAAGGCATACCATTACAACGCATAGCACTTTTGGGTGCTGCATAGTGAATAGTTTAAATTACTATTCCAACTCCAGTCCCCGTGGATAGTAGGGAAGGTTATTGGATAGTAAATTAACCTATTCCCTATCCTAGAGCGCCCCCCAGAGCAATGCGTTGTAATAGTTTGCGTTGTAAAAGTTGCGTTGTAATGGTAGTTTGTTGTAAAAGTTTTGTTGTAAAGGTTGTATACCCGAAAATCTTCCACATCCAAGGACCAGACCCTGACGATCACCCACAGCTGTTGTTATTCAACTGGAACCCTGTACTGGGCCAGTATTCGAGTCCCCAGCTCACAAGCTGGTGTAGGCCCAAAATTAAAACTCAACGTAATTTCGTCTAGAAAGCTGGAAAAAATCCCGGGATTGCACCAAAATGGAACGTAATGGTTCAGACACCCGGAGGCAGGGTGGAAAGTCAGGATTTTTAACAGGATTATTCGGCGGAGGACGGAGGTCGGTGGAGCCGGGAGCCTATGCGGCCATCTTTGTTGCAGGCGTAGCTCCTCCCCCCTCAGTGTGTTTTTTACGTAGAAGGGCTAGCGTCTCAGAACTGGGACAAGCGGCCTGGGGAGCGTCTAGATCTGGAAACACCACCTCGAGTTTTGACAAAGTGGCACGGATAGAGCGAACCACACCGGCCTGCTTAGAGATACATTCGCCACAAATAACAGCATTAAATCCCTCCCAGAGGGTGGACGCAGAATCCACGGTGCAAGTGATCGCTGTCTGGATGTCCGCACAAAAAACAGTATCACTAAGGGCATTAGGAGGAAGGCGCCAAGTAAAGGCCTGACGCAGGAGTGCGGAGGGCGAATGCGAATCTGGACTGGCGCATGGTCAGAAAAGATGCGAGCCATGTGCACTGCGTCAATAAGCCAGGCCAAAGCGTCCGGCGATGTCACCCAAAAGTCAATACGCGACCAACAATTACAGGCTACAGTAAAGCAGGTGCCCTCCCGAACATCGGGATGAGAGTAGCGCCAGGCATCGTAAAGAGCATTGTCAGAGAGGATGGATAAGAGAACTGCAGCAGCACGCGGGTGAGACGAGAGAGACCCTGAACTATCCAAGGAAGCGGAAATAGCAACATTGAACTCCCCCCCCCCGCAGCGATAGTGACAGGCTGTTTAAAGAGCACGCCATGGATAATTACATATCTGCCTTCTGGGTCTTGGATCACTCGGGTGGTCTTCCAAGGAAGGCCTGCCTCATCAGAACTGAAACCCCCCTGGCATAAGAAGAGTAGGTGGCGTACTGGGATTCCCCTTAATACCGGGAGCGCAGTCTAGAAACTGTCCCGGGCAGCAGGTGCGTCTACTGCAAGAGACAAATATCCACCCTGTGCAGCTGTAGGTGAGATAGAATCAGTCAGGCTTTACGGTGATCGTTCAAGCCCCGGATATTACAGGACCAGCACACTACGTCAGTCATTGGGGAGCGGTGGGAGTAGGTTTACCAAGCAGCCCAGCCGAAGGGGGGCGAAGGGGGGAGCAGCGCACCTATGGAGCTGGGAAAGGAAGGGCGGCAGCAGTCCACTCACGCGGGAGGGGGGAGCAGGCATCACAAATCTGATCACGAAGGGGGGGCCACTGCCCGGGCTGGGGGAGGAGAGTGCACCAGCAGCTAAGTAGCAGGCGAGGTCCGAAGTACGAGGCCCCGCCGCAGGCGACCCAAGCAGAGCGTGTGGCAAGCCATAGGGGATGGAGCAACAAGTCGACTTTCAATCAATAAACAGCAAGCAAAGGCAAAGTAAGCTGAGAAGCACTGAGGAACATGACCTAGGAGATTGAGCAAAGATATCCATGGCAATAAGCACAGTACAGTGTCAATGAGAAAACATGTGATAGCAACATTAAGCACCAAAACAGCGGCAAACTGAAGCCGCCCCAAATGCAACACAGTGGCCATGGTTAAGCATGCGAGTTCAAAGCTGAACAATAGCATGGTGGCAAACTGAAGCCGCCTCCTCAATAGAGGAGACAAACATCCCACTTCCCCCCCACCACCCCCTCCCCAACCCCAAATCAGCAAACCCCAACCACCCCACACCCACTCCAAACCCCCAATCAGGCTGAGTTGACCACCCACCCTGCCCCAGGAACCTGCAACCAGGAAAGAGAAGAACAGTGGGAGAGGAGGGAATCATCCCGTAAGGGCATGGCAGGGCTAAGCATACACCCCTGCAGAGGAGCAGGGTGGCCAAGCAATATAGTTGTCAGTCATTATTCAAAAATGGCAATATTCAATAATCCAGTGGATAGTGCACTACTCAGTCGTTATCACTGAGGCGGCCAGACCCATCAGGTTGAGACGTAGAGGGAGAGGAGTGGGCCTCCTTGTCCAGTCTTTTAGCAAACGCCAGAGCCTCTCTAGGGTCTGAGAAAACAAGTGTTTTTGACCCCTGACAGACTCTCAGCTTCGCCGGGTAGGCCAGTGAATAAGAGACCTCGTGCCTGAGAAGGATGCGTTTGGCAGGGAGGAATTCTCTCCGAGCGGCCTGCACTGCAAGGGTATTGTCAGGGTAAAAGGAGAGAGCGTTACCCTGGTGGATGAAGGTGCTCCTGTCACCTGCCGCCCGGAGGATGGTGTCCCGTTCCCGGACCAGGGCGGGGACCCAGAGAACGGTGTGCTCGCTCAACGATGAAGACCGAGGACAGGACATCTCCAAATAGTTCCTTGATCAACTGTTCCACGAAGTCCTCCATCTTAGAAATATTTGTGGACTCCAGGAGGCCAGTACACCTCCGGGAGCGGACCTCCAAGTCCTCATTCTTGTCCCGGATTATGGCAAGGATCTTGTCCATCTGCAATAGCTCTGCCGGTCCTGGGTGGCAGCATCCTCCAAGTCAGAGACCCTGGTTTCAACATGTAATAGTCAATTGTCATGGGAGTCAACACGGGACTTCACCGTGTCCAGACGGGCTGAGAGTTGGTCCAGCTGGGCGCAATACCCGTCACCGTGGACTTGACGTCCAACATGATGGCCTTGAGATCACCCTCGCCGGTCGGGGGACCTCCATGTTGACAACAGAATCGGCACCCTCGGCGCCCGCAACGTCCTGACGGGAAGACCTGCGCAGCTCGAAAGCAATCTTGGGCTGCTTTGGGTCATTTTTCCCCATGGTGGAATGCCCCAGCAGACCGGGAGCTGACCAGAGGAGTGAAGAAGTGCCAGAGAAACAGCAGCCGAAGGAGCCGGTGGCACGAGGGAGCGAGAGGTGGATGGATTACGCCCAATACACCGCCAGGGGGTATACAGGAGGCACCCTAGGGAGCACTGAGGAGAGGCGTGAAGCCCCCGGATGCAACCAGAAAGGCCCGGGCGAACGGCGGCACGACCAGGGTCAGCACCACCCCAGGCCAGCAAGTCAGCAGAGCAGGGCATAAGCGGATTCTAGAACTGGACCACAAAGTCAGCCAACCAGACCCGATCCCTCTAAAGAAGGCCAGACGTGGGAGGGCACCATCGCAGTCACCAAAAGGTTAGTTCCTACGTGGAGCAAGGACGATAGACCGCCACACCCTCAGCCATCCAGCCAAGCTCAAACACCCCAGGGATGGCGGCCCAGCCGCAGCACGCACTGCAAAGTAGGGCCGTATCAGGCAGGCGTGGCCAGGTATCAGACGAGATTGCAGGGCAGGGCGGAGACAATCTCGGCAGTGCCACAGGGGCAGAGGCGGCAGTCAGTTGGGGAGATGCAGGTGCTGCCGCAGCGATGCTGCACTAGCTTCTGTGGGTGGCGGCTAGGAGGGAGGAGGCAGGGTGGCAGTAGGGACCCAGCAGGCCCGGGACCAACTCTCAGAGGCTGAGGAATCCGTGAGGGGCAGTATGCCCCAGTACCAGGCAGGAGAGGTCAATTGGCCAACACACTGCAGCAGCAGGAAGGGCCCTCCAGGAACAGACCAGCAGGCATTGAATCAGCGCACCAGGGCGGGATGAGGCCGATATAAGTGGGGGGGGCCTCAGCAACCACCCAGCCTGGCCCAACAGCGACCGGAACACAAGGCCCAAAGGAGCCAAACCTCAGAGGGTCCCATGCAGATAATGCAGCAACACAGGTCGACCACGGGACTACAGAACACCAACCAGGGCAGCAGGGCCCGTCCTCAGGCAGGCGAATCCCAGGCAGGCGGGCATGCAGGAGCGTCGCGGGGGAGAGGCTGCAACCTTCCCCCCGTCCCCTCCCAAGAGCGAGTTTCGGAGCCGGGAGCGGCAGGCAGGCCTCCACGAGGCACTGATGGGGAAGCGCTCCAGGCAGCGCAGTCTCGGCGGCAGGCAAGCTCCAAAGCGCCCGATCGTGGAGGCCGGCACACACCAAGGGGGGAAGCACCAGTGGACGAGACATGGGAGGCACACCGCTCCCACAGCCGAGCCCAGGCAGCGCCGCACCCACGCGGGGCCGGGATGATGATACTAGACCCCCACAAGGTCACAGCACCACAAGACCAGGCCACCTAGCAGGCGGCCCCCAGCCCCACCGGCAAAACTCCCCAAGTAAAGGCGCGACTCACCGCAGCAGTCGGGAGTTGGACTTAGGACTCAGGCAGTAGCCCCGCAGCGGGGTAGTCAACCAGGAACAGCAGGTCCGGCAGAGGCACAGGCCATCCCCCAGCACAGGAGTCCAGCGCCAGCCAGGAGGAGGGTATCTCCGCCAGGGAGGCACGTGGAAGCACCGGAGTAAGCCAGGTAGGTGCACTATGCTCCCCGGGGGTAGACATCAGTAGTGTAGTGCTCTAGTTAAGGCGATGTCAGCAGGATACTGTCGGATGAAAGTGCTTGGCCGGCAGAGCCCACTTAAAGTGCGGCCATCTTGCAGCTGGCCAAGCCACGCCCTAGGGCTGAATATACATATTTAGTTCTCACGAAGCACTAGAACATACCTCGATGATCCCTTGAAGGGCTGTAAGGTACAGAAAATAACAAATGCTTAATAGAGCAGGAGAAACATCCCCAAGGAGATAGAGAACATCCAACCTCACTACAGGAAATGTATGACTATCAATAGCCAAAGAATATGGAATATCCAGGATGTTCTTAAAGTGAAGAAGGATCAACAAGAAGACCATCTCTAACAAAACAGAAATCTTTTCAACCATGTAAGGCATGTCCCTAAAAAACCCTAAGGTACATGTTCAGACACTGCCTCTCAGATAATCTCAGAAGCATATCTCACGGAACAACCATGTTTCAAATTGAACATGAATAAATATCAACCTCCAACTATGGAGTAAACCAACAATGTAAGTATTCAGATGAATACAAATCAGACACCTTGAATTGCCAAACAAAATGTTTTCCGCAAAAAGGGAACACACTTCCATGCAACAAATTCCTATGTGCAGTAAAGAAACAAATGACATAGGAAAGCTGGCCTGGCACCCTCACTGGGAAGCATAACCTAAAAATTGGCCAACACAAAAGCTATTTGTGCACCACTTGAACTCAACGAAAAGTGCACTCCGCTAAAGTAGCGAAAAGGACTACATTAGGCAAACCAGTGAGCTAAATTACCCTGATGTAGAAATTCAGAGTACATACACTCTGCATACAAGGTTACATGTCGGTATAAGACATGCAGCAAGTCAACAGTAATGCATAGCAGCATAACGAACTGCTTTGAAGAAGCGTGGCAAAATTTATATTTCCTAACCGGAAGACACATATTTCCAGATGAAAAAGAAAAAGGAAAGTCTATACCTCAGGTATCCTTGTAGCACATAAACTGTTAATGACAGTATCAAAACAATAACATATGCTCCTTGCAGGAACACCAATCTGGTGTAACCAAAAGGCGGACATGTTAATGGCCTGACAAGGAAAGTTCCTTGAAAAACAAAAATCCTGTATCACCTATGCAACCCAAGTATAGGGACAAATACCAAAGAATATATAAATGGAGAAGGAAAAATTAAGACTCTGTATCACTTCACTTATCTCAAAAGCGTCTTAATGTCGAATTGGCCTGAGCCCCAAAAGATGGGAGGGGGGCATATTGACCAAAGTCGCCTGGGAAGCCTCTGAAAACCCTGAAGCTCTTCGCCATGCAGGACGCCTGGATCCCTGAATCAGTCTAAGCCACAGGCTCCTAACAATATGTCAAACAGAGCCTCACTGTATGGAAGTATAGACTCTTACCCTGTTGGAACTTGATAAAGGACATCAATCAGAGAGTCGATGGGCTTCTTCACAGTAGGCAGTGACAAATCCAAAACTGCAGCCACACTCCTCAAAATATCTGCGAAGGAGGAACTTGCATCAGTAGCGAGACTAGGAGGGGAAAGTAGCAAAGAGGCTGGAGAAGTCTCCAACCCATTAGCCTCTCCAAGTGCAGATATTCAACTCTCCTCCACCCGAGATGGAATAATCTCAGAGATGGGCAGAAAAAGCCCAGACTCCCTTGTATCACCTGTCACAAGGTGACTTTCTGAAGTATCACTCTGAGAAGGAAGTGAAAATGCCACATTCCCCTTCTTGCTCTATCGACTCCGCACCAGATGCCGATCGATGTAGAGAAAGCAATGCTTCAAAATCGATAGGAGAAGTGACTTTGAAGGGCGACACTGACGTCAATGCCGAAATCGGCTGATCAAAAATGAATGCTGAAGGTTGAGTCCATGAAGGACTGTGCAATGGCCTCGTAGCGGAGTCGGCTGATGCTGACCGAACAACTCGGATGGCCCAACTGACATCAAGCGCGACCCTACCAGCGTGGCTCCACTCACCTACTTGGGGTCCGGGGACCTCCAGAGGAAGGTGGGGGCCCAATGATGAGATGTAGGTAGTTAATATACTCCCTCATCTGAGTCATCGAGGCCCTGGCTCCCAGAAAGTTGAGGAGATGTAGGGCAGAGTCCCTTACGGCTTTCTCAACCAGCGAGCAGGAGGAGCCGTGGGAGACGGAGTCTCCACCCAGTGAAGTCGAGGAGGACTAGGGGGGTAGGTGCTGCAACTTCAAACACCTGCGCTTACCTGGGGGGGTGCGGGGGGAGGGAAAAGGCATACTGTTTCCAACCGACAAAAACTGTTGAGGTAGGCCAGAAAAAACAGCATAGAAATGTCTTCTCTGGATCCGTGTTGCACTGCAGAAAAGAAGAAACTGACATAGGGGACTTACATGACTCAACTGAATTGAAAACCAGAGTTGACGTCATGACGGAGTCGTTCGGCAACGTCCACCGGCGCACAGAGGTACTGCTAAAAAATGTCTGGATCCTGTTTGACACCTGGGGAGAGTTCAAAAGTTAAGGAATCTGCAGCTAGATGTCTCTATATGATATATTATTCAAAAAAGTAAGCTATCTGGTCGACATTTTAGTCTAAGTATTAAGTTTAATAGGAGGTCTTTGCATCCTCCCTCCTGATACAGTTGGTTTCTGTGCGTGGTTTGTGGAATTCATAAGTAACACCTTTTAAAGTTATACATTTATTCTTGTAGGTACACCTCCCACTAGAGGCAGCCAGTTTAATGCTGATTTGATCAAAAGCCTTTGTAATGTAGGTCAGGCAGAGTAAAGGACTGCTTTAAGTTGTGTAAGTTGGGTCTGGGGGGTGATGAATAAAGAAAGCATCACCGTACTCAAGCCTTACTACCATCATGGCTTGAACATAATTCTTTAGATATGATCCGTGCAGCTGTCCGATGGTTCGTATATGTCTTAGATGGTAATTGGTGCTGCTATTTGCCATATAATTATTAAGGATGCCCAAGTTAAGTTATGAATCAGGTATGACATTCTAGTGTTGTGATTAGGTTGTTTTTGTATAATAACCATTCACATGGCCAGTATATCAGGATGTAAACTTGTAACTTTGCTTCAGAGAATTATGATGATTCTATATTTTGAGATCTGAGCTTTATCTTCACATTTGTCTTTCCTGTCAGTTTTTCAGATATGCAGTGGTTAGTTTGAGGAGGCTGCTTCGGCAGTGCACTTAAATTTAAATCTAGATGCCGTCTGCTATTGATGAAAAGAGACACCATGGTGTTGCAAGAGCTCCACTGGAGGAGATTCTCTAAATGGCATCCACTAAATGGCATCTACTCGCTGAAGTTAAGTGCTTTCCAGAGCTATCTCATTTAACCCTTAAGAATCACCATTATCAATCTATTTGTACAGCTTGTTTATATTGCAGATAACGCTAAACCCTGGCATCTTAGCACTACATCTGGGTTACCTTTGATAAAGGAAAATACTATTCAAAATGCTATATGCAGAATTGTGATACAATATATACAGCATTTAAGGTTTTTAACAGAAAATGTTTTCATACCAATGCTTCTAGAACTTGGTTCCAAAAAAAGGTGGCTTGTGATGTACATATAATATACACAGATCTCAAGTTTACACAGTACTTTAGTAAGGATTCCGAAGTAGGCAATTTTTCAATTTTCAAATTCCTTTATTCAGTTATTTCTATAACCATAAAAGACTGCAAACATACAATTAAAATACAATTTAAATCACAACTAGTCACTGTGTATAGTTAAAACAAAGAGCAATTCATGATAATTTTACAGAAGAAAAGTCACTGGGCAAAGAGCTCACCTGCCGAAGTGCATACAGATCGGGTCAATGAGTCTTAATAAAATCCATGTTAAATGAACGGCTTACAATATATGTAGATCCCGATAAACTTATCAAAAAGTCACCATAAGTCAGTAAACATCATTTGAGCTCATTACCACACAACTAAAAACATAAAATAAAATACATTATGCATGAAAAGTGTTGTTCATTGGCAGACCAGAACAGCATGTTGATCATGTTCCCACTAAATTATATAGGCGAACCGCAGAAGAGATAAAACGATAAACCATCTGGCATATTTCTTTTGTTTTCAATAGCTGTAGATAATACATGGTCGGTCTACATTTCCTTATATTCAAGGCCTTTAATAGTGGGACAATGACATTTCTCCGTGGCCCAGAATATAGCTGGCCAAAAAATAATAAATGCACCATATGTTGTTTAGACCCAGAATCACACGGACTATGGGGACGATTCCGATCCGGTAAAAAGCGCTCCGAATAGCCGCTCGGAACGTTTTTCCCATATGAATCATACCATGCAACGTCCCCCGTACGTACGACGAAGTACGATTCGTACCAGGAGCTGGAGTCCGTACGAATCGTACAGAGACCGTACGACTCTAATCTCCGTACGAGTCTCACTCGGAACCCACTGTACGCGACATCTGTACGGTTCGCAGCTGGTTTATACGACCCAGCAAGTACGATTAGTGTCGGGTACGCACCATACCACCCTTTTTCTACGGGAGCCGAAAACAGTCGTAAAAGCAGAGTTCGGGACGAAACAGGTAAGGAACGCCCCCCCCCCGGGTACAGCGCGTACCCCCCATGATCGCAGGGGTAGCGCCGTACCCCTGCGATCATGGGGGGTACGCGCCGTACACCCAGCGTACATGGGGTACGCCCTGTACCCCATGTACGCTGAGTGTACGGTGCGTACCCCATGTACGCTGGGTGTACGGCGCGTACCCCCCATGATCGCAGGGGTACGGCGCGTACCCCAGCGTTCTTGGGGTGTGCGCGCCGTACGATGTGTATGTGATTGTGCACTTTTCTGTACGAATCGCCCTTACCTGACGTGGACCGTACGACTCATGTCCTGATACCCCTGTCCTGATCGTACTCGTCGGGTCGTACGGCATGTGTACGAGTCGTACGGAGGCGGCTCCAGATGTGAATTGTACGGACGGTAATTTTACCGGATCGGAATCAGCCCCATAGTTGGAGCTCAGCATCACAATACGCCCTATTGGGATAAGAAACCAAGAAATGAGATATGCTGGACCTAAATCTAACCAGATAAAAATCTTGCCGTATTGCTCACTGAGAACAACAAACGAGTGTTAAAAAGTGAGTTCTTGGCATATAATGAGAAGGCAGGAAACCACATCTCTTCAGAAGTGGATTTATTCTTCAAGTTGCACATGTTAAACAGCTCATCCACCCAACTGACAGCAGGCTCTTCATCAAGTCACACAGGAATCTAATTCAGAGCCAGGGTCAGTAAATTCTATTCTAGAACTAAAGCCATGTCACTAAAAGATCTTATCTACAATGAAATAAATAAATAAGAAGAAACATTACAACACGTCTCCCTCCTTTTTACATCAAATAAAACAAAGAAAGTTCAAGTAGTATAGTCATGTAAATATGAAGGACTACGAGTAATCCTACAAGATCTACGTACAACAGGAATGGTTTTATCAATAACAACTCCTGAGAAGTTGTCTAAAACACCTTTACCTTTACACACAGCAACACAGTTCAAATTCCATACCCTATGATCAGATGTTTTTATAGCATTAGCAAAACCTTTGATTACTTTAATGGGTTTTGAAAATGTAGAACCAGAAACACAGAAACCAGGCTTTTTGATCTTTACAAAATCACCAACAGCAACTTTAGTTGCTTTAACAGCATGTCTTAGATCATAGTATTCCTTACTCTTGAGGCACATTTGATCTTCCTTTTCTTGCCATGAAGTGGAATCTAACACCTCACCTTTTAAAGAAAGACATTTATTAACCCAAGGTGGTTCCGAAAGGTGTCAGGTTGTCTACCTCGAAATAAAAGAAAAGGAGACTTTCCAGTGACAGAATGAGGAGCAAAACGATATACACAAACTCTTTTTGAAACTTCATCTTTCCAGTTGAGTCCATTTTGTTTAGCTAATGAAACAGTTTCTTTAAAAACTCTATTAAATCTCTCAACTGTACCATTGGTTTCAGGGTGATATAATGCACATTTTTTATGAATAATACCACAATTATTAAAGACATTTTCCATATCTCCAGAGACCAGTTGAACACCATTGTCGTTGAGCAGCGTTTCAGGAATTCCTTCCCTTGAAATAAGTATTTTTAGGAGATCGATTACAGTATTTGTATATATATTCTTAGTAAACAACATTTCTGGCCACCTAGAATAGAGATCCCTTGTGACAATGATAAAAGTGTCAGAACCCTCACCGTGTATAGGTCCTAAAATTTTGAGTGCAATGTCCATCCATGGACCAGTAGGTCGAGACCTCTTCTCCATGGGTTGAGTTCTAATCTTCAAACTTTTCTCACTAAGAGAACATTGAACACACACCCTAATCAATCGTTCAATCTGTAAATCAAGACCAGGCCACCAATAACTAGAACATACTCTCTCCTTTGTCTTGGAAATACCTAGATGTGCCTCATGAGCTAAATTTAACAACTCTTGCCTCAAAGATAAAGGTAGAACTAATCTCTGACCCCTTAAAAGTAAACCATCACAGCAAGAGAGCTGATCTCTAACACTCCAAAAATCCTTTACAGCTGAATCACACTGATGTTTATGGTCCTAACCATCACAAATAAGTTTAAGAATGTCCTGTATGACGTTATCTTCTTTACATGCATCTAGCCATTTTCCATGTGAAATTACTTTATAATCAATTTCATAAACAAAATCATGAGGATTATCAAAAGCTGAGTCAGTACAAGCATCAGATTCACTGACAGGAACTAACCTTGAAAGTATGTCCACCACAAAATTGTCTGAACCAGGAACATATTTTACAGTAAATTTGTAACCTTGTAATCCAACAATCCATTTAGAAATTCTTGGGGAAATGGCATCAATACCCTTGTTAGTCAGCACTTCACACAGGGGCTTGTGGTTTGTTCTAACAACAAATGACGTACCCCACAGAAATTTCTTTAGTTTTTTGATGGCCCAATAAACTGCAAGAGCATCCCTCTCAATAACTAAATATCTAGACTCTGCACCTTTGAAACTTCTTGAAATGAACATAATAGTGTTCTCTGGAGACATTCCACCTTGGTATTGAACAGCACCAAGACCCTTCAGAATGGCATCAGTAGAAATAATTAAATTTTTCGTAGGGTCAAAATTGCGGAGATTAGCTGTATTTTGCAACTTACTTTTAATTTCAATAAATTCTTTTTCACACAATTCATTCCATAAAAATGTGTTACCCTTCTTTAATGTAGCTTCTGCAAAAAAAATTATGAACTTATTGTAATTTTCAGCCATCCCTAAAAAACGCATGAGTTCTTTTCTAGAGATGGGCGTAGATAAGTTAGTTATGGTGTTGACTAATTCAGCCTTTGGAACCACCCCTTCAGCAGTTATGGTATGGACCAAATAATCAATTTTGTCAAGACCAAATTTACATTTTTTCGCTTGATAGTGAGATTGTGAGTAGTGAGTCTATCCAGCACCTGTCGAACCCTCTTTCCATGTTCTAGTTCATCACACCCATACACTAAGATGTGGTCTTGGTAGACAGAGACTCCTGGAATGTTTACTAGCACCTTTTCCATAACCCGTTGAAAAACAGAGGCCACAGAGACCAAACCAAATGGAAGCCTGATGAATCTAAGGGTACCAAATGGTGTTACGAATGCAGTCAAATCCTTGGAGGACTCATCAAGTAAAATCTGATGGTATAGAGACGTTAACTCGATTGTGCTAATAAAAATCGCACCACGCTCAGAATTTCAGAAAGGGAGGGGATATTTGTCCACCAGAACGCATTTATTAAGTTGTCTAAGGTCCACACACAGTCTCAGGGACCAATCTGCCTTTCTAGCTGCCACCACCGGAGCCAACCATGAGGTTCCTTCAACCTCCTCAATGATTCCTTGAGACTTAAGTTTGTCTAATTCCTATAACATTTCATCCCTTACAGTAAAAGGAATATTCCGTACTATACTGGACACCGCCACAGATCCACAGATCCTGGATGTAATCTTATCTTATGAAAATAGCCCTTCATACACCCCAACCTTTCCCCAAATGCTTGAGGATATTCCTCCAATAATTGAGTTTGTAAAGGTGATTGATTCATAGAAATAGAATAATGATTTACAGACTTGATAGTTTCTTTAACAATGATGGGAGGACTCCTCTTAGGGTCTAACATGACACCTAGATCTTTTTGATGCCACCAACTAAATATAATATCACCTTTCTTGTAGACATATATCTTCCCGGTAGTAAATGGACCTTCATATTCAATTAAACCCACAAAATACCCTCTCAATTCTATGGGATCTCCACCATAAGCAGTAGGTCGAATATCCGGGTCCAACAGATTAACCTTGGATCTTAAATTTCCGGAATTTGTTTGGGGGGAAACAATGGTAATTTTAGCACCAGACTCAAATAAAACTTTGGTTGTATGACCTTCCACAAGTATGAAATCTAAAGGCCGGTAATATCTGTAATTCTTAACCTGAGGCACTTTTGACTTAGAGGACAAATTTGTATCAACTACTGAAATATCTTTATTAACATCCTTATTTAAATCTTTCTTAATTTGTTTGACACATTCCAGAGAGTGCTCAATTCTTTTGGCTATGACTAAGACCTTGTTCAATGAAGGTTCATCTTTAAGCCGGAGTTCCTCTCGTACTTTTTCAGACACACACCCAAGCATAAACTAATCACGTATTCTCTCATCAATGAGAACACCAAACTTCCAAGTGGAAGCCAGACGCCTTAGATCAGTCACAGAGTTTTCAATGCTTTCCCCTTCCTTTTGCATGCTTCTACTAAAATGATAACGCTCTAAAATTGTGCTGACTTAGGCAAGTAATGGGCATCAAGTTTGTAAATACACAGTTCGAATGTATTCATGTTTGCTGAAACATTGTCAGGAACATCAGCAAGATGATCAAAGACAGCCTGTCCCTCTAATCCTAAGCAGTGCATAAGTAGAGCTGTCTTTCTTTCAATACTAAGAGAAGTGCCACAAACGCGAGCATAACGCTCAAACATTTTTTTGCATTTGGACCATTTGATAGGCGGATCTCCTGGAGAGTGTAGAAAAAATAGAGCTGCAGTAACATTTTTTTTTTTTTTTAAATAAGTAAAAATAAATAAATAAATAAACTGTGTGTGTGAGCGTTAAAATCATAAGTAGAGGCTGTGCGTATCAGCGTTGACGGAACAATAATAAATACACTGTGTGTATCAGTGCTGAAGAACCAATATATTCACACCTTCACCAAAAACAAGCTGTGCTTGTCAACGTTGCAGTAAAGTGAAAGACACGCTTACAATTGAAAAGGCTGTGCGTGTCAGCGTTGATGTAGTGTTTATAAAACAAACACGCTTTATACTTGAAAAGGCTGTTGAAAAGGCTGTGTGTGTCAGCGTTGAGGTATGACAGAAAACGCACTACACACTTTACAATTGAAGGAGCTGTGCATGATGTTGTGTGTGTCAGCGTTGTAAATGTATACTGGTAGCTCTCTACAATTGAAGAAGCTGTGCGTGTCAGCGTTGAAGCAACAAAAGAAATCGCTTTCACGCCTACTTAACAAAGATGCTGTGAGCGTCAGCGTTGTAAATGTATACTGGATGCTCTCTACAAGTGCCATGCCTTCTTAACAAAATTGCTGTGTGCGTCAGCGTTGTAAAAGTATAGTGCACACACGTTATCAATGAAGGAGCTGTGCGTGTCAGCGCCATAGCAAGTAAAGAAGACATGCTTCACTAGCGCTTGGATAAATGTTCAACAATATCCATTCACCAGTAATTTGAGGTTAATTTTGAACAATCTGCGCTAAATAGAGAAGATGCTGTTTTTTTTATTGCTTTATTTAAGATATTGTGTGCGCATCACAGAAGTAATGCGCGTAACAGAGTTCAACTCTCAGCCCTGAGAGTCATACCTAGGCAACAGCAGAAACAATGAGGAGAAATACACTCAAGACAGCCGCTGTGGAAGTTACGTACACCGCGATGACGTTGCGGGCGGTGGAAAACTCAAAGGTTACAGTTCAGACAATCTTTATGACGTCTTGAAGCTGCCATATCGCTTGCGATACAAACGTGTGCACAGAATGATGGCTTCCGCATGAAGAAAAGAGCGAGGGGACACGTTGCGAGAACGTTGTGGAGCAGTTAAATGAAAACTTCAATGGTGAGCCGGAGATACATGATTTAACTCTCCGAAAGTGGAGATTTGCAATCCGGCATAAAATAATCAACTTAACTTGTATAATGCCAGAGCGTAGAGCATAAAGTTTGTTAACGTTAATTCTCGTCAGAGAATTTTCAAGCGTAAAGTTTGTTAAAGTTTCAATAAGCTTCCTGAATAACTTGGTTGTAGTTCTCATAAGCGCAGTAAAGCTCAGTTTGCTCTTCACAAGCTTTAAATTAAATGTTATTTTCCTAATATTAAAATTGGAAAGTCTTACTTGAGAAGATGATTGAAGAGAATCAGCGTTTTCTTAGGTATGTTGGAGTTGAGCTGTTGTAGGGAAACCCAATCGTTGTCAGTGTTAAAAAGTGAGTTCTTGGCATATAATGAGAAGGCAGGAAACCATATCTCTTCAGAAGTGGATTTATTCCTCAAGTTGCACAGGTTAAACAGCTCATCCACCCAACTGATAGAAGGCTCTTCATCAAGTCACACAGGGATCTAATTCAGAGCCAGGGTCAGTAAATTCTATTCTAGGACTAAAACCATGTCACTAAAAAGATCTTATCTACAATTAAATAAATAAATAAGAAGAAACATTACAAATACAAGGCTCTATATTATCAGTGCAAACTAGCTGCAAATACTCCTGGACGTTCTTCTTACCCAGCTCTGTACGCTCATTTTCCAGTTTTAACATGGATAACAAATCCTTTTTCAACTGATATTTTGAAATTTTTGAAGATGATTACGGAATACTAAAGCCTTCCCCTCTTCCTACTTGTTCTAGGAGTTTTTTGATGTAGCAAACCCACAGGATCTCCTGCCTATGTTCTAGGTTGAGAAAATCTATTATTATTGCATGAATAAGCGCGGGCTCTTCTTAGGCTCACAATGAATGCCACAGCATTATCGGAGCAAATATTACACAATGAGATTACGGAATTAAACCTAGTTCTGTGTGGCATGAAATAATTGGCAGGCTGCTAGGAACCGCCAAGAGACATCTAAGAAAGTGACTTTCTGCTGTCTGTAGACACATTAAGTTGCAGAATCCCCACACCTCTGCCCCATACTGAATAACAGCACAGCAACGGGCCTTATAGATGGCAATTAACAAATCTATCTTCTTCTAGACAACTTCTTTCGGAACCTGAACAGTGCCTCCACATTTTGATCAAAGCAGCTCTTCCTGGTGTTCACAAGGTGACACCATTATAGAAAGGCCTACTTAGATACGAAAAGGTTGGCACGTAGAGTAGTTTATCAGTGTTAATGAACAGATACTGGTATCTCACAGCAGCACGTATACATAGCTGGAATAGGGGGCGGTCTAAAGAATGATGGTGGGGTTGTGGGCAGGCAGGTTCTCTCCTCCATCTCCTATTGCATTGTCCCAAACTAACTGGTTTTGGGAAATGTTCTTAAACGATATAGCATCTGATACCTCTATCCCTAGAGTTATTTTCATGTGGGTCAGTGCCCAAGTGAAGGTTGACCATACTAAGGGTGAATTTCCTTTGTTCAAAGTTTAGCTTTCACCAGCTACAGTCTTTCCAGGTGAATTGTTTGAAGGGGATGGGAAGGCATGGGGTGCAGAGGACCATCAGGATCAAAAAGGGATAGAATCAGATTACAGATAGGGGGTCATGCGTGGGGCCCCATACTTTTTGGGTAAGTTGGATAGCGCCACAGTCTTGTAGAACTCCAGCGGCTTGGGATCCTCCAGACTCCTCAAGGTGTAGGCTGAGATCTAGCACTGGGAAGTTGGGTTTCTTAACTACCAGGCTAGGCTAGCAATAATGCCATGTAGGTTCTGGCTGAATTTGCCAGGGTGGCCAGAAGGGTGATGGCAAAGGTGACTATCGGGGACATGGCGATGGCAAAGGCTAAAAGTTTGCAATCTGGGATCAGTAAGGGTTCAATCAGGCAAGGAAGAGATAACTTTAAAATTATTGCTAGCCCCCCTCCCTTCCTGCATGTTCTATCTCTCTGGGATATATAGTAGTTGGGAGGTAGGGGCCGGGTGATGTTCGGTCCTGATTCCTCATGGAGCCCGGTGTCTGTAAGTAAAATCGTCTCAGGTTTCTCCTCCTCCAGCAGGAAGATTTGCAGCTTACGTAGGGCCAGGGATCTGTGGTTTATTTATGAAAAAATTTCAACCAGGCATGGCAGTGACAGAGTACTTAGAAATGGAGGCTAGGGAGGAGCAATGCTTGCATTGCAAATGTCCTTCAGTAAGGTCAATTGAATAGAGGAATTCGACTTTACAGCCACCACTGAGTGAAATCAATTCCCACAAAGTATTTGATCATTCCTGGGTGTTTTGGAGCCGGGTCCCTGGCCCATGGTCCTGTTCCGGCATGGATGGGCACAGATGGGCTTGTCTTTGGATGCTTTACGTGGAAAAAGTTATAAAGGCGTTGGTAAAGCCTCGAGAAATCTATTCGCCCACTTGCCATGGAGAGTCATATTTCATTAGGGTGAGCCATTTTTAGGGCCTTCTAGCACGTTATGGTGAGCTTACACATAACAACTGTTCTGTTTACTCACAAAGTGAATGAGCATTAAAGATGGCTTTAAATCTTGTTTTCATCTCGTCACATTTGCTCTGCATTCAGAGACCAAGGTCAAAAGTTAGTTTGTCTTCCTATATTTGCTTTTCTTTCTCTGACTGTGAAGTTTGAGGATTTTCTCAAATGAACTGTGTGACAATCATGCCGTGCATAGCGTGTGAAATGAAAGGCTGTATGATGTCAGTTTTTTTTTTAACATTGAATAGATAATAAGTGAACTGTTCAAACATTTCATACATACATTTCAGTAGTTATGAAGGGAATTTTTTGTTTTTGTGTAGTGAAACAAATATTTTTTATCGGAACACTTTACTTGGTGATGTGCTAGGCATGTTCTACCATATACTTACAATGCACCCTGCCCTTGGGCCTACTTTAGGGGTGTCTGATATGAAGAAAAGGGAAGGTTTAGGGACTGGCAAGTGGGTGCACTTACCAAGTCAATATGGCAGTACTAGACTGCACACAGGCTCTGCAATGGCAGGCCTGAGACACACTTTACAAGCTGCTTCTGTGGGTGGCACAACCAGTGCTGCAAGTCCACCAGCAGTATTTGATTTACAAGCCCCGGGCACACATGGTGCACTGTACTAGGGTCTGACAAGTAAATCAAATAACCCAATCATGGAGTCACTAATCAATACATCAATTTAACGTAGGGAGCACTTGCACTGTGGCACTGAATAGCAGAGGAATAGTGCTCAAAAGCATCTAACCTGCAAAACAGATCAAAATCAGAGGAGGCAATCAGTAAAAAATGAAAAGGAGACTCACACCAATGATACCAGGCCTAACAGTTGGTGTACCCTGGTATTGAGTACCAATAGTTGCAACTGTTGTTAGTTGGACTGTGAAAGTCCTCATGACATATTGAGTCAAGTTTCTGTAGATTCTGATTAAATCTGTGTGTTATGTGAGTAAGTCTGGTTGTGGCATTGAATCAATGTCAGGATGAGGTGTGCAGCCTGCTAATACAGACCATGTTGCCCCATCTCCTCCGAGCAGGCCTAATCTTACTCTGTTTCTTAAGTGGGGTAGGGCGCCTTTAAACCAATAAAAATGTTCGCAGGGACCATATTCCACTGGTGCAGCTCCCTCTATGTAAGAGTGAAATGTGTGTGTTCTAGCCTCTGCTTCTGGGAATGTAACCCACTAAAAGAAAAGCTCTGTTTTGTTTGATTGGTGTTCCTCAATCACAAAGGCTACTAAGCCACCCCTAGGTGTTAAACCAAGTTCTAGTAGTTTCAGGGTAATAGTACATCTGAATTTAGGTGGAATGAGAATTTCATCCACCTCTTCTTCTCCTGAGAGGTGCACATCTACAACTACGTAATTTTCAACCCCAGTCAGGAACTAAGATAAGGTGTTATGCACAATTTAGGAACCCTATGTCCTTCAAGCTTGATTAAACAGCAGCCAATAAATAGGATATTTTGCTTACTCAGCTGTGGTGGAGTTTGTGCCCACCCACTCCAGATGTCTTTGGTGTTTGTGAGTAGGGTTCTCTGAGAATTAGCACAACTGAACTACTCAGATTCTACTGTTAAATAGGTGCCAAACCAACATTGGTGGCACCATGCCGTGTAGCTTCTATAGTATCCATGCACGAACTGCATGTTTGGATAACATAAAAAGTAGGACTGGTGGCAGAATAACTCTGAGCACCCCCACTGCGGATGTTAGCCTGTTTGCATATATGCGAGATCACAGTGCCACTAGAGTCTCCTCCTATCGGGAAAGATTAGTTTCTGGCAGCCTCAGAACATAACAACCCTGATCCCTCAAGATCGTGGAAGCAATGTACTACTTTTCGCTTAGTCACTCGTGCTCATTCAATGTCTGTGTCATTCTTTCTTTACAGGTGCAGAAACCGTAATGCAGGAAGCCTCCTAAACCAGGAGTTACTAGGAAGACAATTTCTCTTCCTTTTTTTGAACTTTTTTCACTTTCTTTTTCACTTGCACATCCCTAGGTAAGGGTGGGCCTTAGCGTGTCCATACCGCCAGGGTTTAGTACACTTATAAAGTCCTGATGAATGCCTGGTAACTTTACACTGTTTCAAAGGCAGAAACATGTTGACTGACGATTAGGAAATAACCACACAATTAATTGTGGACTACTTTCCTACACATAATTTTTAAAAATATGTCCTAAGTGATCACATATTAAATCAATTTTGGATACACTGAAGACATTTTTAATCTCCTCACTACCATTTAGTCTATTTTCACTGCACGCCTTAACTCACAATATCCTGCTATCCTGCTCTGCAGTAGATCTGGCGTCGAAGCACACTAAAGAGACACTTGGCCTCTTTAGTGGAGCCCAATGATGAAGCATGTCATCACCAGGTGGTGAGTGGGGGCTTTCCTAACCGACCTAAGTGAGGCCGTTTTTTCAATCCTTTTTGCTCCTTCGTGTGGTCTTGCTAAACCATATGACACTCTTTTTTTGCTTAAAAGATATAACCGGGGAATAAGAGTGTTGTTTCCCTCTCCCTACCTCTCTCTTTGTTGAGATATAAAATTCATGATACAAGTGTACCCAGCATATGAGTTGGTATAAAAAACAAGAATCCCTCTAGGATCTAGTACAACTCCATTACCTGAAGTATCATAAATGTCAGAGCCCTTCTTGGTCTCGAGCTGGACACCTCGGCAAGGATTGTGTCAGACCACTGTCTGCTGGAGCATCTGCATGCAGGAGCTCAGTCTCTTGGGTCAGTGTGTCAGCCTGGAAGTCTTGGTTCCCTCTAACTACTGCTAGCAAGAGGTGCCGTATTTCTCCAGAAAAATAATATAGAGTCCCTTTGTCCCTTGTTCTTGTTTTATCCACTGTTGGGTATGAGGATGACGTGTGTGATGAACATTGTGCACAGATATTAGGAAGGTGATGTATAGCCCCTGCCGGGTTTCCAAGTAGCCTTATGAATATTCATTCATACTGTGTTATCTAAAGATGAACACATAGAACACTATTGTTCAGGGAAAACCCTCCTTCTGCACCCAGGCCTAGAACTAGGTTAAAGGCTCAGTCCATAGAAGGCATTCAATCCCTATAAAGCTTGTTACTGTTTAATGTAGGGGGAGTGATGTAGGGTATGATGTTACCTGGGCCTATATTAGGTTACCTATATGAAACATTACACCATTGCTTACAGTGAAGTTGGCCACATATGAAATGATATATATATGGTTTTCCGTCAAAAACAATATTACTGTTAGGAGATCAGCCGCACCACAAGACTACCATGTCATCATATCCATAAAAGATGAGGAATCTTTACATAGTGCAAAGTACTCTATTGAATTAAAAATACCACAAAGAAACATGCAGTTTCTGCAAATGCCTTAAACCAGGCCAACCCGTACACTAATCACAGTGCTTCTTATACAGTCCCTTTTCAATTATCATCCCACTAGAATGCTAAACTCATGTTCAATTAGTCATTAGTGTCCACCATTATTTTTCTCTTGATTTTTCAAAGTAATGTTTAAAAAAGTTTGTTATTGTTACTCTTCTTTCATTAATATTTCTTCATTTGCATTTTAACTTTCATAATAATGGAGCATAAATGCTTATTTTCATATCCCAAAATAAATGAGGATGTGATGATTCTACAAATCTATTTTATGCAGGTTAGGTATCCATAAGTGAAAAAAGTTCTAAAATGACTAGTACCTCAGAACGTGCCCTGTATTAAAATGCAATTATTTTTAAAGAACTACTAATCTTTGTTAATATTTTAAAGTGCAGCACATACAAAGGGGCCGATTCCGATTCGGGGTAAACCGCTCCGAATAGCCGTTCGGAGCGTTTTTCCTTTACAAATCGTACCCGGCAACGTCCCCCGTACGTACTACGAAGTACGATTCGTACCAGGAGCGGTACTTCATACGAGTCGTACAGAGACCATACGACTCTAATCTCCGTACGATTCTCCCTCGGAACCCGCTGTACGTGACATCTGTATGGTTCGCTGCTGGTTTTTACGACCCAGCAAGTATGATACGTGTCGTGTACGCACCGTACAACCCTTTTTCTACAGGAGCTGAAAACAGCCGTAAAAGCAGAGATCGCGCCGAAACAGGTACGGAACGGCCCCCCTGGGTATGCTGTATACCCCCCATGATCGCAGGGGTACGGTGCGTACCCCTGCGATCATAGGGTGTACGTACCGCACCCCTTGTACGATGGGTGTACGCATCGTACCCCTGCGATCATGAGGTGTACGAGTGGTTGAGTGATTTCTCGTACGACTCGCCCTTACCTGACGTGGACCGTACGAATTGCGTCCTCATACCACAGTCCGGATCATACTCGTCATACCCCCCTTTTGTAGCACTCGTCGGGTCGTACGGTATGTGCACAAGTTGTACGGCGTGCGTACGAGTAGTACGGTTCACAGTTTTAGCCTTGCAATACGTACGGATCGCGACGATTCAGACGGTTTCACGGAATACGGATCGTACTACGTGACTCGGACGGACGGGTACGATTCGTATGGAGAGGGCTCCGGGTACAAAACTTACGGACTTTTTTTTCCCTGAATCGGAATCGACCCCATAGTGTTAGAAAATATCCAGAGCTGAACATGTTGCAACAACAAATTTGGCCATATAATTCACTGACCTCTTCACTTGAATATGGATGAAAGCATAACACTTAATATTTTAAACGGCAATAGATATGTAGTGTAGGGAGATGTTCAGATCTAAAACTTCATTTCACAACAAGTTTAAGCACACAATTCATTAATCACATCAACCTCTTCACTTTAACATGCATGTAAACATAACATTGTTATACATTCTACCTAATCGGGGTACAAGATCCAAGCATGACACCAAGGGCCCTTTTGGTGTGTGAGGGGTATCTTAACACATCTAGTGTATTCCAACAACAACAGGATACACACTAACCTTCTCGGAGGTGGACCTTTTTGATTACCAGTATCTTGACAAGAGGAGGACGAGCCCACCTCGGTGCAAAACCAGCACCACCTCTTCCTTCCCTCCTTTTTTGATTTCCTTAGTGGACTACTATACCTCATGTAAAATCTGATCTGAGAATCATTTGCACTTATATGGTTTTACCAATGAGCTCCTGAGGATCCTCTCCAATTTTTCCCATTTAGTAATTTATCTATTTTTGCCTTGTTGACATGCTTCCTGTAAAATCTTATTTGGATAACCTCCATTAGAGAATCTTGTAACCATCAGTTTTGCCTTTTTCTTCATCTGAGGAACAAAACATCTGTGTTCCTAAGAGTGGACTATAGGGTATGATCCATTTCAGTGCTTTTCGATGGTCACCTTTAGCATGTAATAATGAATTACTTGTACTCTCAGTACAATATATTTGTGAGCACAATTCATCATTCTCAACAGACAGCGTGACATCAAGGAAATAGATCTTAGTTTTACTTTAAGTTAAGGTAAATTGAGCTAATTCGTAATGAATGTGTTCATATATTCCATTAATACAGATTACTCTTCATCCCAACTGAGAAATTAGTCTTCAATGTAGGGTACCCATAGTACTACTTTTTCCATGAATCTGCTGCGTTCATCTGCCCAGGTGACCTCCTTTTCCCTCCATCTCATGAATAAATTGGTGTGCATGGGGTCAAACGAGGTCCCCAAAGCTGTTCCTTGTGTTTGTAGATAATTGTTATAAAAATAACACAAAGTGTGTCAGTCAGTATTGTAATATAATCGGTATTTGAGTGTGTTGCAAAATGCTGATAGGTCTTGCTCTTGAAAAATATGAACACACATGTATCCCAAGATTGTTTCTAACTGATGTATAGAAGGAGACTACATTTATTGTAACTATGGTATATGTAGTCTTCCATGCAATGTTATTCACCTTCCATAAAAAAATCATTGAAGTTTCCCATGTACAATGGTAATGTGGTGACACTCACATAAAAACAGATCCAATTATTTTGATGTATTCTCCAGCAGTGACCCAATGGAACTTACAATTGGTCTTACAGGAGGGTTGGTTGTTTTTATGAATTTTGGGTAGAAAATAAATTGTTGGAATTCCAGGATGACTCACTTTGAGATGCATATTTCTTGTGGTTAAGAAGTTCAGAGTTATACTCATTCTGTAACATCCCATGCTATCCATTTCTGTTTCCTTTATGGGATTAATTTTCAGGATCTCATAATGATCTCCTCTACATAGTTGTCCGTGCTTCCAACATATATTTCTCTCTATCGAGGATGATGATATTCTTCCCCCTTGTCAGAGGGTTTGAAGATGACAATTTGTTCTTTCTCAAATCTGTAAGATCATACAATTCCTATGGTGATAAATTGCCTCTACGATGATATTAAGGTTTCCTTCTCAACTTGTTATTTTCAACAATCAATTCGTAGAATATATAAAATTTGTTGCCGGCTGGTAGCAAGGGATAAAATTTACTATGCGGTTTAAGACCGCTTTCCCTATGTGAATCAGTGGGGAACCCCATATTTTCAAGATGTTAAACTCCCGTCATGGTTCATTAATGTATAGTTGTTTCTCTATTGCCAGTTCTCCTATTGATCTCAATTCAGGAATGTCACCAATGTTGAACTTGGACCCTTGCATTGTGATCTCAAGGTTATCTGATTGTGGAGGATTGGATTTCATTGAGTGATATTTAAATAGTTTTATCGTAAATGTATATGTTTATCATCAAGTTGACATAACCAGGACTGGATGTTGGGCAGACATTCAATCCATATTTCATAATTGGTGTTAATCTCACATTGGATATAGTAATCACAAGTAGTTTCTAGTCCACAATATTGTTGTTCTCAAGGTCTACATCTGTGTGTTGGCTTTTCTTCCTCTTGCCAAGATTTGTATTTATATATATACACACACACACACACACACACAAACATACATATGTATATAGCGTTAGTAAAAACACAAGATCTTAGCTAATGCATACCTAATTAGGGGCCCAGAAGTGCTCCCTTGACATATGCCCTTGTATTAATGCAGATTTATGACTTGCATACATTCACAAGAATTCACAGTAGAAGGTCTGAAAACTAAATTTCTACAAAAGGTTGTGATCTGCAGGAGCAAATATGAATGTGTAGGTTTGCTCATGTGTAAATCTGGTGAGTTTTTTCCCTACAACTCTTTTTCCCCACCCTGGAGTCAGTCCCATATAAGCAACATAAAGGACCAGTACTTCCTCTTTATTCGCTGCTCAGCTGCCAGATAAGCGCTTTTTCTTAATCTTGCTATGTGGGTCTTATTGGTGGGCCTTATTACTGTCTTTTTTGTGCTGTCTTTATCGTTTTTATTGCTACTCCTTGTATAACATTGGGGCCATCTACCGCCTTACTGCACTGTATCTAACAACGGCCACCTTGGCCTTAGGAACACCGGCACCCTTGCGTGGTGAAGGGGGCCTTAGAGGCAATGACAGCCCTTGCGCAGTTCACACGTGGTTCCCTAGCGGTCCCAATGCATCTCCCCGAGAGGAAGAAATTAGAGACGGGTGGTTTTACTTTGAGGCGCGCTGCCTCAAAATCATACAAAACACGTCGGTAGCGTGTCTTGTATCAGCGAGACGCGTGGTGCTATTTCAGCCTAGAAGGGGGTGTAGAGTGGACGTGTCTCTCGAGAGGAAGTGTGCCCCTCCTTCACATTCCTGGCATTCCCCGGCGAGAGTCACGACATGCTTGACAGTTTCCCCTTCCGTTGTCTGGAAGGGGCTGTCATTGCTGTAAACACACCAGAGGCAGTGAGGAGCACATTGTACATCTTTCCCCATAGTTGACTTGCTCCAGATAATCGGTTCGCCCGCAGAGCATTGCTTTGACCAAGGCCAGTGTATTTAGAGGCTGATTACAGTTTAGGTGCACACTAAACATTGGCTAATGCAGTCTTAACTGGGCCAGCACCGCCAACCCTCCAAACACCATCCTTTAGTCTTCTCCCAAGAAGGGCTACAGGTGGTAAACAGAGAAGCTAAAGATCTTCTAGAAAAAGAGGCCATTGCACACGGGTCTTCATACCAGGAGATTCCTGAGCAATATTTTTTGGGGTCGAGAAAAAGGACAAAGAGTTCGGTCCAGCCATAAGTCTTTTGAGATTTTATTCGATGGGTGGTATGCCGTCATTTCAAAGTGGAGGGCATCCACCTACTAAGAGATGTGTTGTTCCCCAATGACTGGTTGGTACGGCTCGATCTGAAGGACGCCTACCTCACCTTCCCAATTTTCCCCCCATCCAGGAGGTTTCTACAATTACAGTGGGACAGCTGGATTTACGAATTCATTTCCCTGCTGGTCAGTCTGTCCTCAACGCTGTTTTTGAGTTGCAGCAGTCAGGCTACATATGCAGCCATGTTTGATGGCCAGCCTGGTGGAAGGCATACTTACAAGCTGCAGTCCACCGTTGACGTTTAACTTCACTGCCATTGGTGTGTTTCCAGCACTATGTACCATGGCCTCAAAGAAAAATCAAGTATGCCAATTGGGGACAAGCCAATTTTACACCATTTTTAGGGGTCAATGCACAAACACAAGGGACTGGACAGCAGTGGCCAGTGTACAGAGTCCAAAGAAAATAGCATCAGAACAAATAAACATGGGATGGCCGAGCAAAAAGAGGCACTTTCACAATTCTCATTATGGATGGGAAGAAGCCACAATTTTGTCCCCGGTGTCGCACGTATAGGAACCGTGATTCAGTGTTTGTCCATACATGGAATTGTTGAGATAACAAATAAAGACTCTACACATCCAACCTCGAAATAGCTGGATGCAATATGCCTACTTTGTTTTACCAATTTGTGACCACAATAGAGGTAAGGATAAAGGCTAAACATGCCTTTAGTTGAAGGATAATAATAAAACATTCCAAATTATTTGGCAGGTTCCCTGATCCAGGTGATTGATGTCTCCCTGTTACAACTGGGTAAAGCCATCCTTAAAAGCTGTACTTAATCACCCTATATTTTGCTAATGAAGAGGTTTTGTTGATTATATGCTATGTCATTAAGATAGTCTATATAGTTGGATTAATGAAATACATTTTATAATCCTGCAAAGAGATTAGAGAAATTACTTTGCATTCACACAAAATGGATTACAATGTATTTCAGTAAAAACAAGACAGCCTGTCCATACTAGGATTGCTAACCCTCCACAAGATAGAGAGAACACTATAGGTTTTCTAATTATTTCCCTCACCCAGCAGGGTTGCCCCTTGGTGGCATGCTTCATTATAGGGTTCTTCCCGTTCTGCTATGAAAAGGGACATGCTATGACCTATGTGTGTTACGTGGGAGCACTATTAAGTATGCTCTAAATGATTAAAAGAATAGGAGTGGGAGGGGTATTGTGGGAGGTTTCAAACTGCTTGCCTGGTAGGTAAGTAATACTTTAATCCATCGTCCAGTTGGTATAGGTAAAAAGTGCAGAGAAAAAATTGATAGTGTAGGTTGCAATGTACCTTCTTTTCTATAGATCCACATGTTTCAAGCCAATCCTCATGGCTTTTCTTGAGGACCAAGGACAAAGTCTAGGACATTTGTTAATACACACACATCCCTATAAGACAAAAGCCATCAGACAGTCACAGGGTACAATGCCTCTGGTAGTTGGTCACTACCCAGGTGGTGGGTGAAATGTGGGTCACCTAACGAAGGGCACACAATCTGTGTCTTTCAATGACAACACAACGTGGGAACTAAGAACATTAACAAATTGCAATGCACAGAGAGTTGTGTATTTGATCACCAGTCCTTGTAACCTCCACTATGTGAGAATTACCAACCAAAAGGTGAAAACCAGTATAAGCGAGCACCACAGTAATCTCAGGTGTGGACGAGCGACAACAAAAATGTCCACCCATTACATTGAGAAAAAACACAGCCAAAGACTATGAATGGGGGTTTCTTGAGGACTTGGACGATAGTCAATTGCGAATCAATACTGTTCAAGTAGGAGCAATGCTGGGTGCTTAAGGTCAAGTCCCACACTGAGGGCCTCAATTACAATATCCCTTTGGGCCAATGTATGGCATAATACTTGTCATTAATGAGTCTTAAATATCTCTGACTCAGATTTAATTAAACCTCTGAAGCAACATATGGTGCAGGACACATTCAATCAGCCAGTCAGTCCACATAGGCGACAACACCTGATTCCATTCTTTACCATTAATTGATTTGTAACAAAATGTGCACATGCAATGGGGGAACATAACCTTCCTCTCCCCTTGTCAATCACTGTTTTTTCACCCATGTCTCAATATAGGTCAGAAAAATACGCTGAACAGCGACATAACTATAAAAGAAGGACCCTAGACAGACTACGACATGCAGACAGACTGTGCCCATGTCTGTAGCCTGTGGTAATGAGGAAAATTATATTTTGCCCTGTCATGTGTCCCTACGTGTTCCCCATCAAATGTTATATGTGCATGATTAATATGCATATTTCCCCCTATGACCGAATGAAGACGCAATTATAGTTGTGTCCAACGTTAGTATGTCAGTTATCCAGTCCCCCGTGAAAGCAACGTGAATTAGGCTTCTAGGCCTATGTTGCCACCATCTTTACATTGTGCACGTTTAGTTATCGAGTTGCACCCGTTTCCAGGCCTCACAGGGCCCGGACACCAGATTCGAGCCTCAGGTCTCCTGAAGCACTGCTCCGAGAGAAGCAGCCCCCACCTGCATCCCTGACCCTTCACTTACTTCCTGCCAAGCAGCGCGGTGCCCGGCCTGGCCTGCCTGCCTGTCTGCCAAGAATATATTATGCCTACAGTTATCTATTCAGCTCCTCGCCTTCACATTCCTAGCTAACGAACTGCATAAACATATTCGTCTATAGTCTAGTCTTTCTGTCTCCATGCAAGTGGAGTACTGTATTAATATCCATAGAAGATCCATAGCACACGCAATACATGAAGAATTATATGCATGCACTAGCCTTAGTGACAAGTAGCCTTTGCCCTGATGACTTTTAGATTCACGCAACATGTACTCTGTCTAAACACAAGATATCAGATATGCTATAGGTACAGGTCGTTCTGACATCTCAGACTTTAGTCTCCTCTTCTAGTGCTAGAAGTCAGAGCCCCCAGCTCTCCCCAGTTACACGTCATGGCCCGTTGCGCGCACCAGTAGGTTAAAGGTTCCAGCTGCCCAGGTAGCCCCCTCCATGTATCCACCCACTTATGACACTTCTGTGACGTTTACATCACATCGTTTTTGGCCACTATAGGTGTGGCAGGGTATACTCAGACATGAGTCCCTTTCTCACTGCTCCATCAGGATTCAAGCAAGCCGGGCCGAAGAGGCTGAAATGCCAGAAACCGGTCCCCGGTAGCTTGTCTCCTTTCTGGTGAAGAATTGGCTTGGTAGTTTGGTCTGCCCTGTTCCCATGATGCACTGGGCCAGGGACAGACTAATTTGCATATAGCCAGGTTCTGAGCTGGGATGGGGTAGTGAGATAAATAACGGTGATGGATCAAGCCCTGATCTTTGGACTGGGTAAGAGTGGTCTGCTTAATTCAGACACTCTGTTCATCACCACCCCCTTTTCTGAATCGTTTTTGGCCACTATAGGTGTGGCAGGGTATACTCAGACATGAGTCCCTTTCTCACTGCTCCATCAGGATTCAAGCAAGCCGGGCCGAAGAGGCTGAAATGCCAGAAACCGGTCCCCGGTAGCTTGTCTCCTTTCTGGTGAAGAATTGGCTTGGTAGTTTGGTCTGCCCTGTTCCCATGATGCACTGGGCCAGGGACAGACTAATTTGCATATAGCCAGGTTCTGAGCTGGGATGGGGCAGTGAGATAAATAACGGTGATGGATCAAGCCCTGATCTTTGGACTGGGTAAGAGTGGTCTGCTTAATTCAGACACTCTGTTCATCACCACCCCCTTTTCTGAATCGTTTTTGGCCTCTATAGGTGTGGCAGGGTATACTCAGACATGAGTCCCTTTCTCACTGCTCCATCAGGATTCAAGCAAGCCGGGCCGAAGAGGCTGAAATGCCAGAAACCGGTCCCCGGTAGCTTGTCTCCTTTCTGGTGAAGAATTGGCTTGGTAGTTTGGTCTGCCCTGTTCCCATGATGCACTGGGCCAGGGACAGACTAATTTGCATATAGCCAGGTTTTGAGCTGGGATGGGGCAGTGAGATAAATAACGGTGATGGATCAAAGCCCTGATCTTTGGACTGGGTAAGAGTGGTCTGCTTAATTCAGACACTCTGTTCATCACCACCCCCTTTTCTGAATCGTTTTTGGCCACTATAGGTGTGGCAGGGTATACTCAGACATGAGTCCCTTTCTCACTGCTCCATCAGGATTCAAGCAAGCCGGGCCGAAGAGGCTGAAATGCCAGAAACCGGTCCCCGGTAGCTTGTCTCCTTTCTGGTGAAGAATTGGCTTGGTAGTTTGGTCTGCCCTGTTCCCATGATGCACTGGGCAAGGGACAGACTAATTTGCATATAGCCAGGTTCTGAGCTGGGATGGGGCAGTGAGATAAATAACGGTGATGGATCAAGCCCTGATCTTTGGACTGGGTAAGAGTGGTCTGCTTAATTCAGACACTCTGTTCATCACCACCCCCTTTTCTGAATCGTTTTTGGCCACTATAGGTGTGGCAGGGTATACTCAGACATGAGTCCCTTTCTCACTGCTCCATCAGGATTCAAGCAAGCCGGGCCGAAGAGGCTGAAATGCCAGAAACCGGTCCCCGGTAGCTTGTCTCCTTTCTGGTGAAGAATTGGCTTGGTAGTTTGGTCTGCCCTGTTCCCATGATGCACTGGGCCAGGGACAGACTAATTTGCATATAGCCAGGTTCTGAGCTGGGATGGGGCAGTGAAATAAATAACGGTGATGGATCAAGCCCTGATCTTTGGACTGGGTAAGAGTGGTCTGCTTAATTCAGACACTCTGTTCATCACCACCCCCTTTTCTGAATCGTTTTTGGCCACTATAGGTGTGGCAGGGTATACTCAGACATGAGTCCCTTTCTCACTGCTCCATCAGGATTCAAGCAAGCCGGGCCGAAGAGGCTGAAATGCCAGAAACCGGTCCCCGGTAGCTTGTCTCCTTTCTGGTGAAGAATTGGCTTGGTAGTTTGGTCTGCCCTGTTCCCATGATGCACTGGGCCAGGGACAGACTAATTTGCATATAGCCAGGTTCTGAGCTGGGATGGGGCAGTGAGATAAATAACGGTGATGGATCAAGCCCTGATCTTTGGACTGGGTAAGAGTGGTCTGCTTAATTCAGACACTCTGTTCATCACCACCCCCTTTTCTGAATCATTATTAATAGCGGCTTGAAAACAAGTAGTGAATCGTATCCACATCTTTTTGTTACCAAACTAGTTGAGAATTCTTTACCACAAGTTAAGAATCGAGTACTAAAAGTCGAGAGTACCTGGCAAGCTAATACTCCTTCGCAAATGCTTCAGATGTTACAATATCACCAGAACAGAATCAGGGAAGAACAAGAACATGAAAGGAGACGTATGAAAGACACGAAAATGAAAGTACTAGTTGCACAGTCTGTTCCAGCAGACAGTCAGAAGAGGGGTACGAATCAAACCAGTCATTCTGCAGTTCCCGTTAAAGGGACATGCAACTACTGTAAACAGCCAGGTCACTATATAAATGAATGTGCAGTTCTGAAACACAACATAGCTACTGGTAAGACGAAAGAGAGACCGCATCCGCCTAGACAGGAACATGCACCGCAGAACGCACAACAGACAGTTACAGTACCGCAGCCTATAGCTGCCACACAACACGTTACACAGCAGATGTACCAGTATGCACAGTCAGATTATCCAGAATATCAGCAGTATTCATGAAACAGCCTAGAGAGGGAGGTTGGCTTGCCTCTCATCGAGGTTCCTGTAGATCAAGAGGGTCCCTATGTACGCAGTCAAGTATTAGGGAAAGACAGAAAGTTTCTGATTGATACAGGGGCAAGTAGGACTACCATCAGTCATGACGAGGTTCCAGGGGCTCCACTCTCAGGCTCAAGAAATGTTTCCCTGGGTTTTTCAGGAAAGCCTATTGTTAATGAAATATCGAAACCAGTTTCCCTAGAAGTCGGTCCATTGTCCCGAACTACAGACTTGTTACTTACGAAATCATGTCCAGAAAACTTACTTGGTATTAAAACATTGAAAGAATTAGGCGCTGTCATATGCTGTTCTCCGGAAGGAGTGCGATTGTTTTTACGTGATTTTAAAGGACATTATGTGTTAAGAGATTTTGATCCAAGATTATTGAATGTACCACAGCATTTATGGGCGCAAGGTCCAACAGATGTAGGTTGTATGCACATTACACCATACCGTGTCACTCTGAAACAGGGAGTTGTACTGCCACGAATCCGACAATACAAATTGCCACCTGAGGCTGTAACAGCCTTATCCAAAATTATTGACGAGCTCATTGCTCATGGAGTGGTTGTAGAAACTGACTCCAATGTATGTAATTCTCCTATTATCCCGATTCTTAAACGTACTGATCCGAATGCACCCCCAGTTTATCGATTAGTGATTGACCTTCGAGAGCTTTATAAATGTATCATACCCCAGTACCCAGTGGTTCCAGATATCTCTTCCTTATTGACTGCCATTGATTCCGAAGCTGCGTTCTTTACTGTTATTGATCTCAAGAACGCATTCTTTAGTGTCCCCATCCATCCAGACAGCCAGTACCTTTTCGGATTATGTTTAAATGGAAGGAGCTATAAATTTACACGTGCTCCTCAAGGTTTCACAGAAAGCCCTAGTATTTACAGTCAAGCACTTAAACGACAACTAGACAGTATTCACATGCCAACTGACACTGCTCTGCTCCAGTATGTCGATGATCTATTGATCACAGCCCGTACAGAACGTGACTGCGAACGTGCGTCACTGACAGTCTTGTATTTCCTGGCAGAGATGGGGCACAAGGTGTCCCCCTCGAAACTACAGTTCTGTGTCCAGCAAGTGGTATACCTAGGACACTTACTGTCCAAGTGGGGTAGACAGTTGACACCTGACCGTATCCAGTTAATAGCACATTTTCCACAGCCCAAGACACAGAAGGAGGTACGAGCTTTTATCGGCCTCACTTCTTACTGCAGACAATGGATCCCTCAGTATGCATATCTAGCCAAGCCACTGATACAGTTGACAACACAGGAGGCAGCCACATCGACTGTCCTCCCTTGGACCCAAGAACATACACTTGTTTTCAATGAGTTAAAGAAAGCTTTATGCCAAGCACCTGTATTAGCGACACCAAACTACAGTAAGCCTTTTACACTTTTTGTCACTGAACGTGATGGTACAGCATTATCCGTTCTCACACAAGATCAAGCAGGACAACACAAGCCTTGTGCTTATTTTTCTAGCACATTAGATCCAGTAGCCCAGGCTTTGCCTGCGTGCCTCAAATCAGTTGCAACCACAGCACTAGCTATCAGACAAAGTGATTCCATAGTGTTAGGACACTCCCTGACAGTACAAGTTCCACACTCCGTGGAAGTTCTTTTAAACCGAACACAGACTCAGCATTTGACAATTGCACGATTAACAGGATATGAACTGACACTGTTTCAGCCACACATAGAGATCAGACGCTGTAACGTATTAAATCCTGCTACACTGTTACCCTCAGTTACCTCTAATCCTGCCGCACATGACTGTGTGGAAGTTATTAACACCATTACGAAGCCAAGACAAGACTTGACAGACATTGCATTACCTGACCCGGACCTGACACTTTATGTGGATGGTTCATGTATGAGAACAAGTACAGGAGAGTTAGTAGCCGCATATGCAGTGACTACTGAAACTGAAGTTATAGAAACACATCGTATTGACGCCCTGTCTGCTCAAGCAGCAGAGCTCATCGCTCTGACCCAAGCCTGCATACGAGCCAAGAACCTGAAAGTAAACATATATACAGATTCACGTTATGCATTCGGAGTCGTACACGACTTTGGAGTTCTCTGGCAAGAAAGAGGTTTCATGACCTCTCATGGAACCAAGATTCAGCATGGCCCCCTCATTCAAGCTCTGTTAGAAGCAATACATTTACCGACAGCTATAGCCATCATGAAGTGCAAGGCACATACGAAAGTCACTGACACCATTTCCCAGGGTAACGACCTAGCAGATCGAACAGCCAAGCTTACAGCTCAGACTCCAGACATTCCAGCTGACACGACAAAGACCGATGTTCCAGTTCAGACGACTTGTATGACAGTTAAGGACCCTACACAAGACGTACTAGACATACAGACACATGCTACCCCAGACGAAATCAAGAAATGGTCTGAACAAGGAGGGGTCCAGACAGATCAGGGATGGTTGACGAAGGGAAAAGCCACATGGTTTCTCCCCGACTCTATGGTTCAAGTCATTATTAATACAGCACATAGTCCAGCACATTTAGGAGAAAAAGCCATGTTAGACAGCATCCAGAACCTCTGGTTTAACAAGCATTTACGAGCAGCAGCCAAGCAGAAAGTGCGTACCTGCATGATCTGTTGTCAGTTCAATCCAGGTAAAGGTGTTCCGGTGGAACAAGGTGGATTCCATCCTCCTGACCACCCTTTTGAAGTCCTCCAGATGGATTATATTCAGATGGATCGATGTCGAGGTTTCAAGTATGTCCTCGTAGTTGTATGCGCTTTGTCCAGATGGACAGAAGCATATCCAGTCCCAGATTACACTGCCGCGACCACTGCTAGGCAGTTGGTTCGTGAGTTATTCCCCCGCTAAGGTTTGCCGAGGGTCGTGTATTCAGACAACGGCCAACCATTCTCATCCGAGCTCATGAAACAGGTATCACTTTTGTTAGGGTACCAGTGGAAGTTCCACTGTGTACGACACCCCGAGGCAGCTGGCCTCGTCGAGAGACATAATCAAACTCTGAAAATACGTATAGCGAAGGTCTGCGCAGAGAAAGGCGTAGATTGGTTGGTAGCACTGCCAGTTGCCCTTTTTTACATGCGAATGGTTGCTCACTCCCGATCAGGTCTGTCACCTTTTGAAGTCATATTCGGTCGTCCCCCGAACATGTGGGGTACACCTATGCCTCGTAAAATTACAGATGTTGACAGTAACATGCTGACAGATTACCTAGCTTCCTTGATGTCTGCACTACTCTCTTGTCGTTCACAGGTCGCGGCTGCCTTTCCAGATAACACCCAAGTGAAACCGCACGAGGTCATTCCAGGCGACCTCGTCCTTGTTAGGAACTTTGATCGTTCAAGCCCTCTGGAGCCCCGCTGGAAAGAGCCGAAACTTGTTCTGATGACCACAAGGACCGCCGTGAAACTGGAGGGCCGCAAGGGCTGGCTACACTCCAGTCATATAAAACGTTTCCATGGACTGCGTCCAAAGACTTTTTTCAAGGACTGCCCCGATACTGACTCTAAACTTCCCCTGTTAGAGAAAACTCCGCAGCAGGAGTATAAACTCAAACTAAGGTCTAGCAAGTCAGACAGTTTAATTGTTTAAGTCCCTCTCGGGTGAAGCGGTTAGACAGGTTCCTGACATGTATAAGATAGACCCCCATAGTGAGAGAGTTAGACGAAACTCCAAGAAAACACGTTATTGCAAGAATCTGCGCAGCAGATGTGTAGTCACGTTATTGATTATGTTATTTCTGAGTCTTACGATCACATGTATAAGTATTACGCTACATGTATTTTTTCCTCCTCTTGGTTCGCATGTAAATTTTTCCTCTAATGATACAGTAGAGCACACATTTAGTGAACTACCCCCTCACGAGTTATCCTACCGACTTGCAATGCGCAACAATACTTTTATACGCCTGTTACACTATTCACACCAGACCAGTAATGCTACTAATTGCTGGGTATGTGGTCGACTCCCCCCTTACCAGACCGTAAAGGGAGTTCTGCCACTTTTTCCCTATCCGTTTTCACACAATGGTTCGTGTGGAGCATGGTTTACGTTAACATCATCCTTAGACGATAAATCCCTACTGAATAGAACATGTTTCCCAGACAAGGAAGGTCTTTCCCATAGGACAGGGTTAGATCTAGAAAATGAAGTATATGATCTAGGTAACTTTTCCTCTAACCTCATGGTTTTGAATGTTCAGTCCGAGACTAATCCAGACTTGCCTTCTATAACAGTTCTACCAGTAAAAGGCGAATTATGTGTTAGAAAGAATGGTTCAGTACATCTAGGACACAGTGATTGTACTACTGTGGTCGAGTATAGTGACAGTGGGATATCTACTTTCAAAGCCTCACGTCATTCTTATTTTGTATGTGGTCAGACCGCATATGTACGTTTGCCCCTAGATTGGGATGGAACATGTTACATTGCCTTCCTACTGCCACCAGTTTTCCTAGCCCCATCTGATTATCACAGAAATACACATCTAGTACACGTCAGACATAGAAGGGAGATCGAGTCCCCAATTGTCGATCAGACTGAAACTGCATTAGAACAGTATACAGATTTCAATAAAGGTTTCTTTTTCTTCATAGGTCCTGTCCAGAATAGTAAGTTAATACGCAGGTTAACCAGAACCCTTGAAGCAGTAGTGAATGAGACTACTTCTGCCCTAGGTAACTTAACAGAGGAGCAATCTGCTATGAGATTTGTCGTTCTTCAGAACCGCCTTGTTCTTGACGTCATACTGGCCGATAGGGGCGGAGCTTGTAGAGTCATCGGATCTAGTTGTTGCATTTTCAATCCTAATAACGCACCGTCTGTATATTCAGCAATAACTAGACTTCATAAAATAGCCCATCAGCTACACCAGAATCCAGGCACCTGGACTTGGTCCGGTTGGCTCTGGAGTATAATATCTGCCTGGGGATGGAAAGTACTGTCATTCCTGGGTATAGGAGTAATGATCATATTCAGTTGTTGTCTCTGTTTACAATGTGGCCCTGCGATTTGCGGCTTGTGCGCTACATCTTGTATTCCAAGTTCAAAGTCCCATTCCAAGAAGATAAGAGACGAGCAAATGATGCTATATGAACAGATAGATAGTATCATGAATATTGATGTTTCCTGAAGGAAACGTAGGGAACAAGGAGGGAATGAGGAAAATTATATTACCCTTCACTTACTTCCTGCCAAGCAGCGCGGTGCCCGGCCTGGCCTGCCTGCCTGTCTGCCAAGAATATATTATGCCTACAGTTATCTATTCAGCTCCTCGCCTTCACATTCCTAGCTAACGAACTGCATAAACATATTCGTCTATAGTCTAGTCTTTCTGTCTCCATGCAAGTGGAGTACTGTATTAATATCCATAGAAGATCCATAGCACACGCAATACATGAAGAATTATATGCATGCACTAGCCTTAGTGACAAGTAGCCTTTGCCCTGATGACTTTTAGATTCACGCAACATGTACTCTAAACACAAGATATCAGATATGCAATAGGTACAGGTCGTTCTGACATCTCAGACTTTAGTCTCCTCTTCTAGTGCTAGAAGTCAGAGCCCCCAGCTCTCCCCAGTTACACATCATGGCCCGTTGCGCGCACCAGTAGGTTAAAGGTTCCAGCTGCCCAGGTAGCCCCCTCCATGTATCCACCCACTTATGACACTTCTGTGACGTTTACATCACATGTCTCCGTGCACGCCCTGTGCACGCCTTCTTTTTACGCCCATATGTTCTTATCTTCCGTTTGTCACTTGTTACGCCTACTGTATTCAATGCAATTGTACTGTTTTACTATATATACTGTATGTCGATAATGAGATATTAGGCTTTTTACTTCCTGTCCCTTCCCTGGTGTCTGTCCCTTCCTGAACCTTCGCAGGTGATGGAACCCGATGGTCCATTGGCTCGAGCCATCTAATTAAAGCCTGTTCGACTCAGATTCCCCGGATCCTGCCTCTTATTTTATTGAGCTATCCTTTTCAGTTAATGCATAGAAAAATAGTACCGGTAATTATTTATTTATTTACCACAGTACTGCAAAAGGAAACAAGAAGTGATTCCACTCGCGGCTGCCATTTTGAAAATTAGCGATGGGTCTAGTTTAGGCTTCTCCAAAGAGTAGCTTGTGAGCTACTGGTAGCTCTCCATGTACCTGCAAGTAGCTTTCCTGAGTGCAGTTCAGTTTACTAAATTATTTTGCTTGGCTGAATTAATATATGTATACCAAAATTGAACAGTGTGCATCTGAAATCAAATGTGCGTATTTTCAGACCTCATACGCTTATTTAGAGAAAAATGGTTGACCTGAGGGGCTGTAATCCTGACTCCGCCTTGACAAAGGTTGTTCTCAATACCCACACGCCCACGTACCTGGAGGAGGGATAGCTGTTTGTTTTGCTGTGTTTGCCTGACTGCTGAACCTCGCGGTCCCCGCTTCGCGGGTCCCGCATCGCCCGTCTGTTGGGCGCTGGACTCTGTCTGCTGGGGCCACCATCAGTGAGGAGTGGGAACTGCAGGGCTGCGAGCGCCAGGTGAGGGACAGGGCCTCCATTTCCCAGGAGTCCCTGCGATGCCATCACCTGCACCTGGACGCTCTCCATGATTGACCCGCCCCCTGAACACCTCCCTCCTATAACAAGAACCACTAGATCGGCTGCGCGGGAGCGCGCGGGAGAAGCCCGGGAGAAGCCCGGGACAAGGGCGGGACCGTCTGTGGCCGTAGGAGGCCGGGCTGGGCCCAATCTCTTTCGCCTGTATTTCTTGGTTTCTACACGGACCTTGGTATAGGTTGTGGATATGCCATCTCCGGCTCGGGAGGGAACACCAGCGATGGTGGGAGGAGGTAAAAATGGAACTCTGTACAATTACTTCACACGGGCACAGGGTGAGGGAGTTAAGGAAACTTCTTTGGAGAAGCGTATGGCGGAGTGCCGCCGCTCTATTGAGAATATGAAAAATAGGCCTCTCAGTGACATTATTCCTTATCCTCTCTCCCATGAGGGAGCTTCCTTTAACACTAGCCAGGATTTATTATCCCAAGAAGGCGTCCCTCTATTACTGCGGGATAGTATTCCCAACCTTTGCATATTTACTGAACAGACCACCGATGCTATCCCTCCCCCCATGCCGAGCAGCATGGCCGTTGACTTAGTCACTCAAACGCTCCCTGTAATTAAAACAAGGAAAACTAAGTCAAAGCAAATAGTTGTGGCAGAGATGCATGGTCCACCACCAAATAAGCGTAGAAGGAAGTTGAGGGGAGGGCAGGGCAAGACCAAAATCTCTTATTCCGACTTCGGAAAAGCAGCTAAGCCCCCTCCTACTTCTGATAGGTCATCATTGAATGTGCATAATGCAATTCCAGCTAAGGGTACCAATACTAATATCAGTGATTCTATTAGTGCCCAAGGGGATAATTCACCTAATATATCAACCCCTGTTACTTTTATGGGGAATATAGAATTTCTACTTAAATCACTGCTCCAGCCCATTAGCGAGAGCCTGAAGAAAGTAGAGATCAGACTCACTATCATGGAGGCAACTATAAGCAGCCTGAAAACCTTGGCTACCAAACAGAACAGACCCCTCGAGCCTAATCCTCCAACTAAAACTCCCCTTAATACTCAAATCCCTCTAAGCAATGCGGGACCTTCTTTGGTTACTGCTGCCGTCCCACTCCCGCATCCACTCATGGCCAACTTTGCTTCAATACCATCTAGTAAATCTAATATTCCTCCTCCACAACCAGTAGGCCTAGTTCCCCTGGTATAGCCCCCGGTATAACCTCGGGGGAAATACCCAATGACAATATTATTCCCCTATTTTCCGAGAAGTCTGCTCCCAGACCTCGGAGACCCGACTTGCCGCCTGAGGCTAACAGCCTTATGGTGGTTTTGGCGGGTGCTCCTCCTCTTGAAATGGGTGAAGGTGAGAACTTTCACTCACTAAAAAGGAAAATTATCAAATGGTTGAACTGGAACAGACCCCTCCCGGCCCATCTCAACAATGAAATAATCATGGTGAGAAGGGTACCTTGGCTGGGGAAAACTAGAAAATCAATAGTGGGGGACTGTATTATGCTGACTTTCCGAGATCGCAGGACAGTACTACACATTTGCGCTGGGTCAAACAGATCTCCTGATTCCACCGTACAGACTTTACCAGTGTCTTTTTTCTTTCCCCCAGTTCATATGTATGATGATTTATTACCAGGCAATTGGACGAGGGTTGAAGGGAGATCTAGACACCGGGGGTATGCCGCACGACCGGTCCATCGACCCCCGGAGACACCCTTTTATGATTATAACAGATTTAATTGCCTTGATGGACTGGAGGGGGTTGATTGACTGTCCTCAGCCCCTGATTCAAACCTTGGGAATTCTGATAATGGAGTCGGAGAACCATCTGACACAAATCCACCTACCCCTGACAATCGTCCTGGTGGAACACCTGGTACTAGCTCTCCTCTTACTCCCACCATTGTTATCCCCTCTGCTGCTGCTTCGGCGCATCTGAGGCTAATCTGGTGGAATGTGGCCGGCCTAGCTAACAAGCTGGACACACAAGACTGGGCTACCTATATTGAAACTGGGGATGTTTGTATGTTCCAGGAGACCTGGGCAAGGGAAGAATACACTCAGCAGGGCTACCTGTCATTTTTTATTCCGGCTAGATGGGAGGGTAAGGGCCGCCCCTCAGGTGGACTTACAACTTGGGTGGCATCCCATCTTGGGTGCCAGGCCTCACGTCTACCGGTGCCATCGGATGACATTTTAGTGGTCCTGTTGGCTTGGCCAAATCTAGCGAAATTAGCCTTGATAAATACATACTCTAGGCCAGTGGGAGTTTCGCGAGAATCTCCCACCATAGACGAGCTTTCAGCTTATTTGTGTGAAATTCCAAGGGGTACCCCCTATGTAGTTGGAGGGGATTTAAATTCTCACTTTGAGCCACTGGCCGGTCTTCTAGAGGGATTTCCCATGGAAGAAGAGCTCAGGTGGTCAGTACCTTCGGTGGTAACACCTTCCCCGAAGGCATGGACGCCTGTAGCACTGCAGATTACCGCCCTAACCTTAAAGCATGGAATCAGAGCTTGCAATGGGCGTATTAAGTCTGACATACCAAGCAAACCCACGTATAATAGAGTGGGAAGAGAGTCCCGCTTGGATTACGCCCTTGTACAGCTAGCGAATTGGTCCTCTATTCTGGACTTTAGGGTTACCGATAGACTAGATAGTGACCATAATGCCCTAGAACTAGATCTCATCCACCCTGGCACAGAAGCCTCTACTACAACCAAGGAGGAGAACATACCTGAACTTCTACTGGGTAACAACAGGAGAAGAATCAGGTGGGAAAAATTAGTCATGAGTCAAGGGAAACTCCCGAGGCTCTACGCAGGATTAATTCCAATTTTGGAAAAAGTGGGAGATTTAGCCAAGGATGTGGGCAATAAAGATTCCCACAATAAATTATATCAGGCTCATGAGGACCTTATAAAGGGAGCGGCATCTGAGCTCTTTAGTAAGGTACAGAATTCTAGGAGGGGGCAACATCACAAATCCTCATGGTACAACAAAGCCTGCAGGATGGCTATGGGTGAACTCCTCAGAAGCATCAAAGAGGGAATAGGTGGGGAGAAGCTACGCGAAAGTAGACGGGCTTACAAAAAACTAGTTGGTCATGCAAAAACTGAATGGGAGGAGAGCCAATGGGAGAAGCTTACTAGCTCCCTCGCAACAAGAGACCACCGAATGTTTTGGCGAGTGGTAAATGGGGGATCGGGGAGCCTCCATTCGGCAATAGAGCCAAATATTGCGGCAGGGGTGTGGCAGGTTCACTTCCAGTCACTCTATAGTTCAGAACCGGGAGAAACTATGATTACAATCGGTGATGGACGGGCTGAGTATGTTGGGGACCTGATCACAGTGGGGGAGGTTGTGGCAGCAATTGCAGGTCTGGCATCGGGAAAGGCCCCAGGATTGGACGGCCTCCCCGGGGACCTGTTCAAGCAGGAGCCGGATGTCTGGGCCCCCTACCTTGCTGCTATATTTAATGCAGTCCTGCATGGCATGGAAATCCCGAGTACTTGGCTGGGGGCAGAGGTGGTTCCAATATTTAAGAAGGGCTCGCCTCTGCTCCCAGCTAACTACAGACCAATCAGTTTGATTGACGTGCCACAGAAGCTTTTTGGTAGGATACTGTTGAATCGCCTTCAGGACTGGGTGGAGGAAACCGACGCCCTTAGTCCATACCAGGCGGGCTTTAGGAAGGGAGTTTCCACAGTGGACCAGGTTTTTCATTTAAACATTATCTACTGGAGGACAGCGATAGTCGAAGGCGGCAGCTTGTATACCATATTTGTGGACTTGCGGGCCGCCTTCGACTTGGTGCCCAGAGGGAAACTCTGGAGTGTCCTGGCCGAGATGGGGGTCCCCCCGGACATTCTGGTAATTTTACAGAGATTGCATCAAAACAACTATGCCCGGGTCAGGTGCGGGAAGCTTGGGGAATTAACGGACAGATTCCCCATTGACAGAGGGGTGAGGCAGGGTTGTGTACTGGCACCGACCCTGTTCTGCCTCTTTGTCAACGGAGTAATCGCCCATCTCAATGGCATTGAATATACTGATGCTCCAAAATTGAACGGCAGCAGGGTACCTGCAATTATGTTTGCAGATGATACCCTGCTGCTGTCCAAAACCCCTATGGGGATACAGAGGATATTAGATTCTTTTGTGGTTTTCTGCACGGAAAGGGGGTTGGAGATCAATGCTATAAAAACTAAGTTTATGGTCTTGAACCCAACCAAAAGATCACGCCCGAACCCCTTGCTGGGATCATCACGTTTAGAGAGAGTCTCCACCTTCGAATATTTGGGTGTAACGCTGAACGAAACCATGTCCTGGGGAACACACCAGATTAGGGCAAACCTCAAACTAGTGCAGACCACAGGTGGCATCGCACGGATGTTGAAAGGTTCAACATATCGACCACTGGGGCCGCTTATCCAGATCTACAAGGCACAGGCCAGGGGTGCCGTCACATATGGGGCGGAATTGTGGGGCCATGTACCTGTCCACAATCTGACTATAACAGAGAACAAATTCATCAGACAGATAGTGGCACTCCCGGCTAGCACACCGCTCCTTCCTTTGAGGATGGACTTGGGCCTGAGACCCATAGGAGACGAATTGGGCCTCAGGCCCATAGCCTTCTGGCGAAGGATATGGAGCAGTGAGGAACTTTTCACCTACAGGGCAGAACTGAGGGAGTTTTTAACGCACCCCAAAGCCTTACAGATTCCCTGGATAAAATACATAAAAAAGTCCTGTGAGAGAATGGGGATCCCAGATCTATGGTCCGATCCAGCTAATGCATCTCTGAGGATCCCACGAAGAGCCTTGGCCAATGCTTATTATGAGCGAAAATTGGCTATGGTGTTAGATTGCCAGGGAGAGGGGTCATTAACATCTGCCTTTATACAATGCAAAGATTCCTACAGGCTGGAGAGGGTTTTAGATGGGATGACTCCTGTGCTGGCCAGGAAGCTATTTCTCCAATGGAGATATGGCACATTGCCCTTGCGGTCATACACTAGTTCCTGGACAACACCGCCTTCCACCAAGCAATGCCCGGCATGTACATGTGCTGAGGAAAGCGACCTCCATGTGGTCTTGTTTTGTCCAACTTACAAGGCAGCTAGGAAATATTGGCTTTTACCACTCATCAGAAACTATGGTTGCAGGGAATACCTCCCGATGTATAGAATTTTAAAAACGGATGTTTCGGGACCATTGGTGTTTGCGTTGGCCAAGTTCCTTACAAATGTCTGGCATACTCGCACCCGCATTTTAAAGTCGCAGTCGACCATTTAATTATAAGAAATATGAATTTTAAGCAAGGCCTTTTATCTGTTTTTCACTCAAGAAGCACCTATTTTTCTAGGGAGGAATTGTTTTACATTGTACAATATGTGTTCTATTGTATATGTCTGATGGTTTTATACTGTGCTACATGTGTTTTACTGTATATCTTTGATGGTCATTGGCCGAAATAAAGATTGAATAAAGAATACCCCCTGTCCTGAGGAAGAACAGACTGCAGAGGATACAAACCACCCTCTATGCGCCAGGGTCGAAAAGTCAACACTTTCCCCTGCACCTTACTTCACCCCAGCCCTGCCTTTTTACAAATGATTATACACTGTAAAACATCAAGAAACAGAAAATAACTACTTACAAATCCATGAGAGACAGGCCCCACTGTAAGACTGATGCTACTGTAAATGATGACCAGTTTACTAAGGACATTACCATATGTAATTGATTGTTTAAATTACTCTCTGATTTCCCTCCCTATATATCTGTTCTATTCTCACGAGCACACTTCCTTTTCCACACTCCCCCTGGAGCAACCCTCTTTTCTGTTTTGAAGCATTCTCTACAGTGATCTGTTATAGTAACTGTGAAATGAAACAGTCACTATTGGAGCTATTTATGGTGCTTGTGTGTCATTTTGAGGATATACTTAATTGAATTGAGAAATAACTGGGGTACATTTATGATGCAACTTGATTTCTATGTTTACCATGTATATAGATTCTGACTTAATGAATACCTTTCTAAGGAAAATAGTCTAGGACCAATGTTTTCTATGCCAAACATTACCCAGGTCCGTGGACTAGAATGGGCCACCCCATTATTATGTAATGGTTGAAGCAGTAAGTACGGCACAGCTTTTAAAGTGCCCATTCGATAGAGTTACTTCTCAGAGTGAACTCATTCTTACTAGCACAGCATGATGGCAATGATATGTTTTTTTACCCCATAGAGTGTGACTACAGGCTGGCCTTGCCACCGGAGGACCTGTGATGCAAAAGTCTTGCCTCATTTTTATATGTTGTGTTTGTGCGTTATTGTGTTTTATGTCACAGGGATCGCTGTTTTATTAGATGTGCTCACCTCAGCAAACCTTGCATTTTAGTTTACATTATCTGCAAAGTAGAGGTGATGTCTTATGAATATATGATAAGCATATACAGCACACTTTGCTTAATTTACCTGTATATGCGCCTTGTTTTCCTGTTTACTGCCAGAACTTTGGCAGGCTAACTATATTAAAGGTTGCCAAGTAGTAACACCAAGTAAGTGCTAAGAAAGTTTTCTATTAGCATGCAGAGTATGTGAAGTCACTTTGCATCAGTAATACTTTAGGAGTGAAGTCACAGGGAGTTAGATCCTTGGTCCTGAAGAAAAGCCATGGGGATTGACTTGAAACATGTAGACCATTAGAAGGGCAGGTACATTGTGACCTAGACATTCTCTTTTTTCTCCTCACTTTTTAACTATACCACCTGGAGGATGGATTACAGTATTACTTATTTACAGAGGCAAGTTTTTTAAACCTCCCACAATACCCCTCCCACTCCTATTCTTTTCATCATTTAGAACATACTACTTAGTGCTCCCATGTAACTTGCAGGTCATAGCACACACCGTTCCACAGGGGAACGGGAGAAACCCAATAATGAAGCATGCCACTTAGAGTCAACCCTGCTAGGAGAGGGATATATAAGCAAAACTTAAGTTTTCTCTTTATCTTGTGCAGGGTTAGCACACAGAGTGCAGACGGGATGTCTTGTTTTGTAGATACGCAAGTAGAAGGACAAGCCCTCTGGGATATTCCTCTCATCTCCCCTTTTCTTTTGAGATACAGTTTGACTTGGCCTTTCAGGGCCAATAATAGGCCACACAACTTTTATATGAGACTGAAGTTTGTCTTTTTGATTGTGTGATATAATTTATAATTAGAATTTTGGAATCTTTGAAATATGTGTTTAAATATATCGTTAATGTTTATAGTTTAATGTATAGCATTCTATCATGAACTTAATTATTTTTCAGGTACTTAATTATTTTGCACATTTAAAGAAGTTGAAGTTTGAGGTTAAAACCTCCTCCAAGAAAGCCCTTTAAATGAATCCCACCATTAACTGTCTTTGAAAAGCCTGTAAATCAGGCTTCTCCAACAAGTAGCTCGTAAGCTGCTGGTTGCTCTCCAGCTACCTGTAAGTAGCTCACTAGTGTGAAATCCAGCCTATTAAATTAGAAGCTTTTGCTTGGTTGAATTAATGTACGTATCCTAAAATTGAAAAGATGATTTTAGATTGTTCCATAATGCATCTTTGGGGAGAAAATTACTACATTGATGCCAGGTGCATTGCACTTATGACTGTCATGAATTAACCATAGAGGGGAAGTCCAAATACATAAAGAATTGTTCACATTAGTGCTTGCAACCCTGCATGATGAAAAAAGGTGATTGTTTCTGGTAATCTTGAATGAAGTGGCTATTGCTGTAAAATTGTCTGATGTGGTCAATGTTACTACACTAATATTAGCAGCTCAGGATGATTTTAATTTATCATAATTGGCTCGTATTACAAAAAAGGATGTAGACCCCTGCTGTAAATAGTTCAGCAAGTAAATGTCATAGGTGTTCAATACAGAAGTATTAAGAAGAATCTCCCTAAAACAATGATAATTTGTTTTTGTGTTTGCATTTCTTTATAGGATTTGGATTTACACCACTTAAGTATATACGCACACTTTATATCAATAACATTCCAATAATAAGTATTTAAAAGAAGTGTGAATTTGTTTTATAATTTTTTTAACAGCCCTTAAGAAGAGACTATGGTTGTAAAACAGGTGTCTGCTCTCTCAGATATTAATGGCTGTTTTTGAGATACAAATTATGTTAACCCCTTGGACGCTCATGACGAGCTCAGCTCGTCATGGAGTTTCCATTGATTTCAATGGAAATTGTTAATAAATCTGTCCAGGGCCCTAGCATCCAAGTGGTTAAACAGGTATGTTGTTCCTAAAAACAATTTACAGGATCTGCGTTTGCTCGGATAACAAACTAAGGGATTGGTGTATAGACTAATTTCGGACACCCCGATTGATATGTTAGCCTGTAGGCCAGCTAGCTCGCAGTGCCACTATAAGCCCACGACCCTTACCAAAGAGCAAATAGTTGTCTGGCAACCACTGAACATGACAACTCTCAAACCTCTCAGGGTTCGTAGAAACAGTGCAGTACTTTTTGCTCAGTTACTCGTGCTTACTTATTTTCAGAGAGACATACAAAATCAGATGAGGGGGACGTTTTCAATAAGTATTTCTTGAACCAGCGTCATTCTAGTGTAAAACGTATTTGCTGCAACAATCATTAGACAGACACATATGTATAAGATTACAAGCACCAATAGAGCAAATAAAAGGTAGAATCCTACCATGGTGCTAAAATAGTGAATGAGATATCGATACATGGCAGAAATTAGGCGTACTCCCAAGATGCCAACCCGACCTAAGTGTACCTAGTATGTATGTAGGTGTAAAGCCAGGGATCCCTCCAGGAAAGCGCCAGCCCCATTACCTGATGGAGAGAATGAAGAACCCTGTCTTTGGTCTTGAGTAGGACACCTCGCCCGGGATGTCAGACCACTGCGTGCTGGAACTGCGTGCAGGACTTCAGCGTCTCTTGTTAGAGTGGAAACTTTCACCTCTAGTTTATCCAGCAAAGATGTTGTGCTTATTTACCCGTTACTCTCAGGAAATCTACCCAAAATGGTACTGTGAACCTGTCGTTCAAGGTTGACGATAGTGATGACCCTTATACAAAGTTATTATACAGAAGATGGCAATCCTGCGGTGATACTAAGAATCCTCATGCATAATAAATGAGGCTGGCTTTTCGAAGAAAACCACACATTTATTAGGCACATAACTAGGCAAATGGTCAGAGTCAAACCAATATGTAGAACAGGGTAGGACAAATGTAGGTATAAGGTCCTGTATCTACCTAGGCCTATATTGGGGTTTGTTAGATTTGGGGGTCTCTAGTTTGCATAGGTAGGTACCTTTGACCAAATAGGGGCCCTACTTCTAGTCAGGGAAAGGGGGTACACTCCTAAAATAACCATGCTTACCCCCTTGGTAGCTTGGGACGGGCAGGCAAGCTTATCTCAGAGGCAGTGTGTAAAGCATTTGTGAAAACATACAGTAACCCAGTGACACCACTACTGATGGACACCACACAAGTTGTAGTATAAAAATAAGTATTTTTATATAGACTTAACACAATACCACAAACGCCAAAAACCACAATACTGTACTTTAAAAATGGTAGAAATAGCTTAGTACTCTTTAGATGATAAATGAGACACTTAAGTTCAATTAAGTTCAATGTACCTTTGGATGCGTAACGCTATACAGCGAAAGTGTTGCAGGGAAGGTGATGCGTCGGTTCCTTACATGCAAGAACGGTGATGTGTCGGTTCCCTACTGCTGCGTAGGGGACGGTGACACGTTGGTTCTTCTCTGCATGGGGAGGTGATGCGTTGGTTTCTTACTGCGCTTCTGTGGCAATGCTGCCCGCAAAGCCGTGATGCGATGAAGATCCGGTGCAATGAAACAACAATTGATGCAACAACGATGCATGCACGCCCAATGGCCGTGCAGCGACTCAACGATTCTTCTGAGCCGTGACAGTCCCTGTGACACGCTTCACCAGGGTTTGCGACGGTGTCTGCTGCGATGGCGACACTCTGCTCCAGTGATGCGAGGCACTTCGGGTGATGTGACGACAACGGCTGCGGTGGCGACACGATTCTTCGTCTTGAGTCGCACTTCCAGCGACATGTAGTCTCTCAGTAGGCAAAGCTCAACAGCAGGCACTTCAATTCCCAGCAAGGGAAGGCAGGGGAGCTGGTTGGTGAAGTCTGTTGTCCCCGAGACTTCATCAGGAGGCAAACTCTATCTCAAGCCCTTGGAGATCCTTTACAAGTTGATTTGAAAGTAGCACAAAGTCCTTTCTCCTTTCTTTAGCAGTCAGGCAACCACTGCAGGTCAATCCCTCAAACAGCACTCCGCTTAGGGATAGTCTCCTCCTCAGTTTCTCTGGTTCCTCTCCTCAGCAAAGGTTCTTCTTGTTTCCCAAAAGTGATCTTAAGTTCTGGGTCTCCTCTGTTATACATCAACATCCTTTGTCTCTGAAGGCAGAGAGTGTCTGCGCCTAGTCCAAATCAGTTCTGTTCAGTCCTGGAGCACTTTATTGACAAGACAACTCCTTTCCTTTGACAGTGTGGGCCAGGGACATCAGACGCACCACAGGAGGTGGAGCCAGCATTGTGGAAGGCATGCCCAGCCCTATTCAGGTGCCAGGTGCAATTCCTCCCACCCATCTACATAGCTCTATTCAGCCCTGTGCTGACTCACACAGTCTCCTGGAATCCCCCAGCCCCTGTCACTCAAACTCCAGACAAGGAATACACAACCTAGCAGAGGCAGGCTTGGATAGTAGTATTTTCAAACACAGAATGTTAAAACCAACTTCACTAAAATATGTATTTGATCATTCTGAGTCCAGGCATACTAAACTCAAATTTCTATCTAGTTCCCTGAGTCAGTTAGGATTATAAGGGGTTATAATCAAACTGCCCATTCTGGCCTATGGGGAACAGGTAGTCTTGCAATAGTGAAAAACAAAAACGGCTGTAATTCACTATCAGGACATGCCACACACATAAGGGCATGTCCTACCTTTTACCGACAATGCACGCTGCCCTTGGGCCTACCATAGGGGTGGCTAATATGTAGAAAAGGGAAGGTTTAGGGATTGGCAATTGGGTGCACTTGCCCAGTCAACATGGCAGTACCAGACTGCACATAGGCTCTGCAATGGCAGACCTGAGACACACTTTACAGGCTGTTCCTGTACCAGTGCTGCAAGCCCACCAGCAGCATTTGATTTACAAGCCCATGGCACACGTAGTGCACTGTACTAGGGTCTGACAAGTAAACCAAACCAGCCAATCATGGAATCACTAATCCATACATCAATTTACAATAAGGAGAGCATATGCCCTTTAGCACTGATCAGCAGTGGTAAAGTGCCCAGAGTCATAAAACAGCCAAAAATAGGTCAGATAAAATACAGGAGTAAGGCAAAAAGTTCAGGGATGACCCTGCAAAAAGGACCAAGTCCAACAGGGTTCATAACAAAACACTAAAAGTATTACTTTAATTGAAACAAAGATGCTTCAGAACTCGTGAGTTTGTATTATAAAATGCGCACCCCAGAAACCAGAGAGTATTTACCCAGAGTTGTACCTGCAATGGAGCGCCAGAGGGTCCCTCCAACAGTTCCTTGTGAACAAAATATTAATATGCCTCCTGCACAACCCCGCACCCTCCAAAGAACGATTTCCATCACATAGAAATTGTCCCATTGAGCTTTTCATAAACCTTTGTTCATGAATAGTTTTTCACCGATTGCTCAAAAGCGCGCAACGACCCCTGCGACGTGAGTTTTTCACCGATTGTGCCACCGCCGTTGCACCAGGGGACTCCAGGTCCCACAAGACAGTGCTGCAGGGGGAGGTGCTGCACAGACGCCCACGCTCAAAAGCGTGCAACGAAACCCGCGATGCAGGTTTTTCACTGATTCTGCCGCTGCCACTGCACCAAGGGACTCCAGGTCCCACGAGACACTGCTGCCTGAGGGGGAGGTGCTGCACAGACGCCTGCGCTCAAAAGCGCGCAACGACACCCGCGACGTGGGTTTTTCACCGATTGTGCCGCCGACACTGCACCAGTGGACTCCAGGTCCCACGAGACACTGCTGCCTGAGGGGGAGGTGCTGCACAGACGCTCGCGCTCAAAAGCGCGCAATGACACCCGTGACGCGGGTTTTTCACCAATTGTGCCGCCGCCACTGCACCAGGGGACTCCAGGTCCCATGAGACACTGCTGCCTGAGGGGGAGGTGTTGCACAGATGCCCGCGCTCAAAAGCGCGCAACAACACGAGCGACGCGCGGTGCCCGGGGCGGGCCCGTCCTATCACGTCATCGCCAGGAAGAGGCAGGGTAGGACCATCTCCCTTTCATTTACCATCTTGGATCCACTCCCAGGTACTGTTAAGTAATATTGAATTTATCCCACTGGGAAGTAGAGATACTGAGTGATGTTTACTAGTTGAACGAGTCGCAAACTGCCCATTTATATCATACTGACTACCACAACTTCCTTCAGTTTACAGACTCTGTCCTGTGTGCCCAGACTTTGTATTGCACTTGCACTTTAGCATCATCCCTCTTACTTGTTGCTGCTGATCACTTTTTATTGTATTTCGTGAGGATTGTAACGACTGTTGTGTAGATTTCCTGTTTTAGTTATTTTAGTACTGTGCGCCCCTGCCTTGACCTGCATCCTTGCATACTGCATGCTGCACTTTTTCCTGTGTACACTACATTAAGTAATTGGCTAATAACTCAGAGGGCTATTATTCTTGCTGGTTTACAGTATATTTTTTAAGGCGCTTATTGTACAACAGCCATGAGTAAGTGGAAAGTGACCACAGGAAAAAGTGTGGTCGGTACATTAGATGCCTTCATTCTGAGGGCGGAATCTGCCCATATGCATGAAATACAATTGACGGAGTGTAGGCTTTCTTTAGATCCACAATCCCCGATGGGTAGACATTCCCTAACTCCAGCACTTTCTGGCCCTCCTTTGTCAAACAGCCAGGTTGTGTCCACAGATAGCTTAAGCCCATCCTTATTAGTACCCTCAGCTATTACGATAAATTCGGATTCATGTCCTTCAATAGAGCATGAACCCACTCCTGTGAAACCTAAGTCGACTACCAGAGAGCCGGGCCAAGCTTAAATCAGCCAGCAATAATGATTCCTCCACTACTAAAAAAAAATGGGGGCGTGGGTGCACTAATAAAAAATTGGCTCAGGGAACTCATGGCAGGCCCTCTCCATCTGCCCCATCTCCAAGTGTTGATAGTGAGGGTACTTTACCTTTTATTGACCAGACCACGGGAGGACAATCATCTATGGCCACCGAGGATGGGAACTTCTGGATAAGGCTAGAAACGATGTTATCCACGATACTAGACCCTATGTTTAAAAAAGTATGTGCAATAGAAGGGAGGCTAGCCCAACTGGAGGGAATTACCAGTTGCAACCCTTTACCAACCCTGGCAGTGAGTCCACCTATTAACATCACTGATTCAACAAGGATCGGAAAATGAGATACCAGGGAGGGGGCAGAGGGAGGGGCTACTACAAGAATTACAAACGACAGTGAGGCACAAAAAAAGACTATGTGTAACACTAACGGGCCTAGTGGGCCTGACATGGGGGCTTTTTCCTGCCAGCCCCTCAGAAGAGAAGGATCATTTAGGTCCAACAGGGAAAAGGAGCCAGAAAGAAGGCATAATTATAGCCAGAACCTTCCAACAATAAACCTCCCTCCTGAATCCACCCCATACGTAGTGGTACTAGGGAATGTACCCCCGCTCACAACTGGGGTTAATGAAGACTTTGTACAATTAAAGAACAAACTTACTCACTGGTTCTCATATAACACTACTTTGGGCCACTGTGTATCTAAAAATATTTTAATGGCTTGCAGGGTCAATTGGATGGTAACAAGACAAAATATCGAATTCAAAATATAGAATTATCAAAATATCGAAGTCAAAATATAGAATGGACAAAATATCGAATGGACAGAATATAGTGGTGAAAAATATCGAATTGAAGGTAAGTAATTTAATATCGAATAGTAATTTTTACCCCTACGCTATCCAACGCTTTCCCTACTGTTGCACTCTATGGAGTGGGAATAGTAATTTTTACCCTTACGCTATCCAACGCTTTCCCTAGTGTTGCACTCCCTGGAGAGGGAATAGTAATTTTTACCCCTACGCTATCCAACGCTTTCCCTACTGTTGCACTCCCTGGAGTGGGAATAGTAATTTTTCCCCATACGCTATCCAACGCTTACCCTACTGTTGCACTCACTGGAGTGGTAATAGGAAATGTTATATTTATTATTTCATTAATTTTAAATTACTTTTAAGACATTTAAAAAAATTCGATATTTTGACTAACTATAGTTTTTAAAACTATATTTTTGATTCGATATTTTTGTACTTACCTGTTTGTAGATAGGAATTCGATATTTTTGCATTCTATATTTTTTCTTCTATAATTTGGTAATTCTATATTTGTGAATTCGATATTATGTCAGTGATCCCAATTGGTTAGGTAACTCACATAAAATGGATAGTGGGGACTGTGTTATAGTAAATTTTGACAACCCTTACACAGCTGGGCGTATGTTATCCAGGGACTATAGTTTTACACCACCAACTGGCTCTGTTATCAAGGCTCTCCCACTCGGTTACTTTTATAACCCAGCCCGCTGTAGGGAGATATCAGAGCAGGGCTATAGGGAACGTCAACTTGGAGGATGGTTGAACATACGAGGCCCTCCGCATCAGCTACCCACCCCAGCTCATGCTGTAAGGGAAGTCGAGGGTCAGTTTTATAACCCCTTAACATTGGAGCTGGAAAATAGATTTGCAGCTCTATCTGGGTTGGAAAATTACGATTGACTGCGGGCTCCTGTAGCTTCTGGCCCACTGTCAGTTGGATTTTCACAGCCTCAAATGGAACCAGCCTTGGCGTACGCTGACGTGAGGCCCAACAATGTTTTATCCTGGAATATTGCTGGTTTGGCAAACAAATTCCAAGATCCCTGCTGGGTATGTTTTGTGAAACAATACACCATAATTAGCCTACAGGAAACATGGTCAGTGGATTGTAATCTTTTCTTAGAAGGTAACAAGGCATTCTTTGTCCCGGCCACTCCTTCGGCGAGTGGCAGGCCAAGGGGTGGCCTGGTTACCTATATCTCAGTAGCTGTGGATTGTAAATTGCAGGCGATTTCAATCCCATTTCGGGGAATCCTGGCACTGTCAGCGAGTGGGGGGACATTAGATGGGGAATCCTTAATTTTTATAACTCGGTAGCCTGTTTGCCAGGGGATTGTAACATCACCAACTTGGCAGGATTCATCAAAACATCTATGGGTCCAGGTTCTTATAACCTCCTTGTCTCTGGGAATTTTAATATACAACCCAGTGGTAACCCCTCAACTACCTGCATTTCTGAGTTAGGCTGCCTCCGTATGTCGGGTTTTTACTTTGAACCTCACCCCAAGGGGACGTGCTGAACGATATGCCTAATGACATTGACATGATGGTTACGATGTCCCTGAACGACCCACTTACCAAGTTCCCTATACCAACATTCAAAGGGAATAGGAGAGGAACTTTCATTCATTTTATCCTCATCTCAGCGTTGTTACAATCCTTTTTTAATGATGTTACTATCTTAGGAAGTGATTTTAGTGACCACAATCCTGTATCAATTAATGTGTCGGGCCCATTAGCTGTAAAACCACGAAGGGCTGCCCCTTGCGGCAGACTGAAACCAACAGACGTTAAACGCAGACTAAAGTGGTCTTAAATAGCTCCTGACATCTTTTATAATGAGGAGAAGTTATCTTGTGCCCATGAACTGGAACTTTGCACATCTGAGAGATCCACCCCGGACGGAGTCCTTGGCGCCTACAAAGGATTAGCAACAAAAGTAGGGGAATTGTTATGTGTGCCGGGTGGTGGCATTGCCACACATGGGCCCAGATGGTTTCACTCCCACTGCTACAAATCAGCTAAGCGGCTGAGGGAAGCTCTGGCGGCCAAACCGAGAATTCAATCTGAGGTGCGAGCATGTAGAACAGACTACAAGTTAGCCTTGGCTAAAAGTAGGGGAACTTTAAAAGAAGAAACCTGGCAAGAGCTGATTGATTCCAGCACACTGAGGAATAGCTCAAGGTTCTGGAATGTTGTGAATGGGCCCCTGTTCCACAAGGATGGTGGGGATGGCCTGGTGGCCCACATCACAGAGGAGGAGTGGGTACTTCACGTTAAATCAATGTTTGACTGCCCGCTCGAGCTCAATCAAAGTGAACCCAGGATCAGGAAGGATGCCGTGATATGCTTCGATAGGAGTGAGATCATGGAATGGATCCTAGGGCTGACTTTCAACAAAGCTCCAGGCCCTGATGGGATCCCTCCCGACTTATTTAAATTGGACCCCTCGTTTTGGGCCTCGATCTTAGAGTCTCTATTTAATGCTGTGGCTAAGATCAGGTGTCCCCAGTCCTGGGCTTCCTCCACTATAGTTCCAGTTTTTAAAAAGGGTAACAGGAATAGCACTCACTGCTACAGACCCATTTCGCTTATCGACTCAGTGGGTAAAGTGGTAGGTCGGGTCCTTTTAAAAAGGTTAACTGCATGGGCTGATGAGAATAGGATTTTAGCGGACGCCCAATATGGCTTACGGCAGGGTCGTTCCACCGTTGCCCAATATCTTAATCTATAGATGGTCTTGAGCAAATATACAGTTGCCCACTCTGGTACCATCCACCTTGCCTTCATGGACCTCTCATCCGCTTTTGACTGTGTCAACAGGTCCAAGCTTTGGCAGTCCATTGGGGCAATGGGGGTGGAAGACAGTATTGACAACTTTCATGAGGACCTCCATACCTTGACCACAGCTAATGTTAGGTACTCTCAGGGTTTAAAGGTCAGCAAGGACATTGAGATCAAGAAAGGAGTTAGGCAGGGATGCATCCAGACACCATTTGTATTTAACTTTTACATTGATGACCTCAAAAGTGTGTTGTTGGCTACCGAGGCTAATTTTCCTTACGTAGGACGGCGGGGTATTCCTGTTCTGCTTTACGCAGATGGCGCCGTCCTATTATCGAGAACTGAACTGGACCTACAAACCCTCTTAACTGCTTTCTTGGGATTCATGACTGACTGGGACCTAACCATCAATAACTCGAAGTCCTATGTCATAAAAGTAGGGAAACAAACCAAGAGGACTTTCCAGTTCAAATCAGGTAATGATAAAATTGCCCGTACAAGTGTTTTCTCTTATCTAGGGGTCTTATTAGATGATCAATTAAAATGGGACCCTTTGATTCAGAGGAAAAAAGGGGATCTGGCCAGGGTCATGTGGCAATTTTTAACTTCGCCTCGAAAATGGGGAAGAAGCCGACAGGAGCCATATTACAAGTTTATCAAGCTAAAAGCGTAGCAACAGCAACCTATGGTAGTGAGATCTGGGGCCACGCAAAAACAAAAGCTGTCCAGGTTGTGGAAAACAAGTTTAAAAAAGATTATTGTGTGTATCACAAGGAACCTAGAATCTGGTCGTTCATGAGGAATTGGGGGTCTCCTACATAAGTGACACGTTGGGTTTGCGCCCCTTGACCTTTTAGTTAAAGTGTTGGATAAATGATGATTTAACTTTTACTGAAGCAATTTTAAAAGAGTCCTTGTCTCTTGACAATATGGCTTGTATCCCCTGGCTTAGCTATGTTAAAAGAGGGTTTGAACATCTTGGGCGGGGGGTCCTATTCTCTAACCCAGATATAATCGCGAAAAGTGACGTGGAATTTACAAAAATAGCTTTTTTGAACCAAAGGCGATTGGATCGGGAGATAGAAGAGGCACAGAAAGCGAGTGTCCGGGCATACATCCCCTTAATCGCAACGCCTATGGCTGAACCATATCTCATGGGTTCCCTGTCGTCTCACGAGAAATTTTTATTATCAAGGTTCCGGATGAATCTTTTTCATTTATTACTGGCAGACTCAAGGGGTCCTCAAGAGGTCAAGTGCTAGCTCCCTGTGGCTGCGACAGAAATTCTCCAGAGGACCTGCTGCACTTCATTTTTTATGTAACCTATATGCTGTCCCCAGAAATCATTATTTAGTTCCTATTTTAAAGAAAATTAATTTTAATCAAATTAGACCAGCACTTATGTTTTTACAAATGTTGAAGAAAGACTGTATCCTTTTTATTGCAGGATTTTTAAAAGCAATAGTGAGATCTAGGCACTTTATGGACGTTTAGCATATTTAATCAGACTCGTTTTTGAACAATATACTCTACAGACACAGAGCAAGTTCTTTTACTTTTATTCCATGTTAATAACTAAATGTTTTTCTTTTTAATCATGTATTTGTCTGACTTTTATGGTTTTTTTATTGCAAATGAAAACCGAATAAAGTTATTATTGATTGATTGGATAGATTAATGAAAGGCTATCCTTTATGACAGAGCGTTTGAGCACCTTTCTACAATATAAGATACAGCAGAGCGCTGGGAGCAATGGGTGTCACAATCGGATGTGTGTGGGGTATGAAGAAACAGGATTTGGGAGGGAGGACAGTTAAGGGTTAACATACTGTAGTAGTGGCGTAGAGTTTTAATAAAGATGAAGAGGCAAGTTTCAGGCTTTCTTGTCATGAAGAGGAAGTTTATTTGAAAAGAAAAGACCCATGGCGATAGCATGTGTAGGCAGAGCGAAGGACAGCATGCGATTGGCCAACACCTAGCAAAACAGCATCATACAACATTCCAAACACAGAACATTCTACATTCACAGCTCTTACCAGTTCCTTCTGGGTATCAATCATGGCCAGGGCAGAGTCCAGTGCAGCGCAGGAGTCTTTGGCCTCCGTCCAGGTTCCTTCTGCTTCAGAGAAATAGTAACACTTGTTCCGGTACCAGATCCAGCCATGGCCACAAGGGGGCAGCACTCCCACTCCCTTTCCTCTCTCTGCTGCACTGCTTTGTACACCGTTAATCTGGATCTGCTGCTCAATGTGCTGGTTACTCCTTAGAACTGTTGAAGCAGAAACTGAAGTAAAAATCGAACATACAAGCAAAATTATTTGCCAGAAGAACCACACGATAAAACAAGCACTGCTAAAGAGTGTGTGACGTGTCCAATAACAGGTGCTCGAAATGTCTGGAAAGAAACTAACTTGGCATTTCGGAGGGGGCAGGCTGTTAACGTGTGAAACCCCAGAAACAAGGTCTGTCTCAGGACACAAGGGGAGGCTTCTCCCGTGTCACACACAGGACTAATGGGCAGTGTTGAAGCAAGGCTTGTTGAAGAAGAACAGCAAGCTAATGTAAGTTGCACATTTTGTAGAGTTGGGGGTCATATGCCACATCCTATATAATGATGGAAGCAGACACAGGGAGTATGCGTAGTAAACTGGCCATGATCATGTGCACTTTGGTCCTTTTATTAACAGGCCCACATCACTCGTGATACCTATGTTGGGTGGGTGTGTGGTGTGAGTGTGGCTTGCCCTTGAGGGAGTTGCTGTTAATACAAGTGCCTAATGAGACACTAGAACGTGTCCAGCTGGACCCTACATTTCTCCCAAACGTTATCAAAACAAAACAAAGTCCAACCTATGGAAATAAACTATGCACACAAGACACTCTCAGCCTCGAGAGGCTGTCAGTAGCACAACGGTGGACAGGTGCAGATGGGAGCACCCGGGCATTTCGGCACTTGTCTGTATTTAACCAGCTACCACTCGGCATGAACCATGTGTCAATGGAGTCGGGATTCTTTGGCAGCCTGTCCGCTGGATCAATGTCCACTTACACACTGTTGGATGGCCCAGTCTGGTTTTGCGTTAATGCTGTTGATGTCAGACAACTCAAAAGTGGTGCATCAGAAGCGTCAGTGAAGTCCAGCTAAACAGTCTTCTCTTGAGTGCACCTGAGCCCTATGATGACCAATCTGCAAGGACTGGGATGGCGTTGACTATGCTTAGGACGTTATCCTTCGAAGCCCCAGTGACTCCAGGTACCTTGTTGGTGAAGCTGCTTCCAGACCATCTCTTGTACCAGAGTCCCTTGGTGCAGGAATGTCCTTGAGGCCCTTTTGTGGGACTGACACGGTACCAAGTGGACTGTGTAGGGCTGCTGGTGGGCCACCTGGGGGCCGCGGAAGGATCAGTGACAAAATCTGATGACCTTGTTCATGCAACCGCCAGGGTAGGTGACTTAATGGTTGGTGTGCTTCCCAACAGGACACCAGTAAGCAGGGGCTGTCAGATAGTCTATGGAAACTTGGTTTCTCACTTCGATAGGGGTGCTTTGGTCTTTTGGTGCTTTGCAGGTGCAAGGCTCCACCTTGGTAATGAATTGCTCCTCAGCTTGGTTGGGTGATGCACATGACAATGATGTTGTGGTGGCCATTAGACGTGGATGACAGGTGGTGGTGATTCGCCTGGAGGAAGGATGACAGGAGGGAGTTTGCAACCACGTATCTTTCCTGGTGGCATTCTTCTCCCGTGGTATCTGCGGTCACAAGCAGGGATGCCATCTGACTCAAGCAGCCAACGCTTGGGATCTGACGATCACACTGGGGAGTGTAGGGTAGAGACGCCATTTGCGCTTGCCCGTGGCTTACGTTTGGTTCTCCCATTGAGCTGTCTCTAGGGAAGTCGCTCCGCCTTGGTGGCTGTCTTGTGTCTGTGGTGCACTCTTGTGTTGTAGTGGGACGAGTCCTCATTCTTCTGCCCTTATTGTTCTCTCCAGCGCACCTGTGCTCATCTGATTCTTCCAGGTGATAGAACTGTCACTCTTTTCCGTTCTTCGCGATGTGGCTTTGTGCCATGCTCTGTTTTTCTTACTTACCGTGTGATGTGGCATTCGGTCACATGTTTCATGTCTTATTTGCAAATGCTGAGGTGGCAGCTTGCCACTTGGGGTGTGCAACTCTCCTCTTGACTGTATTGGGCCACTGGCGACTCCATCTTGAGGCAGTGTGGGGAGGACACTCTGTGCCATCTTTGGCCCACTGCGGGGCTGTACTTCTGCAGTGGAGGTGTAGAGCCTCTCCCTCTTGCATCCAGGCCATACTAGGCCTGACAGACCTCTTCTCTGTGAGGGTGACCCTTCTCTCCTTACTGTCAGTGGTAGCCATTCACCACTAGGGGCATGCAGCGCAATCTCCCTGCTTGCGGGGGCATCAGACTGCCACTGGTGTTGAGCACACAGCACATGTTCTTCTTGCAGCTTTCGTGGGGCCTACTTTGTGCCTTTGGTCCCATTACGTTCATTAAACCTCGCTTGGCCACTTGACGCTTCTCTTGGCTGGGGTAGCTTTGAGCTCTTTGCTGTGTGGGTGTTGCAGTCTCTTGCCCTTTAAAGGGTAGGCAGCCCACTTGGGTGTGTATGACACTCTCTGGGTCCTTCTCTTAAGTTCTTGCAGGCCAGCTTGAGCAAGGTGCTTTTCATCCTCCAACTCTGTACTAAACGCTTCCCTTTCAACTTTGCTTGTGGTGGTTGCAACTCACCACCAGAGGGTGCACAACATCCTTCAGCCATGTTTGAGCCAGTGTGCTTGTCAGCATACTTCTCGGGCCCCTGAACTGCAGGGATTAAGGTATGCAGGGGGCCACTGTAGGCTATTTGGTAATGCTGGGTGTCTTTGCTTGAATGTTTTTTTGTTCATTATTGCCCCATGAGGCTCTCGCTTGAAGTCACATTCTTACAACACTCAGGCAGGTTGCAGTGCAGTGACCAACCACTAGGTGGTACTGCTGCATTCACTTGTGTGGGTGCACCGAGAGATTCCCTCAACTGCGAGTAGTCAGTGTGCTTGACTGTTCTGGGCTATGCTGTGGGGCTGAAAAATATGCGGAGGCACAAAAATGTGATCCCGCTTCTCTTCAGAGAGGACAGCAGGGTACAGTGTCATGTCTTCACATGCACCCCTGTGCTCTACAGGTGGTAGCTGCGCTGCAAAGGTGTAGGAATCAGAGGCATGCAGTGCAGGGGTGTGGCAGTCTTGGGTCACGTAACTTTCCTCTGCGGGTGAGTCGGCCTTCCGCACCTCTGCAGGGAAAGGTGCCAGGATGGGCAGCACTCGGAGTGGTGTGGTCATATCCCTCCGACTGTCAGCAGCTCTCTCTAGGCTTTCCGCCTTGTTGGTCAGTTGGGCGCTTCAGACTGGTACTGTGAGGTGGCTCAGGTATGGGCCTCGTTGGGGGTATACATACGCTTTGCTGGGAGGGTGCTCCTCCTCCTCGTCCCTAGGACAAAATCTCGGCAAGCATGGGCACCATCTCAAACACACCGTGCGGTGTACTGCTCCCTTGCCAGGGCTTCATACCATGTGGGTGAGACCTTGGTGTCTCTCCCCCTTGCTAGGGGTAACGGATTGGTGGCAGGAGCTCTGCCTGCAGATGCCCAACTTGACTGACCATGGTACCTCCTCTGGTGCTCGGCAGGCATGGGTGGCAGGGTCCATACTCTCCTCTTCACCCGCCTGGAGAGATGTGTCGCATCGGTCTGTTCAAACACACAGGAGACGGTAGGGTGCTTTGAGATATTCTTTATTGGCATGCAGGTATCGTCCTTACATCATTGGGGTGAGCTCCTGGACCCCTGACCGCCCACGTCCCTGTCCTGCTGCAGAGTGTCCCCTGACCTCCGCCCCTTGACCGGATGTGGTGTCCGGTGTCCTTGTTCCCCTGACCCTGGGCTCCAGGGTCCTAGTGCCATCCTGTGGGGCACGACATCTCCCCCCTTGTTGCAACAAGAGAGAGAGAGAGAGAGAGAGAGAGAGAGAGAGAGAGAGAGAGAGAGAGAGAGAGAGAGAGAGAGAGAGAGAGAGAGAGAGAGAGAGAGAGAGAGAGAGAGCAACTGTGTGTAGTGATAGCCCCCTCACATCTCTTCGATCAGTCTCTTGGTCTTCTTGCACTCTCGCCTTGGTCGCTGTTCTCCGACAGTTGGTGCTGGATCTTCCTGCCACATCTCTCTTGTTGGTTCGTTCTTTGGCATGTCTCCTTCTTCTTCCGTTTTCACCTCTTTAAAGTGGGAGCTGTTTCGTGTGACCTGGTGTTGGCCAGCGGCAGCCGTGATCATGGGCCCGTTTACTTTCACCACTTTTAGCGGATCTTTTGCAAACGCGCTGTCTGACTTCCTCACCTGCCGCTGTTTCATAAACACCATGTCCCCTTCCTCTAACAGGTGTGGCGTGGCATGTCGTTTTTGATCGGCGTATTCTTTCATTTTTGCTTTCTGTCCCTTGTCTCTGATAGCTATTTCTTTCTGTTCTTCTTTTTTTTCTTCTTTCATCTGTGGCAGTCGTGTTCTGCTCACTCGCCCTAGTACCAGTTCAGCCGGGCATTTTCCTGTGGAACTGTGTGGTGTGTTCCGATAGTCCCTTAGTACCTGGCACAGGGCTTGCCCGATCGATATTTGAGTCACTTTTGCTCTCTGCACCGCCTTTTTGATGGTTCCCATGAACCGCTCAGCCATCCCATACGCCTGTGGCCACAGCGGCGTTATTCGCCTGTGACGTATGCCTAAATACGCCATGAATCTTTTGAATTCTTCGCCTGAGAAGGGTGGGCCATTGTCCGTTTTCAATGTCTGTCAAGCTCTTGCTCCCATACGCAACGATGTGTCTTGGGGAATCTCTCCCAGGCTGATGTTGTGCTAAAATTGCTCCCAGCCCCACGGGGCTTGCATCCACTGTCAGCTCTGTGCATAGCTTCGGGTCAAAGTAGGCCAAATGATCTACTGCTGTCACTGCTCTTCTTATCTCTTCAAACCCTTTGTCACACTCGCCGGTCCACTGGAACTTTTGTCCTTGTTTCGTCAGCTCTCTCAGTGGCGCGCTGACGGTGGCGAAGTCTTTGATGTAGCGTGCACAGTAACTTGCCAGCCCTAGAAACGATCGCACTTCTGCCACGTCCGTGGGCTTCTTTGCTTTTTCTAATGTCTCTACCTTGCTGCCATCTGGCCGCATGCCTTTTTTGGAAAATATGTGACCGAAGAACACTAGCTCATTCCGCCCCAGTTCGCATTTTTCTTCATTTAGCGTTAAGCCTGCTTCCTCCAGGTGTGAGCATACCTCCCTCAAAGCCGTGTCATGTTCTTCATCCGTCTTGCCGAACACCAGGATGTCGTCACTGTAGTTCAAACTGTTCTTGACCGGCCTGATGACTTGACGGATCGTCTCCTGAAATATTTCTGCAGCCGACGAGATCCCGAAGCTCAGTCGTTAGTCTTTGATCTTTGTATCTTAATTCCTCCTTGAATTTCCCTAGGTTGATCACCGGTCTCTTTGCCCCCCATGTGAATACTTTTACTCTAGACGGCTTCAGCGTCGGCTTTACTTTCATCTTCTCGTATTCAGAGACGCACATGATATTGCACGTTGCGCCACTGTCTAACACAAACGTGGTATCGTGTGGCCCTACTTTTATTGTGACAGACTCCGTTTTCTTTATTTTCTTTTTGTCCACCAGGCATATTACTTCGTCACGCTCTTCTTCATCATCTTCTGAGTCTGTGTTGACCTCTGTCATGAGGTATAGCCGCTCCGTTTTTTCTTCTCTTTCCTCGTCCTCAGATTCTGCAGACGAGTTCCTCACTCCTGTCTCGACGTGTCTGACGTCTCTGCGCGTCGACGTCCTCCCTCTGCCTGTTCTTCCACGGTTAGCTCTAAACTGCGCCCCTTGACATACGCTTGCATAATGATCTCGTCCGTTGCATTTTCGGCACGTCTGGCCAAATGCTGGGCATGGGCCACCTCGGTGTGGGAACTCTAGTCCACATCTGTAGCACGTTCCTTCTTGTTGCTTCTTCCCCGTCTGGCCGCTTCTGTCTTGTCTCCAGTTTCCTGTTTTGTTGTTGTTGCTCGCTATCCTATTGATTTGTTCTCCACCTCTTCCTTTGCCACGCTCCATTTCTTTCGCGTGTGCTGTCGCTCGTGCCTCTGCCCTCCCTAGGGCGAGAATGTTCTCCAATGTTATTGGTTCCTTCAGTATTCGTGTCCGGAATTCTATGTCCCGACAGCCTGCGATGATCAATAGTCTTATGGCCTGTTCGTTGTCAAATTTGTCGAATGCACAGTGAGTCACCAGTTTCCTTAACCTCGTTGCGAAGTCATCTAGTGATTCCTCAGCTTGTTGGAAGGCAATCGTGAAGCTGTATCTCTCGAAATCGACATTTCTTTGCGGATCAAACTTTTCCGTCAGGCACTTTGTTAACTTGGCATAGGTGTCAATGTCCGCAGCTGGCAGCGTTACCAACAGATCCTCGACCTCATCGCCCACATAGTTCAGGAATAGTCCTCTCATCTTGGCCGCGGTGACATCTGTTGCTTCAGCATAATTTTCAAAACGCCGAAGCCATTTCTCCCATCTTATCCCTGTTTGCGGTTCGGATAGGCTGAACGGCAGTGGTCTTCTGTATTGCACACTTGGCTTTGGGTCTGCCATTTCTCCTTGCTTACTGGTGTTTCCTTTGTCTATTTCCTGTGTCCTGTGCCCTTCCTGGCACTCTTTCACTATTTCCTGTGCTGTCTCTTCTTTCTTGTGCTCTTCCTGGCACTCTTTTACTATTTCCTGTGCTGTCTCTTCTTTCTTGTGCTCTTCCTGGCACTCTTTTGTTGGCTCCAGTGCTCCACTTGGCACTCTTCTCTCCTCCGTGCTCTTCCGGCACTCTTCTATTCTTTTCTGTTTCTGCTTTCCTTTTGACCTTTCCTTTTTGCTCTTTCTCCTTTTTGTCTCTTTATCTTCGTTTTTATTTTTTTATTTTTATTTTCTTTTATTTCTTTATTGCCTTTTGTATTTATCTTTTGTTGTTCCTGTGACCTGTCCTTTGCATTTGTATGTGCTTTTTCCTTCTTTCCTTCGTTTTTAGCCCTTTCTTTGGGCAGATCGATTTTGCCTGTCCTCAAAATGGCCGCTGAGCCAATCTCTTCTCCGATTGGCTCTCTCGCCTGCCTTTAAGATGGCCGCCGACGCTCACGTGGTGCTTCGCGGCCAATGGTGAGGCCGCCTGACTCTAAGATGGCCGCCGGACCTTCCTCGCGCGCCTATTGGCTCTCCCGCCTGCCCTCAAGATGGCCGCCGAGACTCTCGTGCTCTCGCGAGAGCTCGCGGCAAACGAGGCAAAGTTCCTCTTCTTCTCGCGCTTCGGGCTTGGCACAGCGCTTACCGGCAGTCGTTCTTCGCAGCGGCCGGGGTGGGCTCCCGCGTCGCTGCGCTCCTGTCTCTCGGCGCTCTGTCTTCTCGGCGCTGGTTCTCCTGGGCACCACGGTCTCGACGAGATGCGCTCGTCACACTGGTCGATATCCCACCTTCGTCGCCAGTTGTCGCATCGGTCTGTTCAAACACACAGGAGACGGTAGGGTGCTTTGAGATATTCTTTATTGGCATGCAGGTATCGTCCTTACATCATTGGGGTGAGCTCCTGGACCCCTGACCGCCCACGTCCCTGTCCTGCTGCAGAGTGTCCCCTGACCTCCGCCCCTTGACCGGATGTGGTGTCCGGTGTCCTTGTTCCCCTGACCCTGGGCTCCAGGGTCCTAGTGCCATCCTGTGGGGCACGACAAGATGGTGGCAAGGGGGTGCTGCTAGTCGACGCCTCATCAGGTAGGGGCATGGCATGGACCCAGACACTACATAGGGGCAGAGCACAGCCTTCATTGGCATCTTGCTTACAGAGCTACGCTCGCTTCATCACACTGCCCTCCAGCTCTCATAGCATCATAGTAGGTGAACAGTAGCATGAGCAGCTAGGCCAGTGTTCACCTTTGTGGAGACACACCCACTTCATGGGCAGGCTGCAGCAGGGACCTCTGTCTCCCCACTCAATCACGGGGGCCCCCCTAACAGACGGGGTCAGAACCCCATGTCACCACTGTAAAGTTGTGGGCCCAAGGTCCACATCCTATGTAATCATGAACGCGGACAAACGGAGTGGGCTTAGTAAACTGGCCATGAACACGTGCACTCTGGCCCTTTTATTAACAGGCCCACGTCATTTGTGATGTCATTGCTGAATAGGTGTGGGGAGTGGGGTGCGAGTGTGGCCAGCCCTCGAGGGAGTGGCTGGTAATACAAGTGCCTGTGAAGACACTAGAATGTGTCAAGTAGGATACTACACATTTATTGAAGATAAAATGTGGAGCCCATCCTCCAGCATCCTTTCAGGTCTGCGATGTCTCAAGCGCTCTCCTGATAGCTGACCACTTTACCGGCGGGCACGCAGAGCATGGAATTACACTTGAAGATGCACTTGTACAGAAACACACAACATAATGTTTACATACAAGAATGTTCAAATAAGGAAAGCATAGTCATCACAATTTAAATGGAATGTATAATACTACACATCTCTTCCCTTTATATATAAAAAAAATATGACTAGAATATCAATATTCAACTTCCATCATACCAAGAAATCTTGCAAACCCCTGATTTCTTTGACACCCTACCACTTCTGATAGTAATGCCCTCCACAGTATATTCAGAACTTTTGGTCGAAGTTCCTTCCACAGCACTATGTAGAAATGGGGTTTCTGCATCCTGAGTACTGGGCTGTCCTTTATTTAGCAAGGACACCCCATAGTTGCTGTAACAAACACCGACAGCGATGTCAGTATTTGTAGAGTGGAGTTGAGAAGGGGAAGGATTACTACACCTCCAAGAATTACTTATAGGGGGTAAGTACAACTTCACTTGTTGTGGCAAGTTTTCTCTTAAAATAGTCATTTAACAAAACAAAATAATTTTCAGAACACCAAAGCCCATCCTCTATCTTGACAGACGTGCGTGCTACTTTGGGTACCTTATATGGTCCATTAAAATTAAAATCAACTTTGGATTTCTTGGTTCTCCTATTTTTTAACATAACCCATACACCCACACTGATTTCCTTTACACAAACACGCTTCCCGGAATCATAAGTCTTAGTTTTTCAGAGTATTTTTTACCTTGAGTTCCATTTCCTTCAAATTTACAAATTTCTCAAAATCACATGGAGACTTGTTCTGCAACAAAACGGGACAAAATCCCGTGGGAGAACGCCCACCCCTCAACAACGTGAAAGGGGATTCACTAGTAGAACAGTGAGGTGTGTTGTGATTTGCCCACACCTTATTCAGCAAAAATTGCTAATCAACCCCACAGATCAAAGCAATTTGGATGCCCTCCTTAAGCAACCGGTTTGTGTTGGCTGTAGTAGTTGCACAAGCGCGGTGGCATCAGGCATGTGACCAAGCTCGTCTCTGTTGTGCTTATTCTTGATTACGTCTGTGGGCATTCATATGCACAAGTGTTGCCTCCGTGGCGCGCACGAACATGTGCTTGCTTTAAAATGCTACTGGATAAAAGGTTGGAGTGGGTGTTTACTTTTTAATGTGGAGGAGCGTGCACAGGTTGGCTGGAATGACATATTAGTCTGGCCTGGGGGACTAATTGGCATTCATAACTTGGATACCACTTGTGTACGCTGCAATGCTGGGAACAATAAAACACCTCCATCTGCCTGACCTCTTCACCTGGTTTCTTCTCGTGTTTGAACCCAATTAACAGTTTGCCCTCTCAACAGCACAATTTGCTCGTGGCAAATATAAGGCAATATTATATGGCTTAATGGGCTTATCTTCTAAGAATCTTTTCATATGCTCATAACCAACTGCATACTGTTATCTGTGACCAATTTTTCTGGAAAACCATCTAAAGAAAAATGATCTCCAAAAAAACGAATGACCACTTGAGTGGACATCTCCTCAACCAAGTCTTAATATATCCATTTGGATTAATAGTCGGTCTCAAATAATAAATACTTGGTCACATCAGAAAAAGCAAAAATGGGCCATGCAAAATTCAAAGCCAATTTACGCCAAGGCCCACGGGGTAACGGTGTGGCAATCAAAGGAGCATCATTGAGCTTCCAATGCTTGTTAGACAAAATGCATTCTTTCAGAAGCCTACAGAGTCATCCACATCTTTGCCCATATAAGGCCTCCAAAAATAACACTTTAAGGACTTTTTGGTGGCTGCAGTCTCTAAATGCCACCTGTGAGCTAGCCGAACGAGCTTAGATCTTAAAGTTTTGGGAACCACAAACTTCACAGCCCTCAATGAGATTCCAGACTCAATCAGTTGGTCAACTATTTAACAAAAACAATATTACTCTCCCTTACAATGTCTGACATGAGGTCATACTTGTTTTACAAACCAAATTCCATTCTTCTTCCGAAACACCCCGACATCTGCCCAGAAAATGCACACTGGACACAAAACATTCATTCTCAATTCACATTCTGAATTAAAAAGCCTCTTCCAGGTATCCGCAGCTTTATTCCTTCTCGCACCTTCAGCATAGAGAAACATTCCGTTCCCCTCAGCACGTCCCAGTAATTGCTATCCCAAAATTCTTCCATTAGAGGATTCCCAAGTTACCTAGCCAACTAGCCTAAGACATCTCCACACATCTCCCCCTTAAAACAATAAGGAATATATGTGAAAATCTAAACACCAAATGAAAATAAAAATCACAAAATACATGAAATCTAATACAGGAAAAAGGTTAAGTTACTTACCTGTAATCCTAGTTCTCTTCCAGGGGTATCCTCATCAAAGTCATAGGCACTTGAATATTCCCGCCCTTGCGTGGGGACCCCAGAAAATATATACAATTATGTATGAAAAACACACAAACATATATGTATATATTTCTTGATCAATTTGAAGGCAGTACTTGCAGAACCGAACTCATGACTAATTTTGAATGAATTAATGTGTTGATTATGTATCATGAATAATGCTCTTAAAAGAGCGAAGAGTGAATATTTCCTTTCAATTATATAATGCATTTGTAAATTTGATGATTTTTGGGCGAAATGTTTTTTTGTTATGATTATAAAATGACACAATTTTTTTTTAGAAAAATGAATTAATAGCATGTTGATGCAGATTTATCGTGTTTGACTATGCCCATCCAGGGCTTGATATTTTCTTTTTGTGTGTTTAAAGAAAGAGCCACTTGGTTAAAGTAACTGTAATTGACACACTCCAAGATGGTCGCATTATCAGCATGAAATTGAGTTCATCGTTGTTGTTGGCTACAGGAAATGATGCTATTCAATCAAAACTTTATTTAAATAATTGAATTATTGTGCTGCTAAGTAACAGCTAGAGGAAGGAGCGAAGCGCCGAAACGCGTCCTGTTGCTGCGATTTTGAATAAATAACAATCTGACCTTATCCACTGAGTGCGGTCCGTTCTCTTGTTTGGAAGGGAAATTGAGCGGTGATATATATATATATATATATATATATATATATATATATATATATATATATATTCAGGTTCACAGGTTGCCACATTCGGGGTGCAACTCAAGTGATGGCGCTGTGGAACTATCAGGCAAGTGGCAGAATGGGGGAAGCCACCTTTCCACACCCGTGAAAAAATAACTTTATTTACAAGACTAGTGCTGCCAGCTCACTTGAGTTTTATTTTGGACTACCAATCCCATGATACTCTTTGTTGATACTCACCTGAGTTTGATTGAAGCAACATTAAAAGGGAATACATTGGCAAGTCACGTGTTGGCACTTTTCTTGTAGCAGCGATACCTCTGATGAAGGGCGGAGCTTGAAACGCGTCAGGTGCTGCGGACGCAGGATGTGATAAAGAGCTTCCCTGTCCCAAAGAAACGCCTGTTGTGAGTGCACCCCGAATGTGGCAACCTGTGAACCTGAATCTATACCGGCCTAGCCAGGTCGGGGGGAGCACCGCCGCATGACGAGCGGTTCTGGCGCTGTCAGACGATGATGGCGCTGTGGAACTATCAGGCAAGTGGCAGAATGGGGGAAGCCACCTTTCCACACCCGTGAAAAAATAACTTTATTTACAAGACTAGTGCTGCCAGCTCACTTGAGTTTGATTTTGGACTACCAATCCCATGATACTCTTTGTTGATACTCACCTGAGTTTGATTGAAGCAACATTAAAAGGGAATACATTGGCAAGTCACGTGTTGGCACTTTTCTTGTAGCAGCGATACCTCTGATGAAGGGCGGAGCTTGAAACGCGTCAGGTGCTGCGGACGCAGGATGTGATAAAGAGCTTCCCTGTCCCAAAGAAACGCCTGTTGTGAGTGCACCCCGAATGTGGCAACCTGTGAACCTGAATCTATACCGGCCTAGCCAGGTCGGGGGGAGCACCGCCGCATGACGAGCGGTTCTGGCGCTGTCAGACGATGATGGCGCTGTGGAACTATCAGGCAAGTGGCAGAATGGGGGAAGCCACCTTTCCACACCCGTGAAAAAATAACTTTATTTACAAGACTAGTGCTGCCAGCTCACTTGAGTTTTATTTTGGACTACCAATCCCATGATACTCTTTGTTGATACTCACCTGAGTTTGATTGAAGCAACATTAAAAGGGAATACATTGGCAAGTCACGTGTTGGCACTTTTCTTGTAGCAGCGATACCTCTGATGAAGGGCGGAGCTTGAAACGCGTCAGGTGCTGCGGACGCAGGATGTGATAAAGAGCTTCCCTGTCCCAAAGAAACGCCTGTTGTGAGTGCACCCCGAATGTGGCAACCTGTGAACCTGAATCTATACCGGCCTAGCCAGGTCGGGGGGAGCACCGCCGCATGACGAGCGGTTCTGGCGCTGTCAGACGATGATGGCGCTGTGGAACTATCAGGCAAGTGGCAGAATGGGGGAAGCCACCTTTCCACACCCGTGAAAAAATAACTTTATTTACAAGACTAGTGCTGCCAGCTCACTTGAGTTTTATTTTGGACTACCAATCCCATGATACTCTTTGTTGATACTCACCTGAGTTTGATTGAAGCAACATTAAAAGGGAATACATTGGCAAGTCACGTGTTGGCACTTTTCTTGTAGCAGCGATACCTCTGATGAAGGGCGGAGCTTGAAACGCGTCAGGTGCTGCGGACGCAGGATGTGATAAAGAGCTTCCCTGTCCCAAAGAAACGCCTGTTGTGAGTGCACCCCGAATGTGGAAACCTGTGAACCTGAATCTATACCGGCCTAGCCAGATCTGGGGGAGCACCGCCGCATGACGAGCGGTTCTGGCGCTGTCAGACGATGATGGCGCTGTGGAACTATCAGGCAAGTGGCAGAATGGGGGAAGCCACCTTTCCACACCCGTGAAAAAATAACTTTATTTACAAGACTAGTGCTGCCAGCTCACTTGAGTTTTATTTTGGACTACCAATCCCATGATACTCTTTGTTGATACTCACCTGAGTTTGATTGAAGCAACATTAAAAGGGAATACATTGGCAAGTCACGTGTTGGCACTTTTCTTGTAGCAGCGATACCTCTGATGAAGGGCGGAGCTTGAAACGCGTCAGGTGCTGCGGACGCAGGATGTGATAAAGAGCTTCCCTGTCCCAAAGAAACGCCTGTTGTGAGTGCACCCCGAATGTGGCAACCTGTGAACCTGAATCTATACCGGCCTAGCCAGGTCGGGGGGAGCACCGCCGCATGACGAGCGGTTCTGGCGCTGTCAGACGATGATGGCGCTGTGGAACTATCAGGCAAGTGGCAGAATGGGGGAAGCCACCTTTCCACACCCGTGAAAAAATAACTTTATTTACAAGACTAGTGCTGCCAGCTCACTTGAGTTTGATTTTGGACTACCAATCCCATGATACTCTTTGTTGATACTCACCTGAGTTTGATTGAAGCAACATTAAAAGGGAATACATTGGCAAGTCACGGGTTGGCACTTTTCTTGTAGCAGCGATACCTCTGATGAAGGGCGGAGCTTGAAACGCGTCAGGTGCTGCGGACGCAGGATGTGATAAAGAGCTTCCCTGTCCCAAAGAAACGCCTGTTGTGAGTGCACCCCGAATGTGGCAACCTGTGAACCTGAATCTATACCGGCCTAGCCAGGTCGGGGGGAGCACCGCCGCATGACGAGCGGTTCTGGCGCTGTCAGACGATGATGGCGCTGTGGAACTATCAGGCAAGTGGCAGAATGGGGGAAGCCACCTTTCCACACCCGTGAAAAAATAACTTTATTTACAAGACTAGTGCTGCCAGCTCACTTGAGTTTTATTTTGGACTACCAATCCCATGATACTCTTTGTTGATACTCACCTGAGTTTGATTGAAGCAACATTAAAAGGGAATACATTGGCAAGTCACGTGTTGGCACTTTTCTTGTAGCAGCGATACCTCTGATGAAGGGCGGAGCTTGAAACGCGTCAGGTGCTGCGGACGCAGGATGTGATAAAGAGCTTCCCTGTCCCAAAGAAACGCCTGTTGTGAGTGCACCCCGAATGTGGCAACCTGTGAACCTGAATCTATACCGGCCTAGCCAGGTCGGGGGGAGCACCGCCGCATGACGAGCGGTTCTGGCGCTGTCAGACGATGATGGCGCTGTGGAACTATCAGGCAAGTGGCAGAATGGGGGAAGCCACCTTTCCACACCCGTGAAAAAATAACTTTATTTACAAGACTAGTGCTGCCAGCTCACTTGAGTTTTATTTTGGACTACCAATCCCATGATACTCTTTGTTGATACTCACCTGAGTTTGATTGAAGCAACATTAAAAGGGAATACATTGGCAAGTCACGTGTTGGCACTTTTCTTGTAGCAGCGATACCTCTGATGAAGGGCGGAGCTTGAAACGCGTCAGGTGCTGCGGACGCAGGATGTGATAAAGAGCTTCCCTGTCCCAAAGAAACGCCTGTTGTGAGTGCACCCCGAATGTGGAAACCTGTGAACCTGAATCTATACCGGCCTAGCCAGATCTGGGGGAGCACCGCCGCATGACGAGCGGTTCTGGCGCTGTCAGACGATGATGGCGCTGTGGAACTATCAGGCAAGTGGCAGAATGGGGGAAGCCACCTTTCCACACCCGTGAAAAAATAACTTTATTTACAAGACTAGTGCTGCCAGCTCACTTGAGTTTTATTTTGGACTACCAATCCCATGATACTCTTTGTTGATACTCACCTGAGTTTGATTGAAGCAACATTAAAAGGGAATACATTGGCAAGTCACGTGTTGGCACTTTTCTTGTAGCAGCGATACCTCTGATGAAGGGCGGAGCTTGAAACGCGTCAGGTGCTGCGGACGCAGGATGTGATAAAGAGCTTCCCTGTCCCAAAGAAACGCCTGTTGTGAGTGCACCCCGAATGTGGCAACCTGTGAACCTGAATCTATACCGGCCTAGCCAGGTCGGGGGGAGCACCGCCGCATGACGAGCGGTTCTGGCGCTGTCAGACGATGATGGCGCTGTGAAACTATCAGGCAAGTGGCAGAATGGGGGAAGCCACCTTTCCACACCCGTGAAAAAATAACTTTATTTACAAGACTAGTGCTGCCAGCTCACTTGAGTTTTATTTTGGACTACCAATCCCATGATACTCTTTGTTGATACTCACCTGAGTTTGATTGAAGCAACATTAAAAGGGAATACATTGGCAAGTCACGTGTTGGCACTTTTCTTGTAGCAGCGATACCTCTGATGAAGGGCGGAGCTTGAAACGCGTCAGGTGCTGCGGACGCAGGATGTGATAAAGAGCTTCCCTGTCCCAAAGAAACGCCTGTTGTGAGTGCACCCCGAATGTGGCAACCTGTGAACCTGAATCTATACCGGCCTAGCCAGGTCGGGGGGAGCACCGCCGCATGACGAGCGGTTCTGGCGCTGTCAGACGATGATGGCGCTGTGGAACTATCAGGCAAGTGGCAGAATGGGGGAAGCCACCTTTCCACACCCGTGAAAAAATAACTTTATTTACAAGACTAGTGCTGCCAGCTCACTTGAGTTTTATTTTGGACTACCAATCCCATGATACTCTTTGTTGATACTCACCTGAGTTTGATTGAAGCAACATTAAAAGGGAATACATTGGCAAGTCACGTGTTGGCACTTTTCTTGTAGCAGCGATACCTCTGATGAAGGGCGGAGCTTGAAACGCGTCAGGTGCTGCGGACGCAGGATGTGATAAAGAGCTTCCCTGTCCCAAAGAAACGCCTGTTGTGAGTGCACCCCGAATGTGGCAACCTGTGAACCTGAATATATATATATATATATATATGTATACCAACACACACGTTCACGATTCCCAAGAACGAAGTCCAGGCCACCAGCAGTTTTCAAAATCCGGATTTATTCACAGCTTTACTCGACGCGTTTCGGGAATAGCCTTCCCTTTCTCACGACTCTGACTCGTGAGAAAGGGAAGGCTATTCCCGAAACGCGTCGAGTAAAGCTGTGAATAAATCCGGATTTTGAAAACTGCTGGTGGCCTGGACTTCGTTCTTGGGAATTGTGAACGTGTGTGTTGGTATGTGAAGGGATTGGCGATCCCGTCCGTGGCCCACCGCTGAAAGAGGCCACTACAGCTTGGCGATAAAACTTTTGCTGGAATATATATATTTATATAACCTAGAGAGCAGGGTCTTGTACCTGCTCTCTAGGTTATATAAAGAGGATTTATCCTTTATATTGAAAAATATTATAGAGATGCATTGTGATGAGACTGTCATGAATTTTCCTTGCAATTGGTTTCAATAACACACACTTTGCCATGCCAAATAATAATGCACTATGTCACTTTAATTGTACACATGTAATGATGAATTTGGATTATCCAGTGATTCTATATGTACTTAAAGTCTGTCTTTTATGTTATCTTTTAAGACTTGGTGGTGTCCAATCACTAGTGGCCGAATTTTAGCACTTGCACTTTAAATTTTGATCGCCCTCTCGGTGTGTCATGTGACCAAGGCCTTTCGGAGGCCGAAACGTTATGTTGGACGAAGGTGCCGATTAAAATCTTCTCACCTGAACTCTTGGGTCTCGTGTTCCTTGTTGCAGCGGCGCCTGGTAATCTTCAGCAGTGTCCTCCAGCTTTGAGCGTGTGCAAAATATATATATATATATATATATATATATACTAATACTCCACGGCAGTTCTTCCATACGAAAAACAGCAGTCACGGACACTCCAGAGATTAGTGCAGCAAACCAGTATTTATTCAAGCATTAGGTCTGGCAAGAAAAACACTCAACGCGTTTCAAGATCACTCCCTTGTTCACGAGTGCCTGATCCTGGCATTTGGAGAGAATGGGGTCCCCAGGGCCCAAAAAGAGCAAAAAGAAGGGAGTCCACACAGCCCCCTTCCAAAAATAATAAACAAAACAAAACCTGGGATCGTGCCAGAGGCCCCGCCCCCTCTCAGCAACTGTGGCCCCTTTTACAATGGGGAATTCATTCCCCTTCAATACTGGGGGTCCCTGGGGGCCAACTAGCCCACCAGGTACCTCCAAGTAAGCACCACAGGGCTGCGATGCAGAGAAGTGGTCCAGGCCATGCCCCTTTTTACATCTCTCTGCAATGCAGCTCTGTGGCGCTTACTGGAGGTACCCAGTGGGCTAGTTGGACCCAGGGACCCTCAGGATTCAAGGGGACTTAATCTCCCAACTTAAAACGAGCAACGGGGCGCGTTTGCACAGTGGTGAAGGGAGGGGGCAGGGCCTGAGGTGACGTGTGCAAGCACGCCCTGTGGTGCGTTTTAAGTTGGGGAATTAATTCCCCTTCAATCCTGAGGGCACCTGGGGGCCAACTAGCGCATCAGGTACCTCCAGAAAGCGTCAGAGGGCTGCGTTGCAAGACGTGGTCCAGACCATGTCCCTTTTTAGACCTCTCTGCAATGCAGCTCTGCAGAGCTTACTGGAGGTACCTGATGGGCTAGTTGGACTCTAGAGACCCTCAGGATTCACGGGGACTTAATCCCCCAACTTAAAACGCGCCATGGGGTGTGTTTGCACAGTGGTGAACGGAGGGTGCTGGGACTGAGGTGACATGTGTGCAAACACGCCCTGTGGCGTGTTTTAAGTTGTGGAATTAATTCCCCTTCAATCCTGAGAGCCCCTGGTGGACAACTAGCTCACCAGGTACCTCCAGTAAGCGCCAGAGGCCTGCATTGCAGAGAGGTGGTTCAGGTCACGCCCCTTTTACACCTCTCTGCAACACAGGTCTGTGGCTCTTACGGGAGGTACCTGGTGGGATAGTTGGACCCCAGGGACCCTCAGGATTCAAGGGGACCTAATCCCCCATTTTAAAATGTGCCACGGGTGCGTTTGCACAGTGGTGAAGGGAGGGGGAGGGGCCTGAGGTGACATGTGTGCAAATAAGGCCCGTGGCGCATTTTAAGTTGGTGAATTAATTCCTCTTCAATCCTGAGGACCCCTGGGGCAAACTAGCCTACTAGGGACCTCTAGTAAGTGCCACAGGCCTGCGCTGCAAAGAGGTGATCCAGGCCACGCCCCTTTTTACACCTCTCTGCACACAGCTCTGTGGTGCTTACTGGAGGTACCTGGTGGGCTAGTTGGACCCCAGAGACCCTCAGGATTCAAGGGGACTCAATCTCCCAAATTACAATGCGCCGGGGGCGTGTTTCCAGAGTGGAGGAGAAGAAAACAAGTTACATACCTGTAACTACGGTTATCCAGTATTGGTATCTTTCATAGATTCACATGCCTGAATCATTCCCTGTCGTGGAGGCGGGAGTCCCACGGTAAAAATATATACAATAGCAGTGCCTAAAAATTTCTTGTAGTAGGCTGGCAAAGCCTAAAGGCCTAGCTAGGCCCAAAACTTAGCAGCCTATCTACCTCATTATGTAAAAAGACCTGAAATATTAGCCTCAGCCAATCAGCTGTCCTCACCCTCTAGAACCTTCCTAGCTCAGGCAGTTCTCCTCAGATTTTCCCAGCACAAGTGAGAATAAGTATCCATAAAACAGAACTGCCCTGCCGGGGAGGAGGGTGGTTGCATGTGAATCTATGAAAGATACCAATACTGGATAACTGTAGTTACAGTTAAGTAACTTGTTTTCTTATCCAGTATTGGGGTATCTTTCATAGATTCACATGCCTGAATCAGAGTAGCAAGCAGTGACATCATGTCCGTCGTTAAAGGAAGGTGGGAGACAAAATAAATCGTATACACCCCCACACAACCAGGAAGGTAATAGAGCATAAAGTTGTTTACATAACATATGCATCAAAAGCCTTCATAAAGCACATTACAGATAGGACAGCGTTTGAAAATGCTAAAAACATCATAATGAAATACATATGCTTAAAACAGTCAAATGAAGAAGAAAAGACTATAAAGAGTCTAACCTTAGTGAAGAAGATGCTGCAGCACCGCTTCTCCAACTGCTGTATCATCATGAGTTGCCGACTGCAGACAGTAGTGCTTCGTAAAAGTGTGCACACTTTTCCACGTAGCAGCTCGGCAAATGTTCTCCAGCGTCACTCCAGCGAAAAGGGCCGTCAACACTGACATTGTTCTAGTGGAATGTGCTTTAACCTTTCTTGTTAAAGGTTTGTTAGCTTTGTCATGACAGAAGATAATCGTAGAAGACAACATCTAGCTATAGTTGCCTTTGTTACAGCTTGACCCAAGGTGGCTCGACCATAAGCAACAAAAAGCTGATTAGATTTGCGTATGTCCTTTGTTTTTTGAAGATAAAACTTAAGGCATCGTTTCACATCTAAGGAATGTAAAACCTTCTCCGCCGGAATTTTAGGATCCGGGAAAAAAGTTTTGAGCTTGACAGGTTGATTGATGTGGAATTGTGTCGGCACTTTTGGGATGAATCTTGGGTTGGTTCTACGCATCACAAAGTCTTTAGAGAATTGTAAGAAAGGCTGTGCAATGGTGAAGGCCTGTATCTCACTGACTCTGCGGGCTGAAGTGAGACCCAGTAAGGTAGCCACTTTCCAAGTTAGAAACTTTAGCTCCACCTTGTGAATAGGTTCAAAAGGCCTTTTTAGAAGTTGAGACAGAACAATATTAAAGTCCCACTCAGGAGGAGGAGGACGAACAGGTAGAAAAGCACGGAATAGCCCTTTAAGGAATTGTTTGATCAAAGATGAGGAAGATAAGGATGGTCTGTTGGAACTCTTCCTGAATCTGGAAATCGCCGCCAGATGTACTTTAATGGACGAGAAAACCAGTCCAGCCCTAGCTAAAGACAATAGATAAGGAAGGATGGCTTCAGGTGGTGCTTGAATTAGATGAACATTATTTTCTCCACACCAGGAACAGAATCGTTTCCACTTAAAACGATATGTCTTGATGGTACTTTGCGCAAGGGCCTGTGATAAAATCGCCCTGCAGTCTGAGGAGAAGTTAAGATCCTTGAACTCTAGGAAGTCAGGAGCCAAGAGTGCAAGTGCAGTGATTGAGGATCCGGGTGTCGGATCTGGCCTCCCTCTCTTGTTAACATTGACACTGTCAGTTTGAGACAAAGTGGATGCTGCTGAGAGAGTAGAAGGAGCTCCTGAAACCAAAACTGTCTTGGCCAACGGGGAGCAATGAGGATGAGAGTGCAATGTTCCCTCTTCATCTTTTGCAATACTTTCGGAATGAGCGGAATCGGAGGATAAACGTATGCAAATATTCCAGACCATCTCATCAAAAGGGCATTTCCCCTCGACCCCTGTTGAGGAAACCTGCTGGCATAAAACAGGCATTTGCTGTTCTGCTGCGTGGCGAACAGATCCAGAGTTGGTGTTCCCCATGTTAGAAAGATCCTCTCCACTTGATGTTGTTCTAGCTCCCATTCGTGACAGCCCGTGAAAGCACTGCTGAGGTTGTCGGCTAGAGAGTTCTGGACGCCTTGCACATGTTCTGCTCTGAGGGATATGCCGTGGCGTATGGCCCATTCCCACTTTTCTTGAGCCTCCAGCGACAGGGTGAGAGATTTTGTTTCTCCCTGTTTGTTGATATAGTACATGCTGGTGGTATTGTCCGTGCGCACCAGCACGGACGAATTCGCAATCCTTGGAAGGAAGGCTTGTAGGGACAGAAAAATGGCTCTCAGCTCCAGGCTGTTGATGTGTTTCTGCCGGTACTGACGAGACCATCGTCCTTGAATCTGAAGGTCCTGAAGGTGACCTCCCCAACCTTCCATGGAAGCGTCCGTAGTCAGGGTGAACTCTGGTATGTTGTGGAGAAAAGTGAGGCCCGGTGACAAATTGGGCGCCTTCGACCACCAAAGAAGAGCTTGCTTCATCCTGGATGTTACTTTGATGCGGTCGTCAAACGATCGGTCGACTTGCTCTACTGGCGAAGTAATTCCTCCTGCAGCGGCCTCATTCTGAGTCTCGCCATAGGGATGAGGCTGATTGCAGACGAGCACATCCCTAGAAGGGAAGCAAATGTTTGAACTGAAAGTGACCTTCTTGCAAATATTTGTTTTGCTAGGTTTAACAGTTTGTTTTGCCGCTCCTGAGTCAAGAACGCCTTGCACTGGCATGTGTTTAACACCGCTCCCAGAAAGGTCAACTCCGGGCGAGGTTGAAGCCGAGATTTGTTCGAATTGAGGGTCAGTCCCAGATTTGAGAAGAGAGGGAACTCTTGACCGCTTCCATTGTGGAGTTTCTTGATGGTCCTTTTAATAGCCAATCGTAGAGATATGGGAAGACTTGTATTCCCTGCGACCTCAGCATGGCTGCCACTGGGGCTAAACATTTGGGGAATATCCTTGGGGCCGATTTCAGGCCGAACGGAAGCACCTTGAATTGAAAGTGGACGCCAGCCACTGCAAATCTGAGGTATTTGCGGTGTTTTGGGTGAATAGGGATGTGGAAGTAGGTGTCTTCCAGATCCAGAGAAGCCATAAAGTCCCCTTTGTTGAGACAATTCAGAATGTCCGTCAGCGTTACCATGCGAAAACTATGTTTCTTTAGATATTTGTTGAGCTTGCGCAGATCTATAATTGGACGCCACTCTCCTGAATTTTTCTCTACGAGAAAGAAACGAGAAAAAAATCCTTTCCCTTTCTGGGAAGCTGGAACTCGTTCTATCGCATTCTTGTGTAGCATCTTTAAGGCCTCTTTGAAGAGTAAGTGAAGATGAGGGGGACCCCGGGCGGCACTGTTGGTGGTTTCTGCAAAAACTCCAGAGTGTGTCCATTCCTGACAAGATCCAGGACCCACTGATCTGAAGTTATTTTCCGCCATTGTTGGTAAAAGGCGGAAATTTTGGCGCCCACGGGAAGGGGAGGATGAATGACTGACGTCGGAGTAACCACTGCCTCTTGCTCCTCTAAAGGACCCTCTCTTGTATTGTAGGATACCTAGGGATTTAGCTGTATCCGTATCCGTTTTAATTGCAAGCAAAGCGTCATCGATGTGTTTTCCAAAAAGGGAATCCCCATCGTACGCCATGTCCAAGATTTTTGTTGGACCTCAGGTCTGAAGGTGGTAGCCCTGAGCCAACCTTGATGCCTGAGAACTGCTGCCCCTGCCAGTTGCCTGAAGTTGGTGTTTGAAATATCAAGGGCGCAATCAATGATTTCCGAAGCCGCCCTTTCACCCTCCTGCACAATCCTGCGCACCTCCTGTTGACGATCCTCAGGGACCAGATCAAGGAACTCAGACAGATCTGACCACATCTGTCTATCATAACGGGCCAAAATAGCTAACAAATTAGCTGCCTTGATGGAGGCTGCTGCATTTGCAGAGAACTTCTTCCCTATGGCATCTAGTCTCCTGCTTTCCTTGTCAGGTGGTGTTGAAATAGGAGCGGAAGGGTACTTGGACCTCTGTTGTGCTGCCTGGGAGATGACAGAGTCTGGTAGAGGGTGTCCTATTAAACAAGATGGAGTATCAGATGGCGCACAATACTTCTTCTCAATTCTTGGAAGGACTGCCGGAATGGAAGTGGGCGTTTTCATGATGTTGAGGCCCTCCTTCCATATGAAATCAATAATGGGGATAGCTCTGGTAACTCTGCGATACCCCTCCTTAAAGTCATGCAAAAAGCAGTCAGACTGCTCAACTGTGACAGACAATTCAAAGCTATTAGCTGCACGTTGCATAATATTATGAAATCCGCCAATATCCTCAGGCGGAGAATCTGACGGGCGTGGCGCAGGCGGTGAAGGCATAGGAATGACATAATCCTCCCACGGATCATTAGGTGTATTATCTGGCAGTTCGCCCTCTTCCCTGCCATCCTTGTCATCATGAGAAGAGGTATCCGTGTCAGCTTGAGGTGTAGGGCCAGTATCCTGCCTCGGTGACAATGATGCTCGCGGTGAAGGAGGCCTTGGCACTTCAACTGGAGCAGGCGGCACACCAGATGCAACTGAAGTTGGAGGAAATCTCTGGCAATAGTCTGCCAACATAGCTTGTAAGTCTTGAATTAAAGTAGATGGCAGATGACTTGTGTCCTCTGATCGAGGAGGTCTGGTATGGGGCGAATGGTATGACAAGTCTTCATTTGCATAATGCCCTTGATCATCGTCCTCATCTTCCTCTTGATATTTGATATTTAATTGAGAAGGGTGATGGGCAACCCCAAAAGGTCCCTCATCCTCTTCACCTTCATCCAAATCATCCTCCACATATGTCTCCAAAAGGTGTGATGGTATGAGTGGAGAAATGTGAGAGTAGTCGCGCCTCTGATAAGTTTTCATTTGGAAATGGGTATATTGCACTCTTGTCGGAGGCGAGCTGGGCAACAGATGAGCGGATGCCATTATTTTTGTAGTAGTCGATGACGACGAACCCTTTGTCATTGGATTTATTGTCAACGGGATCGTCGACGGCTTTTCCGTCGATGGAACAGTCATCGACGGTATTGATGTTGTCGTCGACGGGGCCGTCAATGGTGTCTCCGTCGACGAAACCTTGGTCGCTAGTGCCTTCGTCGACGAACTCTTCATCGACGAAGTCGATGGTGTCTTTGTCGACAAGTCCTTCGTCGACGGGGTCATCAATGGTGTCTTCGCCGACGAGTTCTTCGTCGATGGGCCAGTTGTTTCCGTCGTCGGTGCCTTAGTCCATGGAAGCGGCGTCGACGGGACAGTCAACGATGATTTTGACGGCAAAATTTTAGCAGATACCAGAGGAGAAGTAATAGCCGAAGTGGTGACCGTCGCAGAAGAAGTTGAAGAGGTAGAAGTCAAAGTAGCAGTATGAATAGACACCAGAGAAACAGTCTTAGTCTGGGCTGTACTCACAGGGTACTGTCCTGAAGGACACGATGCACTCTTTGAGGGTTCTGAGACTCTTTGAGAGGGTTTAAGTTTTTTCCATCCCTCAGGAGTAGAGCTCTCCCTGGATCTGGCTCTCTTGCTGGAGGTAGAGGCCTTGTCCTCATCATCTGTGGAAGATGATTTCAACCACAAAAGAACCCTTGCCTCTCTATCCCTGATAGTTTTTGAAGGGAAGGTACGGCAAATCCTACAATCCTTCACAACATGTGAGGGGTGTAGACAATAGATGCAGTCAGAGTGCTGGTCATCCACATGGACCCTCTTCCTTTAGCAGGTTCCGCAAGCCTTGAAAAGAGCCTTCTTTTCAGACATTTTGAAGAAAAAGAGACAAAAACTGAGTAGGCACTCAGGGAGAATCCCTTACACACGGTGCGGTGAAAATCTGAGGAGAACTGCCTGAGCTAGGAAGGTTCTAGAGGGTGAGGACACCTGATTGGCTGAGGCTAATATTTCAGGTCTTTTTACATAATGAGGTAGATAGGCTGCTAAGTTTTGGGCCTAGCTAGGCCTTTAGGCTTTGCCAGCCTACTACAAGAAATTTTTAGGCACTGCTATTGTATATATTTTTACCGTGGGACTCCCGTCTCGACGACGGGGAATGATTCAGGCATGTGAATCTATGAAAGATACCCCAATACTGGATAAAGTGTCATTGCCTTTGTCTACCTCTCACAAATCACACGGCGTGGGGCTTTCTGGAGGTAAAAGGTAGGCTAGTTGGCCCCTAAAGGACCCCCAGCAGGGAAGGGGACTTCATTCCCCATCCAAGAGCGTCCCAGGGAGGGTATACAACCTTTACCACGCAACTTTTACCACGACCTACCTTTACCACGCAACTTTTACAACGCAGGACCCTTTACCACGCATACCATTACAACGCTGGTATTTACAACGCAGGTACTTTTACAACGCATACCATTACAACGTAAGTATTGGTAAGTATATCATTTTATTTAAAATATTTTAGGTTTGGGTTTTGGGTAAATGGGTATTTTTAGGGTTCAGGGTCAGTTTTCAGTCTTTGGGTAAAGGGGTATTTTTAGGGTTCAGGGTCAGTTTTCAGTTTTTGGGTAAAGGGGTATTTTTAGGGTTCAGGGTCAGTTTTCAGTTTTTGGGTAAAGGGGTATTTTTAGGGTTCAGGGTCAGTTTTCAGTTTTTGGGGTACAGGGGTATTTTTAGGGTTCAGGGTCAGTTTTCAGTTTTTGGGTACAAGGGTATTTTTAGGGTTCAGGGTCAGTTTTCAGTTTTTGGGGTACAGGGGTATTTTTAGGGTTCAGGGTCAGTTTTCAGTTTTTGGGGTACAGGGGTATTTTTAGGGTTCAGGGTCAGTTTTCAGTTTTTGGGGTACAGGGGTATTTTTAGGGTTCAGGGTTAGTTTTCAGTTTTTGGGGTACAGGGGTATTTTTAGGGTTTAGGGTCAGTTTTCAGTTTTTGGGGTACAGGGGTATTTTTAGGGTTCAGGGCTGGGTTTGGGTTTTGGGGTTCAGGGGTATTTTTAGGTTTTAGGGCTGGGTTTGGGTTTTGGGGTACAGGGGTATTTTTAACATATATTTTTTTAAAAGTAATAATTAAATATTAATATAAATAATTAAAATATTAAATATTAAAATAATAATTTATTAATTTAAAAAACTATTATTAATAATTATTTTACCATATTATTTACTTACCTATACTTACGTTGTAATGGTATGCGTTGTAATAGTACCTGCGTTGTAAATACCAGCGTTGTAATGGTATGCGTGGTAAAGGGTCCTGCGTTGTAAAAAATGCGTGGTAATGGTCTGCGTGGTCAAAGTCCGCGTTGTAACGTCATATATCCGCGTCCCAGGGAGTGGGTTTGTAGAGTGTTGGGCAAAGTGGGCATTGCCTGGTACGAGTACTTACCAATGCTGCTGTGTGGGACTGACTGGAGGTCATAGTTTGGGAAGTTGGCCCCCAATGAAGTCCTCGGGGGCCAACTACCCCTCTTGTTACCTCCAGTAAGTCCCACACAGTGGTATTGCTAAAAAGTCTTCGAAAGCCAGGTCCCCCTTTCTCTATCACTCTGCAAACGTGCCTCGTGGCAGACTACGGGATGGGGATGATGTCCAATTTAGTCCTGAGGGAGTTTGGGGACTAATAATCAATCTGAGTTCCTTCTGTAAGTCCTACGCAGCGGAATTCCTGAGCGCTGGTTGGATGCCCAGTACCCTTTGTCCACCACTCTACAAATGTGACTTCTAGTTAAAGTAGCATATTTCTGCACCTCTGACCTAGAGGTAGTTTTAATCCCCCTGCCATATTATGTACTAGGGCCTTACAGAGGAGGCCATGCTAATCACATTGGTACCGCAACTCATAGTGTTCCCTAGTGTATGTAGGTGTTTTCACTGTATTTTAAGTGTCTTTTAGCATAGAACTGGCTCTAGGCCTGTTTAGTCAGAGTCAGTTACCACCAGTACCCGTCTGCCAAAGTTGTGGGCACAGGATGATTTTACAACAAGGCCTCTTTCTGCTCCTCTGTTTGTTCTTTCTGCACGTCTTGCTTCTTCCTGCACTTTTCTTCGTCTTTGTGGACGTCAGTTGCTTCCTTCTGCATTTCTTTTGCTTCTGTCTGTGCATTTATTCTTCTTTCTTCACATGTAGGCATAGTTAGAAACTAGTATTTAAAAAAACCTTAGAAATTCACTTAAAAAACTATAGGCTTCAGGCATGTTATAGTTCGAAATTAGCATTTAAAAAACCTTTGAAATTCACTGAAAAAAACGTAGGTTTCAGGCACGTTATAGTTAGAATTTAGCATGTAAAAAACTTTGAAAATCACAGAAAAAACCATAGGTTTGAGGCACATTATAGTTAGAAATTAGCATTTTAAAAACCTTAGAAATTCACTGAAAAACCAAAGGTTTCAGGGGCGTTATAGTTAGTTGAACATTTCACTCATTCAAAACCATAGAAATCCCCCCGTTATAGTTAGTTCAGCTAACTATAACTCGTGCCCCCGCAATGCACTGCTGATGACGTCACATTTTACATCACTCATGACATGGTCAGTGACTCCTTCCCTGGAAGTTTGGGGGTGATTCGTCAAGTGGGGGCCGAGAAAAAAGGGGGGTCCCAAAACGTGTTTTCCCCCTGCAATTTTCCATAGGGACCTTTAGCCAGGGCTACAGCCTGAACGGCTGAACGGAATTACACCAAATGTAGCAAAAATGTAGAGTTCGGTTCGCAGATTGTGCTTATTCTTAAATGGTGTAAATCCGTTCAGTAGTTCCTGAGAAAATCAAAAGTAAAATCATAGTGATATCTAGAGACGAAGTACCATACTCTGTACTGTTCTCTGTACCTTCCCGAGCACGAGCTGCATGGTCATTGGCTGTCAACTGCTTGTCGACACTCCAAATCAAGAAGTGTTGGCAGCCATCTTGTGCCTCGGTAGAACCGAGGCACAAGAAAGCAGTGAAACAAACGTGCAAAACATGCAAAGGGGGCAGGGTAGAAACACCCTGATCCCCTAGGCCTGCTCAGGGGGTCCCACAAGGACCCCCAAAGCCCAAAAAAAAAATCTTTTTTTTTTTAAATCATGGGGTACGAAGTACCATATTCTGTACTGTACTCTGTACCTTCCAGAGGGCATACTGGAGGTTCCTGGTGGGCTAGTTGGCCCCCAGGGACCTCCAGTATGCAAGGGGAATTAGTTCCCCTCTGCAAATGCGCCAGGGGGCTGCATTGCAGAGAGGTGTAAAATGGGGCATGGCCTCATTAAACCTCTCTGCAATGCAGCCCCCTGGCGCATACTGGAGGTTTCTGGTGGGCTAGCTGGCCCCCAAGGACCCCCAGTATGCAAGGGGAATTAGTTCCCCCTCTGCAAACGCGCCAGGGGGCTGCGTTGCAGAGAGGTGTAAAAAGGGGTATGGCCTCATTACACCTCTCTGCAATGCAGCCCCCTGGCACAAACTGGAGGTTCCTGGTGGGCTACTTGGCCCCCAGGGACCCCGAGTATACCAGGGGAATTAGTTCCCCCTCTACAAATGCGCCAGGGGGCTGAGTTGCAAAGAGGTGTAAAATGGGGCGTGGTCTCATTATACCTCTCTGCAAGGCAGCCCCCTGGAGCATCCTGGAGGTTCCTGGTGGGCTAGTTATCCCCCAGGGACCTCCAGTATCAGAGGGGAATTAGTTACTCCTCTGCAAACGCACCAGGGGGCTGCGTTGCAGGGAGGTGTAATGAGGCCATGCCCCTTTTTACACCTCTCTGCAACGCAGCCCCCTCGCGCATACTGAAGGTTCCTGGTGGGCTAGTTGGCCCCCAGGGACCCCCAATATGCAAGGGGACTTAATCCTCCAACTTAGAACATGCTACAGGGCGCGTTTGCACAGTGGTGAAGGTAGGGTGCGGGGCTTGAGGTGATGTGAGTGCAAACATGCCCTGTGGCGCATTTTAAGTTGGGGAATTAATTCCTCTTCAATACAGAGGTCCCCTAGGTAGCAATTAGTCCAACAGGTATCTCCAGTTAGCGCCAAGGAGCTGTGTTGCAGAGTGTTGTAAAAAGGGGGCGTGCCCTCTGAACATCTCTCTGCAACACAGCTGCCTGGCGCATACTGGAGGTACCTGGTGGGCTAGTTGGCTCACAGGGGACCTCATGATTGAAGAGGAATTAATTCCCCAATCTAAAACGCGCCACAGGGCATGTTTGCACACATGTTACCTCAGGACCCGCCCCCTTCCTTCACTATTGATCAAAATATTCCTGTAAAATCAGCCGAACTACGAATTCCGATTTACTCACCTGTCATCGCAAGAAACGTCAGTGTTGCTTCTTTGAGCGCACTACTGATCCTGAAAAGTAATTCTAACCATTCTTACAGTAACTTGAATTTCCTTCCATAGGCTAACATTGACTGGTTTCACTTGGAAATTTTTCTAAGTGTGGAGTTTTGGAACTTACAAAAATTCCTCAAAAATCAGTTTAACTACGAATTCCAATTTACTCACCTATTATCAGGAGATACCTCAGTGCTGCATCTTTCAACTCACCAGTAACTTAAATTTCCTTCCATAGGATATAATTGCCTGCTATATAAAATATATATAAATTAAAAAAATATTAAATTAAAAAATTATATATTACAATTTCAATATTTTAAAAAACATTTTTTTCCAATTTATATTAAAAATATGTAGTGTAATTTAAAAAATAAAATAAATACTTTAAAACAATGTAGTTAATTAGTATAAAAAATATAACAATTATTACATTTAAAAATTATCATTAACCATATTATAGTTAGGGATTAGCATTTAGAAAACAAAATTGCTGATGTCATCAGTGATGTCATTTGAGATGTCATCAGTGATGTCATGAGTGATATCACTGACCATGTCATGAGTGATGTAATATGTGACGTCATCAGCAGTGCATTGAGGGCGCGCGAGTTAATGTTAGCTGAACTAACTACAACGGGGGAATTTCAATGGTTTTGTATGAGTGAAATGTTCAGCTAACTATAACATGTGTGAAACCTATGGTTTTTTCCGTGAATTTGGAAGGTTTTTTAAATGCTAATTCCTAACTATAAAGTGGCTGAAACCTATGTTTTTTTCAGTGAATATATATATACATATATATATATATATATATATATTACCTACTGGCGGTCGCCAGTAGGTATATATAGTTAGGATTTTTTCTCTATGGGATTTTTGAAAATTCTATGTCTAATAACTTTGGCGTTTGTGGACGGAATTGGCTGAAATTTTCAGGAAAATGGCACATTTTGTTTCTGAGCAGCCCCTGAAAATTTTGGGGGGGTTCGTCAAGGGGGGGCCGAGAAAAAAGGGGGGTCCCAAAACGCGTTTTTCCCATGTTAATTTCCATAGGGCGGTTGGCCTCACTTTTAGCCCGAACGGCTGAATGGATTTGCACGAAACTTGGCAAAATTGTAGGGACTGGTAGCCCGATGTGCCTTTTGTAGGTCTCAATATATGTGCTCCAGTGGATTTTGAGAAATTAACGTTTAAAAAAAGATATATATCTGTAAGCGCGCTCTGGGCAGCGCTCCAGGACGCGTACTTTTCGCGCAACGGAGCTTTGTGAAGCGAAGCTGATTGGTTCTCTGGCGTCTGTCAACATTCCAAAAAGTCCGTAGCGGCCGCCATCTTGTCTCTCGGTAGGATCGAGAGACAAGAGGAGGCCAAAACAAAGGGGCAAATAACCATAAGGGGGCATAGTAGATCCTCCCTGACCCCCTAGGTTTAATGTGGAGGCTTTAAAACGGCCCCGCGGGGCAAAAAAAAAAAAATTTTTTTTTGTTTTTTTGCGTGGGTAGCGCCCGGTCCGGGAACCGGGAAGCTTTCTGGGCAGCGTACTGCAATGAAAAATGAATGATAGACTTTTCAAATACTGTTGTTAATTGATTGTTGGTTTTGTTGATTATTTTTTATTTTTTTTTATTTTTTAAGGATTGTTTATTGTGTTTAATAATTTATTAAACTTTCTAACGCGGCACGTCATATGACGCATTACGCGACAACGCAGGTCCAGAATATAGTCAAAATGTCTCCACCAACCAGCGGACGGCACACAACCCCTTTCAGCAGGCTAAATAGTTCTGTTAAATGACAACAGAAGGGACAGGCAACAAGAACCATCAGTCAAAGAGGGGAGGGCAAGTTCTTCTCTACCGGGTCACGTTGGAGCGCTACCGGAACTGATCGAATTGGTAGTCTACAGTGTTTCTGGATGTTTCAGACTGAAGCTGGCGTTAGCATGAGAGCACCACCATTTCGTAGCTCCGTCGTGGCCATTCCACGAGCAATCATGCTAGGCGCTCCCCACCAGAAGCCTGCGGGAGTCGGGGGCCCCCAAGACTTTTGTAGAATCTTCAAGGATGAGGGGACGCTTTCGAGAATGGAGCCCAAGCTCTAGCAGACAAGCGTCCGAGTTCCAAGGTGTCGCAGGCCCATTTTAGTGGACCACGCCCAAATCTGAAGAGATGGCCGCCATTTTGAGAGTCCTGTGGCAGCCGCCTATCGCTGCACCGCAAGAGCGGGAGCAACTCAAGTACATGGTGAGCGAGACGCTGTAGTCGAAAGAGCGGGCGGTAAACAGCTGAATAGCGGAAGAGGCACAGTGTAGCAAAAGCGGGCTGAATGGCAAATGAAACGGAAAAGGGGTGCCCCACTACAGCGTGTCTTTAGGTGAAACGGATTGTGGGACAAGGTGAAGAATGGAAGAGTCACCAAAAGGAAAAAAGTTCCGCTTGACCCCGGGAGCCGGCCACCTATGTCGGGGGCGATCTCAGGCCACACCAGGGCAACACGACTTGGGGAGGGGGCCGGAGCCAAGCGCCCCCTCCGAGTCCGCGACATGACACCGTCCCTCGGGGGCCTCCGTCAAGCGGTTCAGGGTGGCACCGCATCACAACAGCCCCCACTTACTTTAAGAATAGTGAAGATGAAGCAATTGCAAATAGGCTTCAGACAATGTTACAAGCACTCCTCAAAACTTTGAACTTTCAGAGTGCATGAGTTGGGACAGCGAGGGGTGATTTGGTTTCTCGGACTGTTTTTCTGGTCTCTCACCACTGGCATACTTTAACGTTTTCTTGTTTCTAGGACATTAATAGGTTTTATCATTACGTTATGTTATCGTTTCTTTGTTTGTTGTTTAATAAAAGTTCATGTTCATCAGTGGCCTACTGATTTTCGTTTTCCTATTTTTTTCTTTCCAGGTTGTTTCATGGTAAAGTTTCTGTTAACAGGATACAGTGATCACTTCGTTATTATTGCATATGTCCTTTTCACTAGGGGTGCTCTCTGGTCGGGCCAGATGACGTATCTCTAGTAAATGGTCCGGGTGAAAAAGGTGCATCAATCAGTGGGGAGTAGATAGGCATGACAGATTACAACGGGGGAGAAAGGTCCGCATTACGTACCCTTTCACTACTTGCAAAGATTTTCCTACGTTTATTTGCAAACAGGGAATACCTCCAAAAAGAACTAATTCCCAAACAGTCAATGTTCGGACAATCAATCAATCAATGAGGAATGAAATAGGTACGACGTGTTAAAGGCTTGCGTTACCTACCCTTCACTATCTGCAAAGGGAGAGAGAATATTCCTATTCTTCCTCGTTTGCAGGTAGAGAAGATCCTTAAGAGAATTAACTTCGAACAATTCAATGCTCGATTGAAACAATCAACAAGGGGTACTGTGAACACAAATGAACGCCGCTTATGTACATACGCATTGCTATTTTCAACAGGTTGTTCCTAATGTTTCTATTTTAGCGAGGTCAAAAAGAGATCCCATTAGTGGCCTACTGATTTTGCTCGATTCCTTTTGTTTTTTTACACGATTTTTCGCTATCTGCAAAGACTAAACAGAGTATTGCGACTCTGTGCTTGTTTGTAAATAGAGAATGAACCAAAGAGAACAATCAATCAAATGGAGAGAGAAGCAGGCACGACGTATTACAAAGGGGGCAAAGGGCTGCGTTAACTACCCTTCACTATCTGCAAAGAGAGAGTACTCCTAATAGAAATGAGGGGTGGGGGCAGTATTCAAAGCAGATCAGTGTGCATAAACACGAAAATGTTTTTACTTACCACGTACTTGACATTCGACAGCTTATGATATTTGCTATTAAAAAACCATTGAAATTCACTGAAAAAACCATAGGTTATAGACCATATATAGTTAGGAATTAGCATTTACAAAACCTTGAAAATTCACTGAAAAAACCATAGGTTATAGACCATATATAGTTAGGAATTAGCATTTAAAAAACCTTATTTTACTCACACAAAACCATTGAAATTCCATATATAGTTAGTTGCACTAACTATATATCGCGCACCCGCAATCCACTGCTGATCATGTCACATATTACATCATTCATGACATGGTCAGTGACATCACTGATGACATCTCAAATGACATCAATGACCACATCACTGATGATATCATTCATGTGACAATACAATGCATCTCCTCACGTTTTAATATAACCTCTGTTTCACCCAGTGTTAAATACAGAGTATAATTTTTGAAACCATTGACACACCAATACTAGTTACTACATACGTACTCACTGATTCCTACGTCTACACACACATTCACTCATTCACCCATACAATCATTCATACATACAATCACTCATCTTTACAACACTATCATATGCACTCATACACCTATACAGACACTTACACTCTGCCACTCATCCATGGAGTTACTCACACACCTAGTCAGTCCTGTAAAGAATCAATCACACTTCCATTTTCTTGTCTATACAGTTAAACATAGAGCACCTTACATTTTCAAACATACACTAACACATACTTACTTTCTTATACAATCATTGATACAAGTACACATTGATCGGCACAGAGTCACACACCTCCCAGCCAGCCACACACACACTCAGTCTCCTATACAAATACTTGGACAATCAATCAATAACCCATATAGTTAATCATATAGCTACTGATCAACACATGCAGCAGTTTACAGAACAACAGACATAATGATGCACAAATTAAGACAGTTTAGTCACTAACCCATGCACTCAGTGAGACACATTTAATCACTCACTCATACATTCAGTCATGCACCTACTAAATCCTTCGTCCAGACACTTATACATCTACTCATTCTTCAATATGTAAAACATATTTAAACTTTACAGAAACACACAGTCACTGGATGATGTCATCAGTGATCTCATCAGTGATGTCATTTGAGATGTCATCAGTGATGTCATCAGTGATGTCATTTGAGATGTCATCAGTGATGTCATCAGTGATGTCACTGACCATGTCATGAATGATGTAATATGTGACATGATCAGCAGTGGATTGCGGGTGCGCGATATATAGTTAGTGCAACTAACTATATATGGAATTTCAATGGTTTTGTGTGAGTAAAATAAGGTTTTTTAAATGCTAATTCCTAACTATATATGGTCTATAACCTATGGTTTTTTCAGTGAATATATATATATATATATATATTACCTACTGGCGGTCGCCAGTAGGTATATATAGTTAGGATTTTTTTCCTATGGGATTTTTGAAAATTCTATGTTGAATAACTTTGGCGTTTGAGGACGGAATTGGCTGAAATTTTCTGGAAAGTGGAACATTTTGTTTCTGAGCAGCCCCTGAAAATTTGGGGGGGTTTCGTCAAGCGGGGGCCGAGAAAAAAGGGGGGTCCCAAAACGTGTTTTTAACATTGAGTTTTCCATAGGGCAGTTGGACTCACTTTTAGCTCGATCGGCTGAATGGATTTCCACGAAACTTGGCAAAATTGTAGGGACTGGTAGCCCGATGTGCCTTTGCTATGTCTCAAGATATATGCTTCAGTGGTTTTTACGAAAATTAACTTTGAAAAATATATATTGGGCTACATTGGGCTATATATATGTTGGAGCCCAAATGCAGCCCAATGTAGCCCAATGAAGCCCAATGTAGCCCAAAGATGGCCGCCAGAGACAAAAAAAAACAAATGTAGCCCAAATATCAGCCAGATGTAGCCCAACTATAGCCCAGTGACAGAATGTCCCAGAGTGTTTTAAAGAACAACTAGAACGCTAACAGTCTTACTTATGACAAAAGAATGGCACACCTGAAGTCATCTTGATTGGAATAAAGTGGTAACACTTAATACATTTAATTTGAAAAGGAACAAAGTAAGGGGTTTCATTTTGCCATAGAAATGTTATATATATATATATATATATATATATATATATATATATATATATATATATATATATAATATATATATATATATTACCTACTGGCGGTCGCCAGTAGGTATATATAGTTAGGATTTTTTTCCTATGGGATTTTTGAAAATTCTATGTTGAATAACTTTGGCGTTTGAGGACGGAATTGGCTGAAATTTTCTGGAAAATGGAACATTTTGTTTCTGAGCAGCCCCTGAAAATTTGGGGGGGTTTCGTCAAGCGGGGGCCGAGAAAAAAAGGGGGTCCCAAAACATGTTTTTAACATTGAGTTTTCCATAGGGCGGTTGGACTCACTTTTAGCTCGAACGGCTGAATGGATTTCCACGAAACTTGGCAAAATTGTAGGGACTGGTAGCCCGATGTGCCTTTGCTATGTCTCAAGATATATGCTCCAGTGGTTTTTACGAAAATTAACTTTGAAAAATATATATTGGGCTACATTGGGCTATATATATGTTGGAGCCCAAATGTAGCCCAATGTAGCCCAATGAAGCCCAATGAAGCCCAATGTAGCCCAAAGATGGCCGCCAGAGACAAAAAAAAACAAATGTAGCCCAAATATCAGCCAGATGTAGCCCAACTATAGCCCAGTGACAGAATGTCCCAGAGTGTTTTAAAGAACAACTAGAACGCTAACAGTCTTACTTATGACAAAAGTATGGCACACCTGAAGTCATCTTGATTGGAATAAAGTGGTAACACTTAATACATTTAATTTGAAAAGGAACAAAATAAGGGGTTTCATTTTGCCATAGAAATGTTATATATATATATATATATATATATATATATATATATTCACTGAAAAAACCATAGGTTATAGACCATATATAGTTAGGAATTAGCATTTACAAAACCTTGAAAATTCACTGAAAAAACCATAGGTTATAAACCATATATAGTTAGGAATTAGCATTTAAAAAACCTTACTTTACTCACACAAAACCATTGAAATTCCATATATAGTTAGTTGTACTAACTATATATCGCGCACCCGCAATCCACTGCTGATCATGTCACATATTACATCATTCATGACATGGTCAGTGACATCACTGATGACATCACTGATGACATCTCAAATGACATCACTGATGACATCACTGATGACATCTCAAATGACATCACTGATGACATCACTGATGACAACATCCAGTGACTGTATGTTTCTGTAAAGTTAAAATATGTCTTACATATTGAAGAATGAGTGGATGTAGAAGTGTCTGAACAAAGGATTTAGTAGGTGCATGACTGACTGTATGAGTGAGTGATTAAATGTGTCTCACTGAGTGCATGGGTTAGTGACTAAACTGTCTTAATTTGTGCATCATTATGTCTGTTGTTCTGTAAACTGCTGCATGTGTTGATCAGTAGCTATATGATTAACTATATGGGTTATTGATTGGTTGCCCAAGTATTTGTATGGGAGACTGAGAGTGTGTATGGGTGGCTGGGAGGTGTATGACTCTCTGCATAGATGTATGGGTTCAAAAGTTCATGTGGAAACAGCTGTATGGGCGGTTGACTGTGTGCATGACTGTATTGGTGAGTGAATAGATATCTCAGTGCTACATGTCAAAGTAAGTACATATGCAAAATACAGTACATGTGAGAGTTGACATATATAAATAACTGTGCATAAGAGCCAGTGAATGTGTGAGTGGCTGTATGGATCATTGTGAACTTGTATCCAGGATTGTATAAGTGAGTAAATATGTTTTAGTATATGTTTGAATAAGTAAGGTGTGTTTAACTGTATAGTTAAGGAAATGGAGGTGTGATTGATTGTTTGCATGACTGACTAGGTGTGTGTGTAACTTCATGGATGAGTGACAATCTGTGAGTCTGTGTTTACACTGAGTGTATCTAAGGTTATATTAGAGTCTGAAGAGGTTCATCGTATTATCACATGAATGATGTCATCAGTGATGTGATCAGTAATGTCAAATGAGATGTCATCAGTGATGTCATCAGTGATGTCATTTGAGATGTCATCAGTGATGTCATCAGTGATGTCATCAGTGATGTCACTGACCATGTCATGAATGATGTAATATGTGACATGATCAGCAGTGGATTGCGGGTGCGCGATATATAGTTAGTACAACTAACTATATATGGAATTTCAATGGTTTTGTGTGAGTAAAGTAAGGTTTTTTAAATGCTAATTCCTAACTATATATGGTTTATAACCTATGGTTTTTTCAGTGAATATATATATATATATATATATATATATATATATATATATATATATATATATATATATATATATATATATATATATATACACACATAGTATCAGCTATCAACAGTATTTTTGAAAACTCTTCTAAATACATTGACTTTTTCCTACAGGAATATGTGGTCAATCTTCCTGCTTATATCAAAGATAGTACTGACTTCCTTTACAAATTGGGACAGTGCACTTGGTCTGATGAATATCTCCTTATAACATTGGATATATCTACCTTATACACTAGCATAGTGCACACAGATGGACTACGCGCTATGACATTTGGACAAACGCCCAGTTGAATTGTTAGAGCATAGTTTGATGTTGATAGAAATGACCAAAAAATGTTTAAATAACAACACTTTTCTTTTCAACAATGATGTGTTTCGTCAAACAAGGGGCGTTGCCATGGGGTCGTGTTTCTCCCCCAGCTACGCGGGGCTCCACGTAGGCTGGTGGGAGGAACACGTACTCAGGGTAACACATGAAGAGATGTGGTCCAATAATGTATATAAATACTGGAGATATATTGATGATATTTTCATCATTTGGAAAGGGACTGAGGAATTAGCAAAACAGTTTGTTGAGAACATCAATGCAAATCAGCTGAATCTCCATTTTACATCGCACATTAGCAAGGACACAGCCAGTTTTTTGGATGTGAAAATTGACATTACAGGAAATAAAATTGTTACCAGTTTATTTAGGAAGGAAACTTCCGGTAACTCAATCCTTCATGCGTCAAGCTTTCACCCCAATCATACTATTAGGAGCATCCCCTATGGGGAGTTCCAACGTATCCACAGAGCCTGCAGTTGCTCCATATTAAGAGACAAATGTCAACAAGAAGCTAGGACACGTCTGATTAGTCGTGGGTACAAAACAACCTTGTTAGATTCAGCCATGAAAAGAGCTAATCAACTAGTGAGAACAGATCTTTTGCAGCCTGACAGAGAAAACCATACTCAGGCAACACAGTCAGGCGATACCAACACTGCCAGACATATCACAAGTTACAGTCGCCAATCCAAACAAATCACTAAAATCATCAACCAACAGTGGCCCATTATCCTATCAGATCAAGTGCTTAAAGATATCTTGCCCACCACACCTACTGTGACTTTCATACGGGCATATACTATGCGTGATGATCTAGTAAGAAATAGTCCAGAGACCATTAAGATCAACAAATGGTTGTCCCCACGCAGGTTTTTTTTTTGTTGTAGCTCATGTAGAGCTTGTAAATTCGGGGCAAACACAAGAACATACACAACCCCCTTTGAAGCAAACCCCGTCCCCCTACGGGACCATTTTACTTGCCGCACCGAATTAGCAGTATACGTTCTTACCTGCAGCTGCAATCTGCAGTATGTGGGTAGCACCAAATTTCCGGTGCATCAACGTATACTACAGCACCTCTGCGCAATTTTACATGCAGATCAGAGCTATCCGGTGGCACGGCATTTTCAGATGGTGCACAACAAAAATTTAGCACATCTGAAATATTATGTCATCGATGCCATTGTCACTAGCAAGAGAGGAGGGAACTATGAGAAAAAACTGAGACAATTAGAGTCCCGTTACATAGTCCTACTTAATAGCAAAAGCCCAGGGGGCCTAAACATGGGGGAAGATTTACACAACTTTCTATAAAGCTCAACTTGTTGTTCATCTGGCTATACATCTATAAGTCAACAGATCATCATAACAGAAATACTTACGTTTTAAGGTTAGATCGTATACAATATCGCCTAAATAATTCTATGTGATGATGCCTACAAACCCACTGTGAAAAACATGAAAATACTGTTTATTGCCTATTTTTAACCTAAGAAAAAAAAGAAAAAAATGAAAAAATGAAAACATTTGTTTAAATTTTATATCAGCACTACACTTATGCACTTTTTCAATATATATTTTTCCTCAAAACAGCACTTGTTTATTTTTCCACGTAACTTGGTACAAACAACACATTTGTTATCATCCACATTAAGGGAATTACATCGCCTTTATTTTTGCATATAACACTGAGACTGAGCACTATTGTGTAGTATATTGAATCTGTACATTGACTCATTCACATATTTTGTCACTCCTTGTGAAATCCAGCATCCAATAGATATGGGTCTTATTAATTTAACCCCCCGGGTTGTTATTTTTGATATATTATTAGGTATGCATGGAAAGACTATTGTATATAGCGTATTTGCACGAATGATAAAATACAAATAGGAGTTCGAGCTTTTTGCTGTCCTGGCAAATTGAAATAGTTCCATGTCATGATATTAACCCCTCTAATTTTGGCCAGGGATATAAATTGCTATAAATATATATAGCATTGTACATAGCGTATTTGCACAAATATTAACTATAACACTACTTAGTGAGTACTAAAAATTAATTAGGCCACACTAAACTTAAAGAGGTGAGCACTTTCCATGACAATACGAGCTTTCTGCACCATCAGGACTGGTTCAAGTACATAACATCTGAATGTACGAAATAATACTATTATTACAATGTGGATTAAATGTATATTTCGAATATGTAAATAACTGATACTAAAAAATATTTGATTTATTATATCTATTTTAGATGTTAAAAGTGTTTTCAATGTGTAGTATTAGTTTTACCAATATAACATTACTAGCCTAAAATGGCGCCCGCATTTTCAACTAAACATTGTTTCAAATGTGTTAGGAGTCTGTCTTCTATGTCAATGACATGCTTGGCGCGAAATTCAAACACCCTTGATGTATATATTGTGTTGTTTCACCAATGTCATTTGTCAGTGAGCAAGGGCACAGGCGTGCCCGAAACGCGTCTGATGACTACTTTTCACCACACGATGAAGTAAAATAAAGGATTTAAATATCTTACTCTTGCCTGGATGTGCTAATTCCTGGTCTGTGTGCCTTTCTGTGCAGCCAAGCACGGGTGAAGACGGGCTGGATACGCATATTTTTGAGGACATGGTCGGTTTCCTGATTCAACACAGACCCCTCCGCACTAAGTCGGCTGACAATTAAAACGGACCTTTGGAAGTTTCTGTTCTACGTGGAGCAAGTACGGTCTGCCCCCTGGTCATTGACAAGTCAAACAAGATCTCGGCATAGCTGTATCATCGAAGCGAGAGCATCGAAGAATCGGAGGATTTTTTCGGAAGCAGCCGCTGTAACGGTGAGAAGAGCCGATAAACTGTTTTCGTCAAATTGACCAGGTTGGGGAGGTGCACGAAGGCGAGAGTGAATGAGGGTTTTTGATCTAGTAATTACCCTCTAAATATACAAACTTTCATCATAACTGTGTGTGGGCGAAATGTCAGACGAAAAAGAACGAGAGGAAGCTTTTGAGGAGCTTTTCCAAAACTTAACGACAGTGGGAGCGGAAGCTAAATCACAGAATAAAAAAAAGGAGATGGAAGGCACTACTAATGTGAAAGCGCTATTGAAAGCCCTAGAAAAAAACAGTCGAGGAGAATTGACAAAATGGTGGGAGATACGATCCTTAGAAAAATACAAGGAGGTGGGGCGAGTGCCACGCGGATTACGAATCATGTTAGTACCAAGTTTCGAAAACCCCAATCCCCTGCTAATTAAACTCTGGGCAGAATCTAATTTGGAAGCCTCAATGCGCCTGGTGTGTCTACTAATTCAATTTGCTCGAATTGATAGACAGGTAAATCTTGATGAGATAACACGCATTAATGAAGAATTCACGAAGGAACTTTTTGATCAAGATAGAAACCTTATAGCAAAAACAATTGCGGAGATGAAAGAACGCCTGAGAAAACAGGAAAATGTAATCAAAACCCGCAAAGTATACAAGTTTGCTAGAGACCAACAAGATTACCAACAAGGACGCATATATACCTTTGCGCGAAAATTCGACCAAATGAGAAGCCAACGAAATCCCACATCTGCCAAACCGGCAACAGTAACGCGCAATGTGGAAGTGGGCATCAGTGAAACCGAATCAACTCTCTCTGATGCAAGTTTATTTCCAAGTGGGGAGGATTCCGACGAAGGTACCTCTGGTACAAAGGAAGGGGATATGGGGCAAATGTCTCTAGGAGAAGAGATGGAGTACTTGAGACTACAGCGCAAAGCATCACTTCGCCCACGCAATCAACAGCGCAATCAACAGGACAGTCAAGGAAAAGGCGCAATCAGCACAGGAAACAGCGACAGCGATGCACAGCCGCCAAAAGGAAAAACGCAGAAGAAAAAGAACTTTTGGAAGAACAAAAACAAACAGTAACAGACAACACAATTGTAAATTTGACAGGTATAGACCTCAACAGGGCTGAACAACAAATCTTAGCTCTGGGTCTATCGTATGCTCCTGAAAGCAATTTCAGTTATGTAAACACTCGAATAGACATTTTCAAATGTATTCATAAAATCAAGTTGAAAAAATATTACGCAGTAAAAACTGGTTCGGCAACAAAAAAAAAACAGAAACTACCCCGACTGGAATACAAACAAGAGACCTGAGGTTATTACGAAACTTGCATAGCTTGGAAGATACCGATACTGAGGAAATCAGTACCCAGGAATTGGCACGAGAGGAAGGGTATATCACCAACCAATCAGTTGTGACTCCATTTAAGGCATCTTCAACTTTTAACCCAGTTATGCCCCGTGATTCTATTGATGTATTCGCAGACCTAGTAGTTGATGAAATTAAAAAACTACAAAAAAAGACAATGAAAAATATCACCAGACCAAATCAGAAACTGCGACCATACACCACCCTCATGAAAAAACTATAAAATGAACAGACTATGATTATCAACAACTCTGACAAAGGGGGCAATTTGGTTCTATGGAATAAAAAGGACTATATCGAAGAAGCAAACAGGCAATTGGGAGATGTCTCTTGTTACTCCAAAATTGACATGGCCACAACCAGAAAAATCAATGAATCGTATCGCCAGGATCTATACAAACGGAAGAGAAAAGGCCTCTTGAGCAAAGATGAATTCAAGTACCTTTATAAAGAACACCCTGTTTTACCAAACATGTACTTAATACCCAAAGTGCATAAACAACAGTCACCGGTACCTGGCAGGCCGATAGTATCAGCTATCAACAGTATTTTTGAAAACTCTTCTAAATACATTGACTTTTTCCTACAGGAATATGTGGTCAATCTTCCTGCTTATATCAAAGATAGTACTGACTTCCTTTACAAATTGGGACAGTGCACTTGGTCTGATGAATATCTCCTTATAACATTGGATATATCTACCTTATACACTAGCATAGTGCACACAGATGGACTACGCGCTATGAAGTTTTATTTGGACAAACGCCCAGTTGAATTGTTAGAGCATAGTTTGATGTTGATAGAAATGACCAAAAATTTTTTCAATAACAACACTTTTCTTTTCAACAATGATGTGTTTCGTCAAACAAGGGGCGTTGCCATGGGGTCGTGTTTCTCCCCCAGCTACGCGGGGCTCCACGTAGGCTGGTGGGAGGAACACGTACTCAGGGTAACACATGAAGAGATGTGGTCCAATAATGTATATAAATACTGGAGATATATTGATGATATTTTCATCATTTGGAAAGGGACTGAGGAATTAGCAAAACAGTTTGTTGAGAACATCAATGCAAATCAGCTGAATCTCCATTTTACATCGCACATTAGCAAGGACACAGCCAGTTTTTTGGATGTGAAAATTGACATTACAGGAAATAAAATTGTTACCAGTTTATTTAGGAAGGAAACTTCCGGTAACTCAATCCTTCATGCGTCAAGCTTTCACCCCAATCATACTATTAGGAGCATCCCCTATGGGGAGTTCCTACGTATCCACAGAGCCTGCAGTTGCTCCATATTAAGAGACAAATGTCAACAAGAAGCTAGGACACGTCTGATTAGTCGTGGGTACAAAACAACCTTGTTAGATTCAGCCATGAAAAGAGCTAATCAACTAGTGAGAACCGATCTTTTGCAGCCTGACAGAGAAAACCATACTCAGGCAACACAGTCAGGCGATACCAACACTGCCAGGCTTATCACAAGCTACAGTCGCCAATCCAAACAAATCACTAAAATCATCAAACTACAGTGGCCCATTATCCTATCAGATCAAGTGCTTAAAGATATCTTGCCCACCACACCTACTGTGACTTTCAGACGGGCATATACTATGCGTGATGATCTAGTAAGAAATAGTCCAGAGACCATTAAGATCAACAAATGGTTGTCCCCACGCAGGTTTTTTTTTTGTTGTAGCTCATGTAGAGCTTGTAAATTCGGGGCAAACACAAGAACATACACAACCCCCTTTGAAGCAAACCCCGTCCCCCTACGGGACCATTTTACTTGCCGCACCGAATTAGCAGTATACGTTCTTACCTGCAGCTGCAATCTGCAGTATGTGGGTAGCACCAAATTACCGGTGCATCAACGTATACTACAGCACCTCCGCGCAATTTTACATGCAGATCAGAGCTATCCGGTGGCACGGCATTTTCAGATGGTGCACAACAAAAATTTAGCACATCTGAAATATTATGTCATTGATGCCATTGTCACTAGCAAGAGAGGAGGGAACTATGAGAAAAAACTGAGACAATTAGAGTCCCGTTACATAGTCCTACTTAATAGCAAAAGCCCAGGGGGCCTAAACATGGGGGAAGATTTACACAACTTTCTATAAAGCTCAACTTGTTGTTCATCTGGCTATATATCTATAAGTCAACAGATCATCATAACAGAAATACTTACGTTTTAAGGTTAGATCGTATACAATATCGCCTAAATAATTCTATGTGATGATGCCTACAAACCCACTGTGAAAAACATGAAAATACTGTTTATTGCCTATTTTTAACCTAAGAAAAAAAAGAAAAAAATGAAAAAATGAAAACACTTGTTTAAATTTTATATCAGCACTACACTTATGCACTTTTTCAATATATATTTTTCCTCAAAACAGCACTTGTTTATTTTTCCACGTAACTTGGTACAAACAACACATTTGTTATCATCCACATTAAGGGAATTACATCGCCTTTATTTTTGCATATAACACTGAGACTGAGCACTATTGTGTAGTATATTGAATCTGTACATTGACTCATTCACATATTTTGTCACTCCTTGTGAAATCCAGCATCCAATAGATATGGGTCTTATTAATTTAACCCCCCGGGTTGTAATTTTTGATATATTATTAGGTATGCATGGAAAGACTATTGTATATAGCGTATTTGCATGAATGATAAAATACAAATAGGAGTTCGAGCTTTTTGCTGTCCTGGCAAATTGAAATAGTTCCATGTCATGATTTTAACCCCTCTAATTTTGGCCAGGGATATAAATTGCTATAAATATATATAGCATTGTACATAGCGTATTTGCACAAATAATAACTATAACACTACTTAGTGAGTACTAAAAATTAATTAGGCCACACTAAACTTAAAGAGGTGAGCACTTTCCATGAAAATACGAGCTTTCTGCACCATCAGGACTGGTTCAAGTACATAACATCTGAATGTACGAAATAATACTATTATTACAATGTGGATTAAATGTATATTTCGAATATGTAAATAACTGATACTAAAAAATATTTGATTTATGATATCTATTTTAGATGTTAAAAGTGTTTTCAATGTGTAGTATTAGTTTTACCAATATAACATTACTAACCTAAAATGGCGCCCGCATTTTCAACTAAACATTGTTTCAAATGTGTTAGGAGTCTGTCTTCTATGTCAATGACATGCTTGGCGCGAAATTCAAACACCCTTGATGTATATATTGTGTTGTTTCACCAATGTCATTTGTCAGTGAGCAAGGGCACAGGCGTGCCCGAAACGCGTCTGATGACTACTTTTCACCACACGATGAAGTAAAATAAAGGATTTAAATATCTTACTCTTGCCTGGACGTGCTAATTCCTGGTCTGTTAGCCTTTCTGTGCAGCCAAGCACGGGTGAAGACGGGCTGGATACGCATATATACACACATATACACATAGCTCTCTTTCTCTCTATATATACACACACACACACACACATATATATATTTTTTTTTAACCCCTTCGCTGCGCGGAGAGGCCAACGGCCGTCGCGAGCACTACCTCAGTAGTGCTGCTCACGTCTGTTGGCCGACGCTGCCCCGCCCACTCTTTCAAACCACCGCACCACGGTGGAATTCGCGCCGCGGTTATGCGGTTAATTGATAATGCAGCCTCTCTAAAAATTAAACAAATAAAAAAGCTAAGCAATGCTGTGAAACTTTGTATTTGCATATATATAAAACAAATCAGGAAGACCAGAAGAGCCTTGCACTGCTTTTAATGAACAGCAGAAAAGTAATTCTGCAAAGAAAAAGGCAAGCATTGATAGCCCATAGGCTGCATTAGAACTACAACATCATAGAAACTGAAAGCAAGTGTGTAACTCAAAAACTGTCACCCTCTCTTTAAGGCAGCTATGACCCCAAGCTTCCCATCATGCCTCAGGGGTGACACTTAGGTTAGTTTTTCTTTGTGGAGACCCGAAGGTTTGGATACTAAGAGATGCCATAATTTAGTCAAATGCTAGGGAGGTGAGTGGGTTGCTTATGACTTTGATGAGGATACCATTGGAAGAGAACTAGGATGACAGGTAAAGTAACTTGTACTTCTCTTCCAGGGGAGCCTCATCAATAGTCATAAGCACTTGTATCAAGTAGCAAGCCCAAGCCCTCTTCCTGCGGGCAATTGAGAACCATATACAATAGTAACTTCAAGGTAAAGCTTTAATAGACTTTAGCTTTAAAATAAATTCCGCATGGAGGCTTGGCCTACTTGAGTATCTGCTCTGGAATCAGTCGAGACAATATTGACGTGTGAACTTATGTACTGATTTCCATGTGGCTTCTTTGTAGATCTCAGCCATCGGTACATTATGCAGAAAAGCTATTGTAGCTGCCTTTCCCCTAGTGGAATATGCTTTGGGAGAAGCCAGAATGGGTCTTTGCCAATTGATAAGCCAGCTTAATGCAAGGCACTATCCATCTGGAAATGGAATGCTTGGAGGCTGGAAAACCTGTTCTGATGGAACCATAGTTAAAAAAAAATAAGACTTCCTAATAGTCTAAGACTTATCAAAGTAGAATCTCAAGACTCATTTAAGGTCTAGGAAATGGAGAGACCTTTCAGCTGGCGTAGCTGGATTGGGAAAGAAAGAAGGCAATGAGATACTTTGATTGACATGGAAATCTGACACCATCTTTGGAAGGAAAGAGCAGTGGGGTCTTAAAACCACTCTGTTGTGATGAAAAACCTTGTACGGTTCTTTGGAACAGAGTGCCTGAATCTCGCTTACTGTACGAGCTGACAATTGCCACCAAAAATGTGGTTTTCCATGCAAGGTGCTGAAAAGTCGCTTTGTGAATAGGCTCAAAGGGAGGACCCATAAGCTTAGAAAGAACCAAAACCACCGCAATGGAGCGCACACCGCTAGCCCCTCCTCCGGATCGCCCCTCGGGATTCTGGTACTTGTAGTTCAGTAGTGGATCACCCAGGTGGGTGCAAGTCGGTACTTGTTGGACTGATGAATCTCTAGACCCGATACATGTCCCGGTCTAGAGATTCATCAGTCCAACAAGTACCGACTTGCACCCACCTGGGTGATCCACTATTGAACTACAAGTACCAGAATCCCGAGGGGTGATCCGGAGGAGGGGCTAGCGGTGTGCGCTCCATTGCGGTGGTTTCTATTAATTGGCTCCCTTGAGCTTTGAGCCGACGGGCTCCTGGATGCTGCCCTGCGTGCCGGTTCGGGCATCGAGGCCATTGACGGTTGTTTGGCGGCCTTCTCCTCCACCCCTAACCATTTCTCTACTGATGAGGGAAGTTATCCCGAAACCCGAGCCATGTCTCGGGCGATACCCAAAAACCCGGGACATGTATCGGGTCTAGAGATTCATCAGTCCAACAAGTACCGACTTGCACCCACCTGGGTGATCCACTATTGAACTACGAGTACCAGAATCCCGAGGGGCGATCCGGAGGAGGGGCTAGCGGTGTGCGCTCCATTGCGGTGGTTTCTATTAATTGGCTCCCTTGAGCTTTGAGCCGACGGGCTCCTGGATGCTGCCCTGCGTGCCGGTTCGGGCATCGAGGCCATTGACGGTTGTTTGGCGGCCTTCTCCTCCACCCCTAACCATTTCTCTACTGATGAGGGAAGTTATCCCGAAACCCGAGCCATGTCTCGGGCGATACCCAAAAACCCGGGACATGTATCGGGTCTAGAGATTCATCAGTCCAACAAGTACCAACTTGCACCCACCTGGGTGATCCACTATTGAACTACAAGTACCAGAATCCCGAGGGGCGATCCGGAGGAGGGGCTAGCGGTGTGCGCTCCATTGCGGTGGTTTCTATTAATTGGCTCCCTTGAGCTTTGAGCCGACGGGCTCCTGGATGCTGCCCTGCATGCCGGTTCGGGCATCGAGGCCATTGACGGTTGTTTGGCGGCCTTCTCCTCCACCCCTAACCATTTCTCTACTGATGAGGGAAGTTATCCCGAAACCCGAGCCATGTCTCGGGCGATACCCAAAAACCCGGGACATGTATCGGGTCTAGAGATTCATCAGTCCAACAAGTACCGACTTGCACCCACCTGGGTGATCCACTATTGAACTACAAGTACCAGAATCCCGAGGGGCGATCCGGAGGAGGGGCTAGCGGTGTGCGCTCCATTGCGGTGGTTTCTATTAATTGGCTCCCTTGAGCTTTGAGCCGACGGGCTCCTGGATGCTGCCCTGCGTGCCGGTTCGGGCATCGAGGCCATTGACGGTTGTTTGGCGGCCTTCTCCTCCACCCCTAACCATTTCTCTACTGATGAGGGAAGTTATCCCGAAACCCGAGCCATGTCTCGGGCGATACCCAAAAACCCGGGACATGTATCGGGTCTAGAGATTCATCAGTCCAACAAGTACCGACTTGCACCCACCTGGGTGATCCACTATTGAACTACAAGTACCAGAATCCCGAGGGGCGATCCGGAGGAGGGGCTAGCGGTGTGCGCTCCATTGCGGTGGTTTCTATTAATTGGCTCCCTTGAGCTTTGAGCCGACGGGCTCCTGGATGCTGCCCTGCGTGCCGGTTCGGGCATCGAGGCCATCGACGGTTGTTTGGCGGCCTTCTCCTCCACCCCTAACCATTTCTCTACTGATGAGGGAAGTTATCCCGAAACCCGAGCCATGTCTCGGGCGATACCCAAAAACCCGGGACATGTATCGGGTCTAGAGATTCATCAGTCCAACAAGTACCGACTTGCACCCACCTGGGTGATCCACTATTGAACTACAAGTACCAGAATCCCGAGGGGCGATCCGGAAGAGGGGCTAGCGGTGTGCGCTCCATTGCGGTGGTTTCTATTAATTGGCTCCCTTGAGCTTTGAGCCGACGGGCTCCTGGATGCTGCCCTGTGTGCCGGTTCGGGCATCGAGGCCATTGACGGTTGTTTGGCGGCCTTCTCCTCCACCCCTAACCATTTCTCTACTGATGAGGGAAGTTATCCCGAAACCCGAGCCATGTCTCGGGCGATACCCAAAAACCCGGGACATGTATCGGGTCTAGAGATTCATCAGTCCAACAAGTACCGACTTGCACCCACCTGGGTGATCCACTATTGAACTACAAGTACCAGAATCCCGAGGGGCGATCCGGAGGAGGGGCTAGCGGTGTGCGCTCCATTGCGGTGGTTTCTATTAATTGGCTCCCTTGAGCTTTGAGCCGACGGGCTCCTGGATGCTGCCCTGCGTGCCGGTTTGGGCATCGAGGCCATTGACGGTTGTTTGGCGGCCTTCTCCTCCACCCCTAACCATTTCTCTACTGATGAGGGAAGTTATCCCGAAACCCGAGCCATGTCTCGGGCGATACCCAAAAACCCGGGACATGTATCGGGTCTAGAGATTCATCAGTCCAACAAGTACCGACTTGCACCCACCTGGGTGATCCACTATTGAACTACAAGTACCAGAATCCCGAGGGGCGATCCGGAGGAGGGGCTAGCGGTGTGCGCTCCATTGCGGTGGTTTCTTAGAAAGAACCATATTCAACTCCCAAGGTAGTGAAGGAGGGTGGACAGGGGAAAAAAAACTTCTTTAATCACGGAAGGAAATCCTTAACCACTTGGAAGAAAGAAGGATGATTTGGAGACTTTCTGTAGGACATAATGGCAGTCAGGTGTACCTTAATGGAAGAAAACTTTAGACCTGACTTGGCTAAATGCAGGAGATAAGCCAAAATTACCTCATCTTGCCCTGTAATAGGATGGAAACCATTATGTATACAACACAAATAAAATCTTTTCCATTTAAAAGAATGGGAATGTCTTGTGGAAGGTCTTCTGGACTCCCTCAAAATGTTCATGCAGTCCTGAGGGAAGACTCAGGTGGCCGTAGTGGAGGATTTCAAGAGCCATGCTGCTAAGTTCAACGAGGAAACGTTGGGATGTTGTATTCTACCGTTCATCTTGGACAGCAGGTCCGGTCTGCATCGAACCCTCCTGTGTGGACAATCCGAAAGGCGGAGTACCACCACTGTCGCGGCCAATCTGGAGCTATTAGAATCTCTTCCTGGAGAATGTGAGTTTGGTAATGACTTTCGGGATGAGAGGGAGAGGTGGAAAAGCGTAAACAAATGTTTCTGACCAGTCGATCAAAAGGACATTCCCTATCGATCTTGGTTGGCAAAACCTTGACACGAGGGTGGGGCATTTTTTGTTTGACTTGTCCGCAAAGAGATCGATGGTTGGACGATTCCATTGTTGAAAAATGTCTGCCACCACTTCGTTGTGTAAAACCCAGTCTTGTTGATTGTCAAAGTGACGACTTGAAGAGTCCACCTGAGAATTTTTGCTCCCCTGGCAGATGTACTGCTGTGATTGAGAGTTGTCTGGCCAGAAGCCAATGCCAGATCGCCTGAGCCTCCAGGGACAGTGGACGAGAACGAGTTCCCCCCTACCTGTTTAGGTAGTACATGGTGGTCGTGTTGTCCATCTGTATTAAAATTAACTTGGACTGTATGGAGGGGTAGAACGCCTTGAGGGCTAGATGTACTGCCCATAGTTCCAGCATGTTTATGTGATATGCTTGTTCCTTGCTCGATCACGTTTCTTGACCTCTGACCCTGTCTTCAGGCAGGTCGCTCCCCTAACCGCCACGCAGCCCCATTGTGTGTCTGCTGACTCGCTGCCACTGCCGCCCGTGAGAGCCCGCCTTCCTCCTCGGCGAAGCTCCGTCCTGCTGCTTCTTGTGCCTCTTATGCTCTTGTGTCCTTGCTGCCCCTTCTGCATTCTGTACCCAGTGACTACTGTGCCCTTGTGTCCTTTGTTGCCACTTTTTTGCATTCTGTACCCCGTGTCTGCCTTTTCCCGATCCCTGTCCCCTTGCGTTTCCCGCCGCTGCGTCCCTGCGGCCCCGCCCCCTGTTGTCCCATTGGCTGCCCTGCTCCCACCTCCCAGATGCTCCTTCCTCCCTCTGCCCCTCATACGGAGGCCGCACAATGTCCATGCAGCGGCCACGCGCAGTGGGCGCACCGCTGGTGCACCAAAGTAGCGCCAAAGGCAAGCCCGTCCGCGCCTGGACCGCGCCCAGCAGCAGGACCCCTGGACCTCAGCGACACCAGCCCACCCGACTGAACTATGACGCCGCCACCTTCCACCCTCTCAACACCAGCCGGAAGCCCGCCTGCCACCGAGCCACCCCGAAACGCACCCACGGACCCTTCACCTGCCGAGCCTGCAAATTCACCTGCCTCCAGACCCGCACCGCGCCCGCCTGGCCAGGCACCAGCAACAATCACCTCAAGTGCATCCTGCTCAACACCCGCTCCATCCACAGGCACGCCGTCGAACTGTAGAACCTCCTTGACACAACATCACCATACGTCGCCTTCCTCACAGAAACCTGGATGAACGCATCCTCAGCCCCAGACATTGCCATAGCCATCCCGGATAGCTACAAGATCACCCGGAGCGACCGCATCAACCAACCCGTAGGAGGCATCGCCATCGTCCACAGAAACACCATCCGCATCACGACCAACTCCGACAACACCCTCACCGCAGCCGAGCACCTTCACTTCCAGATACACACCGACCCCAAAACCACCCTCAGAGGTACTCTCATCTACAGACCCCCGGGACCACACACACAGTTCAGCGAAGCCATCGCAGACTTCATCAGCCTGCACGCTCTCACCTCCTCAGACTACATCCTCCGGAGAGACCTCAACTTCCACCTAGAAAACAACAATGACAACAACACCACCACCCTGCTGGACAACCTCGCCAACCTCGGACTCAAGCAACTGGTGAACACCCCCACCCACTACGCCGGCCACATGCTTGACCCAGTCTTCTCCTCCAGCAGCCACATCTCCTTCAGCCACTCAACTGGACTACACTGGACAGATCATAGCTGCGTCCACTTCAACTTCAGGAAAACTACGACCCACCACCACCCGCAACAGGCTCCACGTAGATGCTGGAGCAAGATCACCACCGACCAGCTCACCAATGCCCTGAGCCAAAACCCCCCACCAACACTACGAACTCCAACGAAGCAGCCCACAACCTCACACAGTGGCTCACCAACTGCGCCGACGCCCTTGCACCGCTGAAGAATCCTCCCAGCAGACCCGGCAGCAAGAAAACCTCGTGGTTCACCAACAACCTCAAAGACTCCAAAAAATCCTGCCGTACCCTCGAGAAAGCCTGGTGCCACAACCAGTCAACAGAAAACATGACAGCCCTCAAGAACGCCATCCGCAATCACCACCAGCTGATCCGCACCACCAAAAGGACAGCATTCAGAGAACGACTGGACAACAACACCCACAACAGCAAGGAACTCTTCAACATCGTTAAAGATCTCTCCAACCCCAGCGCCAGCAGCAATGATATAACGCCTTCGCAAGACCTCTGTGACGCACTCGCCTCGTTCTTCCACCACAAGATCGCCAACATACACAACAGCTTCAGCGCCCAGACCACACACCCAACCACTCCAGCCGGACGGATGGTATGACAGGGTTAAGTTAAACACAAAAACGGACGAGCCCTACATAGAAATATTCCTATTACAAACAATATCCTTCAAGCACATTTTCCCTCCTAAATAAAAAGCAGCTCTCTTTACTATGTTGGCGCCTGACACCATCCGTTATTACATGCACACACATGAACCGAGTCTCCTCTCTACACAGTCCCCCGAGCTCCACTGCCCCTGTCAGCCGTTACAGGTCTATGAACAAAAAAACACACATATACCGCTAAGACTGCAGCGAGAACGAAGAATAGAACACATTCCACGTCGCACCTGACGGCTCCGGAGACAGCGCGGGGGCAGCAGCACAGCTTTACTGGTCAGGCATGGGTCGGAAGAGAAAAATAGCATTCGCCACAGCCTTGCACAGCAGCAGATTTTTATTAAATGCGGATTAATATCTTCAAGGAAATGTTTTCCGTTCATCATAATGAACGGCTTGCCTCCAAGAGGCAGATGGAAGCTTTGAGACACAGATCAGTGGAACTCTCATGAATTCATTTAAAATATCCTTTATTGCCAACCAGAATTATGAGGGGAGTAAATCTGACAAAATCTCAGTTGATAAGTGATGAAGTGAGCCGCTTCATAACAAGCTATCCATTGAGCCATCGCGCTTTCACTTTAATAACAAGATTGAAGAGACGCCGTGCACAACTGACGCCGTGCGCGTGCACATCGTCGCGCGTGTCTGCCGCTTGTTCATATATGCATTGCGTTTCCACCTTAAGTGAAAGCGCGATGCAAAAATAAACACTCGTGTCTGGAAGAGACGCTGTGCACGAGCATGCACGAGCTAAATCTCCAGTCTGGGTGGGCGGGGCCTAAGGGTGATAGGGCGGACACAAACCCCGCTTCCAAAGAAGCGGGACAGAAAAGCAACGGCTATAGATCTCGCCAAAGTGAAGGAGCGCATGCGCTGCAACGCAGGCGAGACCTAAAAAATAAGCAGTTAAGTGTAATATGTGTATTTAAGCAAAATAGGAAACAGGAAAACCATGCTGAGCTACTGGGTTTTTCAGAACCGGTACCGAACCGGTAACCCAGCGTTGTCAGGGTACACCCTAAGACCTCGAGTACTTTCCTGATTCAGACACAGACACTCAGAGTCTTCTAGGTGAAGTCAAAGATCAAATTTATTGGCTGCAACCAAGTAACAGGCATCCTAGAAGTACAACAACACGGTGTGTATATTCTCAGGAGACTGCTCAATCCTATAAAGCCAGGCTTCTCTTTTTATACAAAATATTAAGCTCCAGGCAAACATTCTTAGATTTACAGTAGACTATTCACATATTTTCACTACAAAGAAAAAGCAGAGTCATGATGACAAGCCCACATTTCAGTTCGTCCAGCCCACAACAAATTACCCGGCAAGGCCCAACATTTTCATCAGATATCGGTGGACCCCCAATAAAAACGGGCACCTCCTTCTCATAAAGCAAGACATATGTAAAGAAACAGGGACAGGTGTGAGCAAGATTAGGCAGGGTGTGTGTGCGATGAAAAGGGTTTATGGCATGTTGTGCCTTGATGCTATCTCGTTCGGCCACTGGGAGAGGAACTGACCGAACAGTTCCAGCTTGCCCAGGTCACAGAGAAGTCAATTAAGGTGTATGTGTCCTTTGGAATCGAATTTGGCTGTATTATAAGCCTATGTGAGGGCAACTCATAAAATGGCTGCCGTACACAAAATGGAAGCCAAGGGTTCAGGACGAAAATGACGATTTCGAGGTGAAATCGTTACTCGAATGTGACGAAAATGCTCGTACATAGTGTACTAACCATTCTCGGTATTTTGATATAAAAATCGTCATGCTACGACAAAGTTTACTACACGAGTCCAGAATTTTCAGAACCACAAACCCTCCTTTTGCCCTTACATAGGCAATTAACCTATCCTCATGCTAATCTGAGTCCAGGTCTATATTCCTAAAGTCATTGAGATGTTGCTGTAACATCATTCTATTACTTAGTTCGTCTTTTGATACAGGCTTCCTTACACATGATGTAGCATCGAGGCACATATTGCAGGAGCACACTGCACGCACAGACAGAACAGGAAAAGAATGGCTAAGACCATCCCAATGACCATAAGAATTTTCCATCCCCAGGCGGATATCAGTTCCCCGAACCATCCCATTAACGACCAATCTCCTTTATCCACATGAATAGATTCGGAAATCTTATGCAGTTTAGAGATGGCCTGGTACACTGTTGGAGCGTTATCTGGAATGAAAACACAGCAACTCGATTGGATCAATTTACATACCCCACCTCGGTCTGCAAGTATGACATCTAATGCGACCCTGTTCTGAAGGATCATAAGACGATCCGACTGGAGCTCAGCAGTCAAGTTGCTAAGGGCACCAGCAGTTTCAACTACGGTGGACTCAACTACCCTTGTCAATTGCCTTATGTTCCTGCTGTTAACCATGGGTCCCCAGAACGGCAGAAAACCCTTTGCGAAGTCCCCAAATTGTTGTCCTGCAGTGTCTTCTTTACTCAGGACACCTCTAACTATCCTTGTCTTGTGGAAGTCTGCCGCTGCAGTGTAGGTGGAGGCAACAGGAACAAAACAAAACATGTGCCCGAAAAGTCATGGGGCAACCATGTATAGGCTCTATCATGGCAGATGAAATGGGTACCCTTAGCTGCTAAAAATGGAGGGGAAGTCTGAGATGCAAAACATATGTTTCAGTGCAGATAATCTTCCCTAACTGAGCTCTGGGATTCTTGCCAGTACCTTGCAGACACAGGTGACCCTGATGGGGTACAATCCAAATCGGGGAAGATCTCTAAGCTTGCTGTTTCTCACTCAGAGTAGCTCCCTATCCGGCCACGTTCCATCCTATGTATACTAGTGTCTCATCTCTAGGGATAGTCTCGTAGGAAATATCTTCCTTAATCATATCTACTATACCCTTAACTAGAGCACTATTCTTAGGATTGTCTGTTACAGAACGTAGGGGGTAGACTTCATGTGCATATATGAACATTGTTCTGTATGCCCACACAGAACCATTATGGCTGAAAGGCAGGGCCAGATAAGGGATACCTTTATCTATTGTGTGAGGCATAAGACCACACACCCAACAGTTAGTCGTGTTCATTACAAGTTGGTGTTGGTGCAAGAGCTGAACAAAGGAGTTATTAATAAACTCTAATCTCCTAGCTGATTCGTGTTCAGGAAGGGGTTGAAAAGAATGAGAGGAAACAATAGAAAGAGGAGGTGTAGGCGATGTAGTGGGTGCAAATGTTACTCGAAAAGAGAATAAAACATATCCTATAAAAAATATCATCACACTGAATAACATGAAAATGCACAATATCAAAAAGCTTTTCTTGGTCATCATTTTACATATTCTGCTTTTAAAGTTCGTTTCCTTGGCAGGTCTCTCCATCTCGAAAAACTCCATCCTCTCTAAAATGCTGCTCGCGATGGTAGGTTGTTTCTGCTAAGGAATGCTTCTGTCAGTCTCGGGCAACCCTTAGACCAACCAGAACTGTCAACCTAACCTCGTCAGCTGCACCCCAAAGACTTTGGGCAATCGCGACCCTAGCAGCGGAACCCGGATGGCAGTTCGAAAAGCAAAAATAAGCAAGTTTCTCGGATGGGAGAGCTGCACTTTCAAAAATAGCAAAAAGGAAAATTTTATTTATTTGTCCATAGGTCTCGGCCTCAAATTATAACGTTTTCTCCCAGGTACTGTTTGGTCTTGGAAAAGGAGTTCAGGTTCTGTAGTGTCCAATCGAATTGACAGTGATACAGCTGATTGCAAAATATTGTCACTCTCTTTTTCAGTAAGTGTTCCTTTTATACGTGCATCACTGAAAGGCAGAAAACGAGGCACGGTTTCAGTCTCTGAGTCTGCGACACCCTCCTGGACCCACCGGATTTACGGCAGAGGCAAAAGCACCCTCTTGCAGTGTACACCGTGGATCCAGTGCTTCTTTCCTTCCACTGGGCTGGTCGTTCTTTGTTCGTTGGAAGTTCTTTACCAGCACCCAGGATCCAGGATCGATTTGGTGACCTGGAGCTTCAGAGGCTTGAGGCAGTGTATCATGCACCTGTTGGTGTAAAACACGCAATTTAGCCGTCAATTTGTACAAATAGTCAAGCAAAACAGGGTATTCGATTTCACTACATTTTGTGGGCCTTGGCACTCCCCATATGTTGGCCGGGCGGCCAAAAACAATCTCATAAGGACTAAGTCCCACTCGCGAATGCACAGTCATTCTGGTTGATAGGTGTTCTAAAGGTAGAGCGTCAGGCCATTTAAGACCAGAGCTCGCTTGAATTTTGGCAAATTTAAGTTTTAACGTGCCATTGTAGCATTCTACTAGTCCAGCTGATTAGGGGTGATTTGCAGCGTGGAACTTTTGCTGAATGCCTAGCCCTTCACATACTTTCTTCATCACTCGACCCACAAATTCACTCCCATTGTCACTCCAGACCATTCTAGGCATTCCGAATCTAGGGAAGAACTCTTTCACAAGGGCTTTAGCTGTGGACAAGGCAGTATTGTCTTTTAGGGGATATGCTTCTACCCATTTTGAGAAGGCGCAAACAACGAGTACGTATTTTAAGTTGTTGCACCTCTCCATGTGGATGAAATCTAGCTGCAAAACCTCGAACGGATACGTAGGAGGCGCAAAATGACCAGCTGGATTTGGGGTCCCCCTACCAGGATTGTACTTCTGACACACGATGCAATTCTTGACCACATTCTCTGCACACTTAGGAATTCCAAGGAAAAACAATATCCCAACAGGTATGAATAGAAAGACAATTTATATTGCATGCACAAGGCATTACAACGGTCAGGGAAAGGAGACACTTATTCACAGGAGTTCGAAGTACAAAAATGATCTTTAGTCTCTTAATATTCAATTCATATCAAGACAAATTCATGCCACAGAGAATATGTACAGCACATAAATGGACAATTCAAATGACAACCGATAAAACTTGGTGCTCAATATATACAAGTGATAAGTGGCGACGCAAGTGGAATAGGTGAACAGCGATAAACGGCGCAAGGTGAGCAAAGTGAAATATATACACAGTGACTAGCTCAACAAGTGACCAACAGTCAATGACTTTATGTAATATAATTCGCAATTTTGGTTAGAGTCATAGCAGAATGCACCTGTAAATCACCCCATCAAAATACCTCCTGCCCCCCCCCCCCAACTCCATCCTCCCCTTCCCTTCCCCCCCCTGTTTGGTTAACTGTCTTACCCTATAACATGCATGACGCACTATTATATGTCCCATGACCACGTTCCATTAACTATCACCATGGCCTACATTTACCTGTGTCTTTTTCATGCCGGTTCCTACTAGGGTAATCTCCCATGGCACGGCGGACTCCATTCACGTCACCTACCCTCACCTGTCCATTGTTACCCATCCCAGACTGTCCGAGGCCCCTTACCGTTTTTCCTGCTTTCCCTGACAGCACTCCAAACGAGACAACCCAGTCCTGATGATGGTCTGCATTCACTAAGGACCGAAACGTCGTCGACTCCACAGCGCAATTTACAGGCGCATTCTGCTATGACTCTAACCAAAATTGCGAATTATATTACATAAAGTCATTGACTGTTGGTCACTTGTTGAGCTAGTCACTGTGTATATATTTCACTTTGCTCACCTAACGCCGTTTATCGCTGTTCACCTATTTCACTTGCGTCGCCACTTATCACTTGTATATATTGAGCACCAAGTTTTATCGGTTGTCATTTGAATTGTCCATTTATGTGCTGTACATATTCTCTGTGGCATGAATTTGTCTTGATATGAATTGAATATTAAGAGACTAAAGATCATTTTTGTACTTCGAACTCCTGTGAATAAGGGTCTCCTTTCCCTGACCGTTGTAATGCCTTGTGCATGCAATATAAATTGTCTTTCTATTCATACCTGTTGGGATATTGTTTTTCCTTTAAACTTCTGAACCCCAATCCCGATTGATTTATGGGTCACACTCCTGTTCTTTTTTACAAGATTTTGAGCAGCTGCCGAGCTGCGAGAGTCCATACCCCTGTGGTATAGATCCTTTGATTCAAGTAACTGGATTTACTCTGTGTGTGACTTCTGTAGCACACATACGATGTCTAAGGAGACCCTTACATACTCTGAAGAATATATCCAATCATTGATGGTTGGTCCTACACTTATTTCTGCCACCTCCACCCTCCCCGCTCCCACTCCCACTTCCAATACTTCAAGGGCAAATTTAGAGAAACTTGAACAACTAAAGAAAAAACAAATCTGAACAGACTTACATGCCCGCATGCTGACATACTACCTTAGATCAGGAGTGATTCCATTGGGCTTACAAATCCGTTACACCCCGGCCATTTTCACCACTGATCCTTTGTTCCGGACCAAGTTCAGTCATCTAGCGACCACCTGCTCTAGGCATAGGATGGTCCTTGGCATAGACACTGCAATCGAACATAGCCACCTTGAACTTGAAGAAATAGCTGATTTTGAAAAACTAATCCTAACTGACTCTTCATTAACAGATGCTAAGACCTTACTTGAGAAGATTGCCTCTACTATTGCCACATTCAATACATTTGAATACAACAAAATTGAAAACGATATTAAATATTACAAGGTGGAACAAACATATCCTTACCTAAAAGACGAGTACTACAACACTCCTTTCACCCCTGCTAGAACACGTAACTGGGGATGATTCAGAAACAATCAAAGAATCACTTTCTCTGACTCCTCCAATACCTCTGGGGAAGAAACCGATCCGGGCCAGGGCCCAAATACATCTGGAAGTAACAACAGACCCCAGCCACTATTACCAGCTGGTTTTTTAGCCAGAGGCCGGGGACGCGGCCAACCTCCACCTCAAAACCGCGCCACAAGAAACCGACAGTATCAACCTACATTTGCAGGGGATCGACAAACTCGCAATCGCTAATACCAATGGGGGCCCCCACAGTAAATAGCATTGATCAACAAGTTCCTGGCGACCTCTCCATACCTATCTTCAATTTATCAGATTACTGTCTCAACCAAGAAGAAACATCCTTGCTTTCCAGAGGTCTAACATTTGTACCCACTGAACGTACAGATTTCTTTTAAACTACAAACTAATCTCCTTAAGTTCTTTAGAAGAATTAGGCTGAAGCAATTTTTTGTTGATAAAGAAGATTCCCCAATGACTACTCTTTCTCCCTTCCGACCTCCTTCCACTTTCAATCCCCCTTCCCACCTAATGCCTTCGGAGATCCTCGCATTTGAACATCTAGTGATGAGGGATGTAATGAACTTAAAATCTAAAGCCCACTTCATACCATACAATCTGCCCATGGCCGAAAAACAAGCCCTCTTGTCTTTGAAAAACAATGCAGAACTTGTTATAAAACCGGCAGACAAGGGTGAGGGGATTGTAGTTACCAGCCATAACAAATATGATCAGGAAATACAGAGACAACTCTCTAATCGTAATCACTACATACCAATGTCAAAAGATCCATTGGAGGATATCCGATTAAAAATATTGACAGTAACACAGGAAGCGAAGGATCTTAACATCATCACAAAAAAAGAGTTTGAATTTTTGAACAATCCCAGCCCCAGAACTCCTGTGATATATATCTTGCCCAAGATACATAAGGATCAACTTAATCCACCGGGAAGACCGATAATATCTGGTTGTGGATCTATTCTGGAACCGCAGGGCAAATACATTGATGCAGTTATCAAAGAATTCGTTCCCTGCACTGACACTTTCATTCGTGATACTACTGATCTCATAAATACAATAGAAGATCTACCCTATGATAGTACTTCTCAACTACTTGTAAGCATGGATATTGAATCCCTCTATACGAACATTCCACATGATGAGGGTCTCCATGTGATACTGGTACTTCTTCAATCGAGACCACAACCAACTAAGATACCTACGGAATTCATTATGTCACTACTACGCATTGCCCTTCAGAACAACTATTTTCTGTATAATAACATCTTTTATCTGCAAGTGAAGGGAGTCGCCATGGGCGCTTGTTTTGCCCCAAACTTTTCTATTTTATTTGTACATGATTTGGAGAAATCTTTGATTCTTACCCCTGTAAATCCATTTTTTCCACAAATTTGTTTATGGCGTCGATACATAGACGATATTATTATGATTTGGAATGGAGATACCCTGTCCCTGAATTCATTCAACCAATGGCTTAACCAGGCACAGGATCATTTGAAATTCGCAAAAAACCAATGACCTTCCATTTCTGGACGTGATAATTCATGAAGAAGACGGCAGATTGGGTACTACCCTGTTCCGAAAGCCTACGGAGAAAAACACCTTGTTGGAATACTCAAGCTACCATCCCAGAGGCTTACGAGATGGTTTACCATACGGACAGTTTTTACGCATTCGACGTAACTGCAAGTGGCATAAGGATTACTTTAGGGAAGCGGAGGTCCTAAAAAAAAACGTATCCATAGTGGCTACCCACGACGTCTGGTCTCTCAAGCTGGGAAAAAGGGCATGGTACTGCCACAGGGAGACGCTCCTTTCACAACAACCTAAAAAGACCTTGAACCGGATCCCTTTTGTGTCTACATTCAGTCCGCATAGCAATGAAGTCAGCAAAATCATTAAGAAGAACTGGCCAATACTTAGAATACATGAATCCTTCACTGATTTAACATTGTTTTCCTACCAACGCGGCCGAAACATCGCCAGCCACTTGGTACATGCAATCACATGGCCACAGTCCATAAAAGAAAAACACACCATTACTGCGGCATGGGGACTGGACCCAGTGGTCGGACATTTTAAATGTCAAAACTGTAGTGTCTGCGAATTGACCAAAAACACCAAGGTCTTTTCCTATAAAGACCGTACATATAAATTGAAGACTCACACCAATTGCCGCACACAGAATGTTGTTTATGCCATTACATGTCCCTGTGGCCTGATTTATATAGGGCAGACAACTCAAATGATTAAACAAAGGATCATTCAACATAAGAGCAGGATTAATTGTAAAGTACTGACTGCCCCTCTAGTACCACACTTCATTGATTCAGGTCACCTAGATACAGACATTGGTTGGCAAGTGATCGACAACCCGTCCCTCCCTATTCGGGGAGGAGACATCAAGATGCTGCTGAATAAAGCTGAATGTAAGTGGATGACCATCTGTGACTCCATGGCATCCGGTCTTAATACCCTTGATGAGTGGAATAATACCATGACTACCTAGCAGCCCTGTCATATATTGCACTTGGTCTTGTCCATCCACGTCCTGTTGCTGCCTGTCTAAAGTTATGCCACCTAGCGTGTATTATTCATGTTATTTCCTTCCTTACTAATAATTTCCATTTATATACCTACGATACACCCTGACTAGGTCTGTATAAATTCCGTTTGCTCACACTGCTTGAACTGGGGCAGGTCTGTTTATCAACACATGTATAGCAGTTAACAACTGTTTGAAAATATGTTTTGATACGTTATGAACACTGGATTTGAAATTTTTCTGTTTAGCCATTATTGTTAATTGATTGCAATATTGATTGTTTATGTTCTTTTATGGATCCGAAGTTTGAATCTACTCTGTCCCTTTAAAGTATATCACTCCTTCCCAGCAAGTGCCTTCTAGTCACGCCTATCCCCGCCCTCACTTCGTCGACCCCGCCTCCCTTGTCACGCAGCGCCTCCTCCCAGTAAAATTCCCTTCGCAGTCACTGTTTGCTTCTAGCTGTGACTCAGACGCTACCTGTTGGCCCCCTGACCCTTGGCTGGTTGTTGACGCGTATTCACTACGTGACAGGCTCCTGTAATCGAACAGGTAAGCTGCCAATACCTCCCGCCTCGCTGTAAAGCATCCCATTGACGTACATTACGGACCCTGACCGTTCTCTTCGGTTCTAGGTCTCTCGGTCCACTCGACATTACGGTCCACGAAGTTTCTCTCCTGTGACCGCCCTACAAGATTAAGTAAACTCATTTAAATTACCCGTAGTACTGTCTCCTTCAATTCTACAGTGGGACTTGTCTTATATGAATGTTGCTCTTCCCGCTGTAGTATCTAGAGGTGAAGTTTTCGCCGTGCCAGATCCTCGGATGAGGACTCAAGCACTTTCTGCCTACAGGTAAGACCGGTCCCCGGTCTTGCATGTCCTTACTACACACGTGTGCGGGTGAATACCTCAATTAACTCGATCACCCCATCAAAATACCTCCCCCCCTCCCCCAACTCCATCCTCCCCTTCCCTTCCCCCCCTGTTTGGTTAACTGGCTTACCCTATAACCTGCATGACGCACTATTATATGTCCCATGACCGCGTTCCATTAACTATCACCATGGCCTACATTTACCTGTGTCTTTTTCACGCCGGTTCCTACTAGGGTAATCTCCCATGGCACGGCGGACTCCATTCACGTCACCTACCCTCACCTGTCCATTGTTACCCATCCCAGACTGTCCGAGGACCCTTACCTTTTTCCTGCTTTCCCTGACAGCACTCCAAACGAGACAACCCAGTCCTGATGATGGTCTGCATTCACTAAGGACCGAAACGTCGTCGACCCCACAGCGCAATTTACAGGCGCATTCTGCTATGACTCTAACCAAAATTGCGAATTATATTACATAAAGTCATTGACTGTTGGTCACTTGTTGAGCTAGTCACTGTGTATATATTTCACTTTGCTCACCTTGCGCCGTTTATCGCTGTTCACCTATTTCACTTGCGTCGCCACTTATCACTTGTATATATTGAGCACCAAGTTTTATCGGTTGTCATTTGAATTGTCCATTTATGTGCTGTACATATTCTCTGTGGCATGAATTTGTCTTGATATGAATTGAATATTAAGAGACTAAAGATCATTTTTGTACTTCGAACTCCTGTGAATAAGTGTCTCCTTTCCCTGACCGTTGTAATGCCTTGTGCATGCAATATAAATTGTCTTTCTATTCATACCTGTTGGGATATTGTTTTTCCTTTAAACTTCTGAACCCCAATCCTGATTGGTTTATGGGTCACACTCCTGTTCTTTTTTACAAGATTGTAAGCAGCTGCCGAGCTGCGAGAGTCCATACCCCTGTGGTATAGATCCTTTGATTCAAGTAACTGGATTTACTCTGTGTGTGACTTCAGTAGCACACATACGATGTCTAAGGAGACCCTTACATACTCAGAAGAATATATCCAATCATTGATGGTTGGTCCTTCACTTATTTCTGCCACCTCCACCCTCCCCGCTCCCACTCCCACTTCCAATACTTCAAGGGCAAATTTAGAGAAACTTGAACAACTAAAGAAAAAACAAATCTGAACAGACTTACATGCCCGCATGCTGACAGACTACCTTAGATCAGGAGTGATTCCATTGGGCTTACAAATCCGTAACACCCTGGCCATTTTCACCACTGATCCTTTGTTCCGGACCAAGTTCAGTCATCTAGCGACCACCTGCTCTGGGCATTGGATGGTCCTTGTCATAGACACTGCAATCGAACATAGCCGCCTTGAACTTGAAGAAATAGCGGATTTGGAAAAACTAATCCTAGCTGACTCTTCATTAACAGATGCTAAGACCTTACTTGAGAAGATTGCCTCTACTATTGCCACATTCAATACATTTGAATACAACAAAAAGGTGAACAAATTTGAAAAGGATATTAAATATTACAAGGTGGAACAAACATATCCTTACCTAAAAGACGAGTACTACAACACTCCTTTCACCCCTGCTAGAACACGTAACTGGGGACGATTCAGAAACAATCAAAGAATCACTTTCTCTGACTCCTCCAATACCTCTGGGGAAGAAACCGATCCGGGCCAGGGCCCAAGTACATCTGGAAGTAACAACAGACCCCAGCCACTATTACCAGCTGTTTTTTTAGCCAGAGGCCGGGGACGCGGCCAACCTCCACCTCAAAACCGCGCCACAAGAAACCGACAGTATCAACCTACAGTTGCAGGGGATCGACAAACTCGCAATCGCTATTACCAATGGGGGCCCCCACAGTAAATAGCATTGATCAACAAGTTCCTGGCGACCTCTCCATACCTATCTTCAATTTATCAGATTACTGTCTCAACCAAGAAGAAACATCCTTGCTTTCCAGAGGTCTAACATTTGTACCCACTGAACGTACAGATTTCCTGGAACTACAAACTAATCTCCTTAAGTTCTTTAGAAGAATTAGGCTGAAGCAATTTTTTGTTGATAAAGAAGATTCCCCAATGACTACTCTTTCTCCCTTCCGACCTCCTTCCACTTTCAATCCCCCTTCCCACCTAATGCCTTCGGAGATCCTCGCATTTGAACATCTAGTGATGAGGGATGTAATGAACTTAAAATCTAAACCCCACTTCATACCATACAATCTGCCCATGGCCGAAAAACAAGCCCTCTTGTCTTTGAAAAACAATGCAGAACTTGTTATAAAACCGGCAGACAAGGGTGGGGGGATTGTAGTTACCAGCCATAACAAATATGATCAGGAAATACAGAGACAACTCTCTAATCGTAATCACTACAAACCACTGTCAAAAGATCCATTGGAGGATATCCGATTAAAAATATTGACAGTAACACAGGAAGCGAAGGATCTTAACATCATCACAAAAAAAGAGTTTGAATTTTTGAACAATCCCAGCCCCAGAACTCCTGTGATATATATCTTGCCCAAGATACATAAGGATCAACTTAATCCACCGGGAAGACCGATAATATCTGGTTGTGGATCTATTCTGGAACCGCTGGGCAAATACATTGATGCAGTTATCAAAGAATGTGTTCCCTGCACTGACACCTTCATTCGTGATACTACTGATCTCATATATACAATAGAAGATCTACCCTATGATAGTACTTCTCAACTACTTGTAAGCATGGATATTGAATCCCTCTATACGAACATTCCACATGATGAGGGTCTCCATGTGATACGGGTACTTCTTCAATCGAGACCACAACCAACTAAGATACCTACGGAATTCATTATGTTACTACTACGCATTGCCCTTCAGAACAACTATTTTCTGTATAATAACATCTTTTATCTGCAAGTGAAGGGAGTCGCCATGGGCGCTTGTTTTGCCCCAAACTTTTCTATTTTATTTGTACATGATTTGGAGAAATCTTTGATTCTTACCCCTGTAAATCCATTTTTTCCACAAATGTGTTTATGGCGTCGATACATAGACGATATCATTATGATTTGGAATGGAGATACCCTGTCCCTGAATTCATTCAACCAATGGCTTAACCAGGCATAGGAACATTTGAAACTCACAAATGAGCAAAAAACCAATGACCTTCCATTTCTGGACGTGATAATTCATGAAGAAGACGGCAGATTGGGTACTACCCTGTTCCGAAAGCCTACGGAGAAAAACACCTTGTTGGAATACTCAAGCTACCATCCCAGAGGCTTACGAGATGGTTTACCATACGGACAGTTTTTACGCATTCGACGTAACTGCAAGTGGCGTAAGGATTACTTTAGGGAAGCGGAGGTCCTTAAAAAAAAACTTATCCATAGAGGCTACCCACGACGTCTGGTCTCTCAAGCCGGGAAAAAGGGCATGGTACTGCCACAGGGAGACGCTCCTTTCACAACAACCTAAAAGACCTTGAACCGGATCCCTTTTGTGTCTACATTCAGTCCGCATAGCAATGAAGTCAGCAAAATCATTAAGAACAACTGGCCAATACTTAGAATACATGAATCCTTCACCAATTTACCATTGTTTTTCTACCAACGCGGCCGAAACATCGCCAGCCACTTGGTACATGCAATCACATGGCCACAGTCCATAAAAGAAAAACACACCATTATTGCGGCATGGGGACTGGACCCAGTGGTCGGACATTTTAAATGCCAAAACTGTAGTGTCTGCGAATTGACCAAAAACACCAAGGTCTTTTCCTATAAAGACTGTATATATAAATTGAAGACTCACACCAATTGCCGCACACAGAATGTTGTTTATGCCATTACATGTCCCTGTGGCCTGATTTATATAGGGCAGACAACTCAAATGATTAAACAAAGGATCATTCAACATAAGAGTAGGATTAATTGTAAAGTACTGACTGCCACTCTAGTACCACACTTCATTGATTCAGGTCACCTAGATACAGACATTGGTTGGCAAGTGATCGACAACCCGTCCCTCCCTGTTCGGGGAGGAGACATCAAGATGCTGCTGAATAAAGCTGAATGTAAGTGGATGACCATCTGTGACTCCGTGGCATCCGGTCTTAATACCCTTGATGAGTGGAATAATACCGTGACTACCTAGCAGCCCTGTCATATATTGCACTTGGTCTTGTCCATCCACGTCCTGTTGCTGCCTGTCTAAAGTTATGCCACCTAGCGTGTATTATTCATGTTATTTCTTTCCTTACTAATAATCTCCATTTATATACCTACGATACACCCTGACTAGGTCTGTATAAATTCCGTTTGCTCACACTGCTTGTACTGGGGCAGGTCAGTTTATCAACACATGTATAGCAGTTAACAACTGTTTGAAAATATGTTTTGATACGTTATGAACACTGGATTTGACATTTTTCTGTTTAGCCATTATTGTTAATTGATTGCAATATTGATTGTTTATGTTCTTTTATGGATCCGAAGTTTGAATCTAGTCTGTCCCTTTAAAGTATATCACTCCTTCCCAGCAAGTGCCTTCTAGTCACGCCTATCCCCGACCTCACTTCGTCGACCCCGCCTCCCTTGTCACGCAGCGCCTCCTCCCAGTAAAATTCCCTTCGCAGTCACTGTTTGCTTCTAGCTGTGACTCAGACGCTACCTGTTGGCCCCCTGACCCTTGGCTGGTTGTTGACGCGTATTCACTACGTGACAGGCTCCTGTAATCGAACAGGTAAGCTGCCAATACCTCCCGCCTCGCTGTAAAGCATCCCATTGACGTACATTACGGACCCTGACCGTTCTCTTCGGTTCTAGGTCTCTCGGTCCACTCGACATTACGGTCCACGAAGTTTCTCTCCCGTGACCGCCCTACAAGATTAAGGTAACTCATTTAAATTACCCGTAGTACTGTCTCCTTCAATTCTACAGTGGGACTTGTCTTATATGCATGTTGCTCTTCCCGCTGTAGTATCTAGAGGTGAAGTTTTCGCCGTGCCAGATCCTCGGATGAGGACTCGAGCACTTTCTGCCTACAGGTAAGACCGGTCCCCGGTCTTGCATGTCCTTACTACACACGTGTGCGGGTGAATACCTCAATTAACTCGATCACCCCATCAAAATACCTCCCGCCCCCCCCCAACTCCATCCTCCCCTTCCCTTCCCCCCCCTGTTTGGTTAACTGTCTTACCCTATAACCTGCATAACGCACTATTATATGTCCCATGACCACGTTCCAGTAACTATCACCATGGCCTACATTTACCTGTGTCTTTTTCACGCCGGTTCCTACTAGGGTAATCTCCCATGGCACGGCGGACTCCATTCACGTCACCTACCCTCACCTGTCCATTGTTACCCATCCCAGACTGTCCGAGGACCCTTACCCTTTTTCCTGCTTTCCCTGACAGCACTCCAAACGAGACAACCCAGTCCTGATGATGGTCTGCATTCACTAAGGACCGAAACGTCGTCGACTCCACAGCGCAATTTACAGGCGCATTCTGCTATGACTCTAACCAAAATTGCGAATTATATTACATAAAGTCATTGACTGTTGGTCACTTGTTGAGCTAAAGTAATCAGAAATAAAAAAGGGACACTTGTAACACTTTTAAAACCATTGGTTTTGAGAAAAGTGATTGGAAACCCTCAAAGAAATCAATGTAATTTGGGAGTGCGGTATATATGTTTCATCCGCCCCACATTGAAGTCATGGCAGTTATCATTGGGTGTTCCAAATTGTGATAGATGCCGACCTCAACCAGAGGTACCTCCGGTCTCAAAGTGCAGTGTCAGAGATAGAGGATTTATTCCCACAAAAAAGTGTAGAAAAACAAACTTTACAAAAAAGGAAAAAATCTTTAAAAAGAGGAAAATACACCCAAATACGTTTAATAGGGGGTGAGCTCCCTCAGATTTAAAATGTATTCATACTTAAGGAGATCGAGTTACTAGATCTATTGGTATTGGTAAATCGTCGACATGTTTCAGCTCCTTTGGCCCTAAGGGTCTATGAAGCTTTCGTCAGGACTAGCAAACGTATACTGATACTCACACGATTTGTGCGGTATTCTTCAATTGGTCAATCTTAGCCAATCGTGATGCTGGGATCAGCGTTCATTGATTTTCTGAAAAAGAGCGGTAGATGGACATACAACAAATCGTAATAGTCAATACAGTTTGTTTGTGCTGCAGGAAGTAATTTTGTCTGCAGCATCTATTTGTTGTGGGACAAATATTTGTTCAACCTTGAATAATAAACATGTTTATTACTAAGCTTTTGTGCATGTTGGTTGGATTAAGAAACTATGAAAAAGCGACATCTTTGACAATGGCAGTAACACAACACAAGGCGTTTAGTAGACAGGGCCCACTGTGTCATGTTCGTTCTGTATCTCGCTATTATATCAAAACATAATTTGAAAGCAAGAGGAGTCTCACTACACAGCGCTACGAGCATATAGTGAAACTGAGGTTGTTTTTTGTACCCCTAAACTGTATTTTAACATGGGTTAGCTGTTAATGTGGCACATGCGTGTACAGATTAGGTTAATGCATGGGTATAGGGCAAAATGTTGCCCTATACCCATGCATTAACCTAATATGTTAAAATACAGTTTAGGGGTACAAAAAACAACCTTCGTTTCACTATATGCTCGTAGCGCTGTGTAGTGAGACTCCTCTTGCTTTCAAATTATGTTTTGATATAATAGCGAGATACAGAACGAACATGACACAGTGGGCCCTGTCTACTAAACGCCTTGTGTTGTGTTACTGCCATTGTCAAAGATGTCGCTTTTTCATAGTTTCTTAATCCAACCAAAATGCACAAAAGCTTAGTAATAAAAATGTTTATTATTCAAGGTTGAACAAATATTTGTCCCACAACAAATAGATGCTGCAGACAAAATTTCTTCCTGCAGCACAAACAAACTGTATTGACTATTACGATTTGTTGTATGTCCATCTATCGCTCTTTTTCAGAAAATCAATGAACGCTGATCCCAGCATCACGATTGGCAAAGATTGACCAATTGAAGAATACCGCACAAATCGTGTGGGTATCAGTATACGTTTGTTAGTCCTGACGAAAGCTTCATAGACCCTTAGGGCCAAAGGAGCTGAAACATGTCGACGATTTACCAATACCAATAGATCTAGTAACTCGATCTCCTTAAGTATGAATACATTTTAAATCTGAGGGAACTCACCCCCTATTAAACCTATTTGGGTGTATTTTCCTCTTTTTAAAGATTTTTTCCTTTTTTGTAAAGTTTGTTTTTCTACACTTTTTTGTGGGAATAAATCCTCTATCTCTGACACTGCACTTTGAGACCGGAGGTACCTCTGGTTGAGGTCGGCAACTATCACAATTTGGAACACCCAATGATAACTGCCATGACTTCAATGTGGGGCGGATGAAACATATATACCGCACTCCCAAATTACATTGATTTATTTGAGGGTTTCCATCACTTTTCTCAAAACCAATGGTTTTAAAAGTGTTACAAGTGTCCCTTTTTTATTTCTGATTACTTCTGCTATTACCCTGGGGAAAGAAAAGGGCACACAGCTTCCTCAACCCTCCCAGCTGATTCAATCACTTCAATCACTTGTTGAGCTAGTCACTGTGTATATATTTCACTTTGCTCACCTTGCGCCGTTTATCGCTGTTCACCTATTTCACTTGCGTCGCCACTTATCACTTGTAAATATTGAGCACCAAGTTTTATCGGTTGTCATTTGAATTGTCCATTTATGTGCTGTACATATTCTCTGTGGCATGAATTTGTCTTGATATGAATTGAATATTAAGAGACTAAAGATCATTTTTGTACTTCGAACTCCTGTGGATAAGTGTCTCGTTTCCCTGACCATTGTAATGCCTTGTGCATGCAATATAAATTGTCTTTCTATTCATACCTGTTGGGATATTGTTTTTCCTTTAAACTTCTGAACCCCAATCCTGATTGGTTTATGGGTCACACTCCTGTTCTTTTTTACAAGATTGTGAGCAGCTGCCGAGCTGCGAGAGTCCATACCCCTGTGGTATAGATCCTTTGATTCAAGTAACTGGATTTACTCTGTGTGTGACTTCTGTAGCACACATACGATGTCTAAGGAGACCCTTACATACTCTGAAGAATATATCCAATCATTGATGGTTGGTCCTACACTTATTTCTGCCACCTCCACCCTCCCCGCTCCCACTCCCACTTCCAATACTTCAAGGGCAAATTTAGAGAAACTTGAACAACTAAAGAAAAAACAAATCCGAACAGACTTACATGCCCGCATGCTGACAGACTACCTTAGATCAGGAGTGATTCCATTGGGCTTACAAATCCGTAACACCCCGGCCATTTTCACCACTGATCCTTTGTTCTGGACCAAGTTCAGTCATCTAGGGACCACCTGCTCTAGGCATTGGATGGTCCTTGGCATAGACACTGCAATCGAACATAGCCGCCTTGAACTTGAAGAAATAGCGGATTTGGAAAAATTAATCCTAGCTGACTCTTCATTAACAGATGCTAAGACCTTACTTGAGAAGATTGCCTCTACTATTGCCACATTCAATACATTTGAATACAACAAAAAGGTGAACAAAATTGAAAAGGATATTAAATATTACAAGGTGGAACAAACATATCCTTACCTAAAAGACGAGTACTACAACACTCCTTTCACCCCTGCTAGAACACGTAACTGGGGTCGATTCAGAAACAATCAAAGAATCACTTTCTCTGACTCCTCCAATACCTCTGGGGAAGAAACCGATCCGGGCCAGGGCCCAAGTACATCTGGAAGTAACAACAGACCCCAGCCACTATTACCAGCTGTTTTTTTAGCCAGAGGCCGGGGACGCGGCCAACCCCCACCTCAAAACCGCGCCACAAGAATCCGACAGTATCAACCTACATTTGCAGGGGATCGACAAACTCGCTATTACTAATGGGGGCCCCCACAGTAAATAGCATTGATCAACAAGTTCCTGGCGACCTCTCCATACCTCTTCAATTTATCAGATTACTGTCTCAACCAAGAAGAAACTTCCTTGCTTTCCAGAGGTCTAACATTTGTACCCACTGAATGTACAGATTTCCTGGAACTACAAACTAATCTCCTTAAGTTCTTTAGAAGAATTAGGCTGAAGCAATTTTTTGTTGATAAAGAAGATTCCCCAATGACTACTCTTTCTCCCTTCCGACCTCCTTCCACTTTTAATCCCCCTTCCCACCTAATGCCTTCGGAGATCCTCGCATTTGAACATCTAGTGATGAGGGATGTAATGAACTTAAAATCTAAACCCCACTTCATACCATACAATCTGCCCATGGCCGAAAAACAAGCCCTCTTGTCTTTGAAAAACAATGCAGAACTTGTTATAAAACCGGCAGACAAGGGTGGGGGGATTGTAGTTACCAGCCATAACAAATATGATCAGGAAATACAGAGACAACTCTCTAATCGTAATCACTACAAACCACTGTCAAAAGATCCATTGGAGGATATCCGATTAAAAATATTGACAGTAACACAGGAAGCGAAGGATCTTAACATCATCACAAAAAAAGAGTTTGAATTTTTGAACAATCCCAGCCCCAGAACTCCTGTGATATATATCTTGCCCAAGATACATAAGGATCAACTTAATCCACCGGGAAGACCGATAATATCTGGTTGTGGATCTATTCTGGAACCGCTGGGCAAATACATTGATGCAGTTATCAAAGAATGTGTTCCCTGCACTGACACCTTCATTCGTGATACTACTGATCTCATATATACAATAGAAGATCTACCCTATGATAGTACTTCTCAACTACTTGTAAGCATGGATATTGAATCCCTCTATACGAACATTCCACATGATGAGGGTCTCCATGTGATACGGGTACTTCTTCAATCGAGACCACAACCAACTAAGATACCTACGGAATTCATTATGTCACTACTACGCATTGCCCTTCAGAACAACTATTTTCTGTATAATAACATCTTTTATCTGCAAGTGAAGGGAGTCGCCATGGGCGCTTGTTTTGCCCCAAACTTTTCTATTTTATTTGTACATGATTTGGAGAAATCTTTGATTCTTACACCTGTAAATCCATTTTTTCCACAAATTTGTTTATGGCGTTGATACATAGACGATATCATTATGATTTGGAATGGAGATATCCTGTCCCTGAATTCATTCAACCAATGGCTTAACCAGGCACAGGAACATTTGAAATTCACAAATGAGCAAAAAACCAATGACCTTCCATTTCTGGACGTGATAATTCATGAAGAAGACGGCAGATTGGGTACTACCCTGTTCCGAAAGCCTACGGAGAAAAACACCTTGTTGGAATACTCAAGCTACCATCCCAGAGGCTTACGAGATGGTTTACCATACGGACAGTTTTTACGCATTCGACATAACTGCAAGTGGCGTAAGGATTAATTTAGGGAAGCGGAGGTCCTAAAAAAAAAAACGTATCCATAGAGGCTACCCACGACGTCTGGTCTCTCAAACAGGGAAAAAGGGCATGGTACTGCCACAGGGAGACGCTCCTTTCACAACAACCTAAAAAGACCTTGAACCGGATCCCTTTTGTGTCTACATTCAGTCCGCATAGCAATGAAGTCAGCAAAATCATTAAGAAGAACTGGCCAATACTTAGAATACATGAATCCTTCACTGATTTACCATTGTTTTCCTACCAACGCGGCCGAAACATCGCCAGCCACTTGGTACATGCAATCACATGGCCACAGTCCATAAAAGAAAAACACACCATTACTGCGGCATTGGGACTGGACCCAGTGGTCGGACATTTTAAATGCCAAAACTGTAGTGTCTGCGAATTGACCAAAAACACCAAGGTCTTTTCCTATAAAGACAGTACATATAAATTGAAGACTCACACCAATTGCCGCACACAGAATGTTGTTTATGCCATTACATGTCCCTGTGGCCTGATTTATATAGGGCAGACAACTCAAATGATTAAACAAAGGATCATTCAACATAAGAGTAGGATTAATTGTAAAGTACTGACTGCCCCTCTAGTACCACACTTCATTGATTCAGGTCACCTAGATACAGACATTGGTTGGCAAGTGATCGACAACCCGTCCCTCCCTGTTCGGGGAGGAGACATCAAGATGCTGCTGAATAAAGCTGAATGTAAGTGGATGACCATCTGTGACTCCGTGGCATCCGGTCTTAATACCCTTGATGAGTGGAATAATACCGTGACTACCTAGCAGCCCTGTCATATATTGCACTTGGTCTTGTCCATCCACGTCCTGTTGCTGCCTGTCTAAAGTTATGCCACCTAGCGTGTATTATTCATGTTATTTCCTTCCTTACTAATAATTTCCATTTATATACCTACGATACACCCTGACTAGGTCTGTATAAATTCCGTTTGCTCACACTGCTTGTACTGGGGCAGGTCTGTTTATCAACACATGTATAGCAGTTAACAACTGTTTGAAAATATGTTTTGATACGTTATGAACACTGGATTTGACATTTTTCTGTTTAGCCATTATTGTTAATTGATTGCAATATTGATTGTTTATGTTCTTTTATGGATCCGAAGTTTGAATCTAGTCTGTCCCTTTAAAGTATATCACTCCTTCCCAGCAAGTGCCTTCTAGTCACGCCTATCCCCGCCCTCACTTCGTCGACCCCGCCTCCCTTGTCACGCAGCGCCTCCTCCCAGTAAAATTCCCTTCGCAGTCACTGTTTGCTTCTAGCTGTGACTCAGACGCTACCTGTTGGGCCCCTGACCCATGGCTGGTTGGTGACGCGTATTCACTACGTGACAGGCTCGTGTAATCGAACAGGTAAGCTGCCAATACCTCCCGCCTCGCTGTAAAGCATCCCATTGACGAACATTACGGACCCTGACCGTTCTCTTCGGTTCTAGGTCTCTCGGTCCACTCGACATTACGGTCCACGAAGTTTCTCTCCCGTGACCGCCCTACAAGATTAAGGTAACTCATTTAAATTACCCGTAGTACTGTCTCCTTCAATTCTACAGTGGGACTTGTCTTATATGAATGTTGCTCTTCCCGCTGTAGTATCTAGAGGTGAAGTTTTCGCCGTGCCAGATCCTCGGATGAGGACTCGAGCACTTTCTGCCTACAGGTAAGACCGGTCCCCGGTCTTGCATGTCCGTACTACACACGTGTGCGGGTGAATACCTCAATTAACTCGATCACCCCATCAAAATACCTCCACCCCCCCAACTCCATCCTCCCCTTCCCTTCCCCCCCCTTTGGTTAACTGTCTTACCCTATAATCTGCATGAACCACTATTATATGTCCCATGACCACGTTCCATTAACTATCACCATAGCCTACATTTACCTGTGTCTTTTTCACGCCGGTTCCTACTAGGGTAATCTCCCATGGCACGGCGGACTCCATTTACGTCACCTACCCTCACCTGTCCATTGTTACCCATCCCAGACTGCCCGAGGACCCTTACACTTTTTCCTGCTTTCCCTGACAGCACTCCAAACGAGACAACCCAGTCCTGATGATGGTCTGCATTCACTAAGGACCGAAACGTCGTCGACTCCACAGCGCAATTTACAGGCGCATTCTCCTATGACTCTAACCAAAATTGCGAATTATATTACATAAAGTCATTGACTGTTGGTCACTTGTTGAGCTAGTCACTGTGTATATATTTCACTTTGCTCACCTTGCGCCGTTTATCGCTGTTCACCTATTTCACTTGCGTCGCCACTTATCACTTGTATATATTGAGCACCAAGTTTTATCGGTTGTCATTTGAATTGTCCATTTATGTGCTGTACATATTCTCTGTGGCATGAATTTGTCTTGATATGAATTGAATATTAAGAGACTAAAGATCATTTTTGTACTTCGAACTCCTGTGAATAAGTGTCTCCTTTCCCTGACCGTTGTAATGCCTTGTGCATGCATTATAAATTGTCTTTCTATTCATACCTGTTGGGATATTGTTTTTCCTTTAAACTTCTGAACCCCAATCCCGATTGGTTTTTGGGTCACACTCCTGTTCTTTTTTACAACACTTAGGAATTCCAGCATTTTGCCATACTGGAGCCAACAACTTACAAATCCCTTTCACACTGGTGTGAGCCATTCCATGGGCCATTGTAACCACTGCAAGCACGTACGCATCGGGTAACAACCATCTCTGATGCTCTGACAATTCAATCCAGCAACCATTGGCATCCATTTTACCCGTACTTTCTCTCCACACACTCAACTCCTTCTCTGCAGCTTCAGCTTGAATAGACTTCACACTCTCTATCGTGTCTTCACACATTCCAACATCACCAACCCATCTTGCAGGGCCTGCAACATACATTCGGCTCATCACATTCCTTGCTGTTTCTTTTGTGATTTCGTCAGCAAATGCATTTCCACGACCAACATCATCAGTCACTTTCTTGTGAGCACTGCATTTTACAATTGCAACTTGCAACGGCAAAGTCTGTGACTCAATAAGCTCATTCACCAACTGACCATGCTGAATCTTAGCTCCATGCGAAGTCAGGAACCTACGTTCCTTCCACAATCGTCCAAAACTGTGAGCCACTCCAAATGCATACTGACTGTCGGTATAGATAGTCAATTTCATTCCTTTCGACAACACACATTCTCTCGTGAGTGCAATCAATTCTGCTGCTTGAGCTGAATTATGTGGAATACGTGCAGCTTCAACAATTGTATGCAAAGTCGTGACAGCATACGCTGCAGTCGTATCACCATTCGGAAGCTTGAAGCATGAACCATCCACCCATAAGGTACCATCACACTTTGCAAGAGGAGTGTCCCTAAGATCTATTCTCCCTTTCGTTTCTTCTTCTGTTCTAAGAAAACAATCATGCTGTTCTGAAGCATCTAATTCCTCTACACTTGGCAACAACGTAGCTGGGTTAAGAGTGTTACATCTTTTTATGTGCACATGACTCGCTAACAATATCATCTCGTAACCTGACAATCGAGCACTAGTTAAGTGCTGTGACTTGGTTCTGTTTAACAACGTGTCTACTGCATGTGGGACCATTACAATTAACGTGTTATTCATCAGTAGACCAGCAGACTGTCGAATAGAAACAGCTGCTGCCGCTGTTGCTCTTAAACAACTCGGCAATGCTTTAGCTACCGGATCCAAAGTCGACGAAAAATACGCACATGGGCGCTGCTTGTCTCCAAACAACTGTGTCAACACTGACAATTCACAATCTTGTTTCTCATCGACATTCAATGTAAAGGGCTTACTGTAGTCAGGGGTACCCAACACAGGAGCCGAACATAATGCTGTGCGCAATTCAAAAAAACTTTTCTGACACTCTTTAGACCATGGAACGGGATTCGGTGTATCTTTACAAGTTAATGCCACCAAAGATTTGGCCAGCAAGGAAAAATTTGGTATCCACTGTCTACAGTACGATGTAATACCCAAGAAAGCACGCACTTCTCTCTGTGTTCTTGGCACACTCAATTTTGCTATTGCCTGAATTCTTTCTGGGGTCAGTTTCCTTCCCTCCTTCGATAAGAGATGACCTAAGTAGGTCACTTCTTGTCGACAATATTGCAATTTTAAGAGCGACACTTTGTGATGCAAATCACACAAATGACGCAATAAAGACAACGTGCTTCTTTACAGATTTCCTCAGTATCTGCAGCAACAAGCAAATCATCAACATAATGAATGAGGGTAGCGCCATCAGGTAAAACAATCGTATCAAGCTGTGTTTTTAAAGCTTGACTATATATTGATGGACTTTCACAGTAGCCCTGGGGGGCGTGTTTAAAGCGGAAGCTTCGACCTCCTAAACTGAAGCCAAAAATATCCCTACTCTCCTCAGCAATCGGAATGCTGAAGAAAGCATTCTTCAAGTCAATCACCGAAAACCAGGTAGCAGAAGCTGGAATCATAGTCAATAGGGCAGTAATGTCAGGAACAACTGGAAATTGTGGTACAACTATTTTATTCACCTCTCTAAGATCAATCACAAATCTGTAAACAGGTGGCTGGGAAGGGTCAGTTCATTTCAAAACAGGCAGAACAGGACTATTGCAAACGTTGCCTCTTGTCTCTTCAATCACATCTTTTTCAATCAAATCATAAATGATCGCTAGTAAAGCTCTTTCACCTTCACTAGAAATTTTATATTGGGGAATTCGTGGCATTTTAACATTGCCTTTCAATGTCACAACATATGGCTGTATTTCCAAAAGACCCACATCATTAGGACCAGTAGCCCAAAGAATATCAGGAAGAAACGACAATTCTGTCGGAAGTTTATCCTTTGACACATACATTGGAGAAACCACTTTCTTACCCAGTGTAAGTTGTACTCCCGAAGGAGAACAGTACAAAGTCGCATACAATCTTTTTAACAGATCTAATCCCAACAAGTTTTCACCACAACCTGTTGTCAGAATAAGGGGTGCTTCGAATTCACAAGGACCAACAGAAAGGGACATAGGACTAGAAATCGGGTTCCTAACCGGGGCACCAGAAAAACCTACAGAAACATTCATTTCGCCAGACAAAGGTGCGCCAGGGAGTTTTGAGTGCATATTAGAACTCTTTGTAGCACCAGTATCCAACAGAAAAGGTTCTGACACACCTGATGTAATCACCTCGACGTATGGTCCACTCTGATCTACTGGAACTGAAACAACTCCCTCTCTTTGTCTATGGCTGTCCTAGCAATCATTACCTTCCATATGCTCATCTTCTGCATAGTAATCATCAGCATAGTACTGAGCTGTCCTACCAGACGCGTTATTTTGCTGATCAAAACTATTCATTGAATTTTGAGGCGGAAGGGAACGAGCGTTCTGGGGGAAATTTCCACGTCCTCTACCTCTAGGTGCTTGTTGAACACCTCGACCCCTTGAGCCAGAAACACCATTTGCGCGCTGTAACAAGATAGGGCAACTATACTTGAAATTACCCTCTTCCTTACAATATGAACACTGATTGGGACCTACAGGGACACGTGGTTGAGTATACTCGACTCTTTGCGAGTTCCTCTGAAACTGTTGAGGCTGCTGATAAATATTCTGATAGTTACTCTGAGCACCACTATTTTGACCACCACGTGGCGGATATGTTTGCTGTAACAAAACCTTCGTTTTTAACTCTTTAGTTTTCTTCTCTGCTCTATCTTTCTCATCTTTGTCTCGATTTTCGTAATATTGTGCAGTAGCCAACATCTGTGCTGAAGAGGAAACTGCCCAAGAACTCTCTGAATCTTTTACCTTTTTACACAACTCGGGAAGCAGATTGTGCACAAATTTATCGACGAACAACCGCTGACCACCTTCTGTGTTCATATCTTGACCACTGTGGTCAACAAACGTTTCTTCAAGCCTGGTGAAGAAATCAGACACCGTTTCATCTTTCTTCTGTTTACACGCAGACAATTTATCCCAATTCACACGCATCGCGGGCATTATAGTCTTCATGTAATCAATGATCTTACCAGGAAGTTCTGTTACTAAAGGCTCAGGTTTAGCAGCACCAACTTGTCGGGCATCTGCAGCAGCAATATTAGCCCATGAGTCACCTAACTCCTGATCATGATCTGCATGGCGAATCTTTCCCCATAAAGGCTGTGGAACAACGTTCCCAAACAACATGTCTATGTCAGCTAAATTCATAATGCAAGAACCTGCAGTCTCTGACAATTCCTTGTAATACCCTGTAGGATTCTTACGGGGATAAGGCAATGTCTGCTTAAGGGCCAAAACTTCAGCTCGCTTCCATGGAACATGTACCCACACACGCTGAAATTGTGACAGAATAATCGGATTAGCATTTGCGTCCCCATCTCTCCAAACCGGGGGAACTTCTCTCTTGGGATATTGTCTCCCCTTCTTCTTAACAGAAGAATCAGACTCAAACAACGACTTGGAAACACCTTCAGTCCTAGGTGACAACAACGTCGCAACTGCTTTCTCAACATCCGAACCCACAATTGCGCCTTTTGAAAACTCAAACCGTACATGGCTCAACTCGGGCGGATTAGAGTCCAAATCATTGTCCTCTAAATCTTCACACAGAAAAGCACACATTTTCTCAAAAACGTATCTCTGCTTTGATGCTTCCCACTGATGGAAGACATCCATAACAGATTCTAGATCACATTTCATCGGGTCAGTCACCCATCTATGTGCCAAATGATTCAACGTTTCCTTCTCCCTAGAATCAGGCAGTTGGCTACGTAACTGTGTGCGCTCAGAGATAGGAGCCGGACTTGTCACTCCAAAGAAAAGATATAGAATACTAGTAACAGTACTAGCCACTCTCTGACGAACAGAAGGAGAAGTCGATGAAAAGACAAGCGGGAAAGCAGGGTGAGGCAAGGCAGATGCAGAGGCAGTATCAGAAGGAGTACCAGGAGTGGTAGTCGATATAGTGGTCAAAGTTGTAGGGAGTATAGGAGGAGCAGATGTAAAAGCCGGTGGCCCTTGAGGAGGCTGCACCGGAGGAGCAGGAGCCAACTGAAGAACAGCTGGTGGGTGCTGTAGAGGAGCAGGAGGCAATGCAACCACGGTTGCACAGCTAAAGGTTGCGGAGGTGCCGTAGCATTTTGCGCATAGGGGGTGGCGAACTTAACAAATGCAACATTAGGGGATCTTTTTCAAGTTCTTTTGCTGCATCTAGCTGAAGAGGCGGCAAAACTGGATAACATTTATCAATCACCATTTTATGTTGCCTGTGCAACTGCTCACTCATCTGTTCTTCTTCATTGTCTTTAAACTGCATAGCAGCTTGCATTATCGAAATACCCCTTTCTCTCTTATTTTTCTTCGCTAATTTAATTTCCTTCTGTTTGGCTTCCTTACGTGATAGGCGGAAAGAGTCAAATATCGCCGGCCGGGCTTTCTTCTTAAAAAGTTTAACTTCGAGGTTATCTAAGATTTCCGTGTCAAAGCTACCATATTGGGGCCATTTTAAAACACCATCTTTTCTGGTGTATCGGATCCATACTTCATTATATGTGATGGGGCCTACTCCATGTTTCACATATAATTCATAAGTTGGAGTTCCAATCGGAGGAACCGGACACGAGTCCTCCAATCGGGAATCCCTATTACTACCACAACAAATCAAATTTCCAAGTCTGCTAAGACCAGGCTTCTTCGCTCTCTAGTCTAGCTTCAAACTTCAAAGGATTATCGATTACGATATTCTCGTGAATACACGAGTCCTTCGGCTTTGGTACTTGCAAGTTCCAAATCAAAGATCCCGAAGGGATACCCAAAACTAAGAACCAACTAAGGACTGGGAGACGCTCCACTTATACTTAACTGAGATATCGATGACGTCAACAGAAGTCTCGTCTATCGTTTCGCTCTACCAAACATCAAGGGTCCAAATCAGGGCGATAGCCAGGGCAGCAGTCCTTTGTAGCCGTTGGGAAGCGGGGAACCTCGCAGCAAAGACTTTCGGACCACGTCGACATGCAGGGGTCGATGAAGTGGCGGCCTTCCTCCAGAATTTTCACACAAAGCTCCTCACGAACCTCAGGCTTGGACCGGTACCGTTGGTATCGCCCCACGTTGGGCGCCAGCTAAGGTACTGGGTTTTTCAGAACCGGTACCGAACCGGTAACCCAGCGGTGTCAGGGTACACCCTAAGACCTCGAGTACGTTCCTGATTCAGACACAGAAACTCAGAGTCTTCTAGGTGAAGTCAAAGATCGAATTTATTGGCTGCAACCAAGTAACAGGCGTCCTAGAAGTACAACATCACGGTGTGTATATTCTCAGGAGACTGCTCAATCTTACAAAGCCAGGCTTCTCTTTTTATACAAAATATTAAGCTCCAGGCAAACATTCTTAGATTTACAGTAGACTATTCACATATTTTCACTACAAAGAAAAAGCAGAGTCATGATGACAAGCCCACATTTCAGTTTGTCCAGTCCACAACAAATTACCCGGCAAGGCCCAACATTTTCATCAGATATCGGTGGACCCCCCAATAAAAACAGGCACCTCCTCCTCGTAAAGCAAGACATATGTAAAGAAACAGGGACAGGTGCGAGCAAGATTAGGCAGGGTGTGTGTGCGATGAAAAGGGTTTATGGCATGTTGTGCCTTGATGCTATCTCGCTCGGCCACTGGGAGAGGAACTGACCGAACTGGTTTGGCCTGGGACAATGGTTCCAGCTTGCCCAGGTCACAGAGAAGTCAATTAAGGTGTATGTGTCCTTTGGAATCGAATTTGGCTGTATTATAAGCATATGTGAGGGCAACTCATAAAATGGCTGCCGTACACAAAATGGAAGCCAAGGGTTCAGGACGAAAATGACGATTTCGAGGTGAAATCATTACTCGAATGTGACGAAAATGCTCGTACATAGTGTACTAGCCATTCTCGGTCTTTTGACATAAAAATCGTCATGCTCCGACAAAGTTTACTACACGAGTCCAGAATTTTCAGAACCACAATACAAACATTGAATAGTGTATGCACCACACCTCCCTCAATTTAAAGACACTGGTTCTTAGTTTGAATTCCTCCTATTCAATCGAGCATTATACTCTCACGGTGTGCAGCACCACTGCCCCTGCCATTTCAAAGAGGCGGTCAGGAATGACCAACATAAACTTTGCTAACTGTAGGTTGCACCACTCAATCCAAATGTCCAAAAACAAATAATTGTGTGAATGTCCGTCCAATTTTGGTAATGTTCAGAAATCTTTACTCTTCATTTTATTTGACATTAAACACCAAGCAGCCAATGCGTTTCGTTCAGTTACAAGAACTTTATCAGGGCAAATACATTGTTATTATCAATTTCAAACCGAAGAAATAGTCATCAAGCTGTGTTCCAGCTGAGGCGGTGTGCAAGGAAGGGCACGGAAACCAGACCTGGGTATATAAGGTTTTATTTTTATAAAGGTTTTTTTCTTCCTTAAAGTTAGTCTCTCCCGTGTTAATATGGCAGAGTCCGTGATTGCTGTTGTCCTGGACAGTCTTCCGGTCTCCTGTTCTTTATTGGGACTTCTTCTTAACAACGGCCCTCCAACTCGGGACATGTGAAATGAAAAATAATGCGGAGGTCAGGAACGATACTTTCTGGGGAAAGGGTTACCGCCACCAAGGGACCTAGGGTGTGGGGGAAGATCACCGAGTGCACAAGCAATATTATCCGTCTCAGTGAAACCACACAGTATTGACCAGTGATAAGGGCACGTGTTATGTAGGGAGTGGGGTAGCAGCGCTCTCGGTTTCTCTAGAGCACGCAAACAGTGACCAACTTATTCGTCTGGCCCCTCAGACACTCCCCGCCTCCCCATCCAGCCAGCCATACGTTCCCGTACCTGGCTGAGCCACACTCCTCCTCCATGAGTGTGGCTGGGCGGATCGCGCTATCGGTGGCATCCAGGCACAGCAACCTCCTGGACAGGCATCTCGCTTCTTCCGCTTCTCGTCTCCGTCTTCCGACCTGCTTCCTCTTCTTCTCCTCCAATGAACACATGCTCTCCTCGACAGTACTCGGCCTCCTTGGTGATGTCACACGCTGTCCTCTTCTCTTCCTTGGTTTTCTCCAATCCATGAATAGCCGCGTCATCCGTGGGTGTGTCCTCCTCCTCGAAGCTGTTCTGTTTAAAGGGACAGCCTTCTAATTCCTCACGGCGTTCGTCCCACAGCTCGTCAGGATTCGTTGTCCACTCATTCTGGTAAGGGTGCAAAGAGGGGAGGGTCGGGTCAGCGGTCCACCAATCTATTTCGGGCCCATTTCACTCGGTAGATTCGGACGCTTTTCTACAAGCTGATTCAACTAAGAATTCCCCATTCAGTGTCACCTTTCTGTTGGTGAGTGCAAACGAAAGCAATTTGTGGCTTCTATGCCTATTGTGCTGTCTTGCTGGATGACTGTTCAAATCTGGCAGCAATGTAATATTAAATAGCTGTTGTGCCAGCAACATTTAGTATCGAGCCGCAAAATATTTGTGTGTTCAAATGCTCAGAGGATTTTTTGAGCATTTGCACACACAAATAATTTTGATAGAACCTCTACAGTTAAACAACATGATTTGCTTCACAAAAGTATGAGAACTCATGTTACAATAGAGAAATAAATAAGTGAGACCTAAAAGTGGTCCTTTAGGTAAATCAGCAGTGGAAGATACAACTCATCCTTTCACAATTAGATCACAGTGTCCCTAAGTGTCACACCTAAAGGAATAGTGAAGAAAACGATCAAATCACGATCAGACAACATAGATAGACTAGAATGACAAGTAGTCATGAGAAAGAGGCTAACCCACAGCCCAATCGAAGTGCATTTATATTATAGAAATAATAGGTGTGCCAACAAGCAGCTAATGCTGTAGCCGAGACCTAAAATGGTCTTTATAGCCAGCTATTGCAGCAAATGAAAGTGGTGCCACACGATAAAACTAGCCCTTGGGAGAAAGGAACTGTCTGCAGAATATAAAAGTAGAATAGTAAAAAACAATGCAACTCAAAACTTTCACATAAAAAACATGTTTCATTCATTTTTTCAAATTTTGTAATATGATTATGCAGGTGCTAACTCCGGCCGATTATACAAATGAGGGGCTGGGAAGCAGAAATAATGTTCCAATGACAGTGCTCACAGCATCCAGCTTTGTGTTCGCTGCAAATAAATGAGCATTGAGATATTCTGTTGCTCCCAATATTTGGATTACAGATATACATGAATTTAGATGTTTAAAGAAAAAAACTCCCTCTATGTTCACCTATTTCACAAATGCAGATGTCACACCTACTTCTCACACTTTCTAAAGCTGCAGTTCTATTTTGAGAAAACCCTTGCCTCTGAAACTGTTTCTCTACAAACAGGATTGCAATGCAATAGGTCTCGCATTTACGTGTGCTTGAGCTCCTTGCATTGTAAATGACAATGCGCTTTATTTACGTTTTGGTTTTTAAATCATAAATAACAGGCATTGTCATTTACAATGCCAATAGCTTAAACTCACGTAAATGCGAGACCTATTGCATTGCAAATTACTTGTTTTTTAGCTGGTTGTGGTCCTGTTTTACGGTCTGCTGGGCCGGTTTTCACTGTTAATTTCCCTTATATTAAAAGAACCTAGCCCGTAGCAAGCTCAAATTCATACAGTCTTCCATACCTTTTGAAACACCAATCCAGCCTATATTGTCTAAGGTGAAAACTGCCCTAATTTTCCATCACAGCCACATTTGCAGCTGCCTAATACACTGACAAGACCCACTTTTATTTTGGTGCCCGCCCGGGCCTATTTTCTTTCCCTGTCTGGTCTGGTTGTCATTGTTTTACATATGGCTACCGCCGTAATCTCAGTACGGAAGTGTGTTGCAGGGTTGGGATAAATTAATGCAGCCTACCAACCTGACAGAAGCGTCCGTGTTAGTTGAGTAAGTTAAGTATTTATCTATATTCTTGCATAGTTTCAATTTGATAGTAGTTATATCCTAATGATTATTAACCCCTTGCATAGCGGGCTGATTCCCCCACTGTACTGGGGGCGGGAGGGGTGCGCACAGCGCCCCCGTGCTCATGACGGGCTTAGCTCGTCATGAGCCACGGTGGTCGTGTGCTCATGACGAGCTGAGCTCGTCATGACCACACTCGTTCCTGTAGAACGCTCGCACAGCAGGGGAATTAGCCCTGCGTGTGAGCGTTCTAACGGTCATGACGAGCTCACCTCATCATGAGCACACGAGCACCGTGGCTCATGACGAGCTGAGCACATCATGAGCGTCGAAGGTGTTAATAACATGTGTAATTGTTTTTTCTCCCTACTTTTTTAATTTTCTGTAAAAATATATTATATTATACCTGTGGCCTGCCTTAAAGCCCCCCCCTATCCCCATGTAATAGTCACCAGTGACGAACTAGCCGAGCCCGGGTCTCCCACAATCACTACATGCTGGTAACATTGCCTCCGTTGTTCATAGCACTGTGTTGCTCAATTGTTTCACTCTAAGCACTAACCTCTGCAGTGCATGTGGCGAGCTGGCACTACAAAAGACCTATTGAATGTGTAATTAATTGGTTTATTAATCATTCCAATCTCTGTTATCGGAAGAATGCCAGCATCTAAACCCCACCCTCGCTACATTGTAAACGAGCTGCCTTTCGAGAGAGGTGCGTGCATGTGGGATTACTACTGCAAGCTCCCTAGGAGCTGTTTAGACTCTAACGCAATGTGGAGCTATGCACTCTCAAAAGGTGATGACACGGAACAGGATTGAGGCAGGGAGCCTGAAGAACACTGGGGCAATAGACACGTGGACACGGACGGAGAAATATTAAAGGACACTTAGACACAGGGAAAGGAGGCTGCAGGGCACACACTCATCCATCCATCCTTTCACCTACCCATCCTCTCACACACATCCATCCTTTCACCCACCCATCCATCCATCATCCATTCACCCACCCAGCTTCTCACACTCATCCATCCTTTCACCCACCCATCCTCTCACCCGCCCATACTCTCACACTCTTCCATCCTTTCACCCACCCACCCATCCATCCATCCATCCATCCACCCACCCATCCTTTCGTCCACTTCTCAATCCATCCATTCACCCACCTATCCATGGAGCCATTTACCTCCCCAGTCTCATCCGCCTATCCTTTCACACCCATCCAAGCATCTTGTCACCCACTGTCCTTCCACCCTCTAATCCAAACGTCCTTTCACCCATTCATCCTTTCACCATCTCATAATCCCACCTAGCTAGCCTTTCACCCACTCAGACATCCATCCTCTCACCCATTCATACTTTCCCCCACCCATCCAAGCATCCTTTCACCTACTCATCCAAACGTGCTTTCATCTACTCCTCCTTTCACCCTCCCATCCTTTCACCTAGCTATCCTTCCACTTCCATTACACCAATCCTCTCACCCGCCCACCCACCCTCTCACACACCCACTCACCCTTTCACACACCCACCTATGATTCTTTTCGCCTACCGTTCTTTCACCCACTCATACATACATCCTCTCACCCACCTATTCTTTCACCCACTCACCCACTCATCCATCTTCTCCTTTTCTATCAACCCCTCCTTTTTTCTTCTTCTTTGTCGTGTAATGTTGAATTTTTATCTGCCAAACGGCAGACATAAGTGGCCCATAAAGAGCCCACCAAGCCGAAGCTGCCAAAGTGGGGTTCATGGCCCTGCTGGCTATGAGGTTATGCCACAGGCCTCGTTTCCTGCGAAGTGATGATACTTTAAGCTCTGTTTGTGTTATGTCTCACTGAAATATTTAATGTTATAACCATTGTCTCATGTGGGTGATTTAAAATTCTCCAGACTGTCTGCTAAGTGTTTAAGTTCCTTTTCTCATTACGCCTAATTCCATGAAGAGCAGATTCAGCCTCCTTTGAGTCCAGCTTGTTTAAAATTGTAATTTACTTGGCAATTTGACCATTAGTACTGCTCTCCTCCTGGATAAGCAAACACAGAATTTGGCATACCTTTAAGTGATTATCAAATAAGCCAAACAGTTAATAAGCAAATAGTCGCAACCCCTTTAAAGTCCGGATCATTTCATACATTTAGCAAACAGGCAAAAAGTTTACAGTTTGAACAATAAACATGTGATGTTTATTAACTAGGAAACATTTAGCTATCTCTCTATCTATCGCCCTCACTCTATCTCTCTATCTATCGCCCTCACTCTATCTATCTATCGCCCTCACTCTATCTCTCTATCGCCCTCACTTTATTTATCTATCGCCCTCACTCTATCTCTCTATCGCCCTCACTCTATCTATCTATCGCCCTCACTCTATCTATCGCCCTCACTCTATCTATCTATCGCCCTCACTCTATCTATCTATCGCCCTCACTCTATCTATCTATCGCCCTCACTCTATCTATCTATCTGTCGCCCTCACTCTATCTATCTATCTATCGCCCTCACTCTATCTATCGCCCTCACTCTATCTATCTATCACCCTCACTCTATCTCCCTCACTCTATTGCCCTCACTCTATCGCCCTCACTCTATCTATCACCCTCACTCTATCTATTGCCCTCACTCTATCTATAGCCCTCATTGTATCTATCGCCCTTACTCTATCTTTCGCCCTCACTCTATCTATCGCCCTCACTCTATCTATCTATCTATCATCTTCACTCTATCTATCTATCGCCTTTACTCTATCTATCTATCGATTTTCACCCATTCATCCTTTCACCCACTCATAATTCCACCTAGCTAGCCTTTCGCCCACTCAGACATCCATCCTCTCACCCATTCATACTTTCACCCTCCCATTCAAGCATCCTTTCACCTACTCATCCAAACGTGCTTTCATCTACTCCTCCTTTCACCCTCCCATCCTTTCACCTAGCTAACCTTCCACTTCCATTACACCAATCCTCTCCGACGCCCACCCACCCTCTCACACACCCACTCACCCTTTCACACACCCACCTATGCATCTTTTCGCCTACCGTTCTTTCACCCACTCATACATACATCCTCTCACCCACCTATTCTTTCACCCACTCATCCATTCATCCATCTTCTCCTTTTCTATCAACCCATTTTTTTTCTTCTTGTTTGTCATGTTAATGTGGAGTTTTTATCTGACAAACGGCAGACATAAAAGGCCATAAAGAGCCCACCCAGCCGTAGCTGCCAAAGCGGGGTTCATGGCCCTGCTGGCTATGTGGTTATGCCACAGGCCTAGTTTCCTGCGAAGTGATGATATTTCTTATTAAGCTCTGTTTGTGGTATTTCTCACTGAAATATTTATTGTTATGACCATTGTCACATGTGGGTGATTTAAAATTCTCCAGACTGTCTGCTAAGTGTTCAAATTCCTTTTCTCCATTACGCCTAATTCCATGAAGAGCAGATTCAGCCTCCTTTGAGTCCAGCTTGTTTAAAATTGTAATTTACTTGGCAATTTGACCACTAGTACTGCTCTTCTCCTGCATAAGCAAACACAGAATTTGGCATACCTTTAGATGATTATCAAATAAGCCAAACAGTTAATAAGCAAATAGTCGCAACCCCTTTACAGTCCGGATCATTTCATACATTTAGCAAAAAGGCAAAAAGTTTACAGTTTGAACAATAAACATGTGATGTTTATTAACAAGGAAACATTTAGCTATCTATCTATCGCCCTCACTCTATCTATCTATCGCCCTCACTCTATCTCTCTATCTATCGCCCTCACTCTATCTCTCTATCTATCGCCCTCACTCTATCTATCGCCCTCACTCTATCTATCTATCACCCTCACTCTATCTATCTATCGCCCTCACTCTCTCTATCTATCGCCCTCACTCTATCTATCTATTGCCCTCAATCTATCTATCTATCGCCCTCACTCCATCTATCTACCGCCCTCACTCTATCTATCTATCTATCACCCTCACTCTATCGCCCTCACTCTATCTATCTATCGCCCTCACTCTATCTATCTATCGCCCTCACACTATCTATCTATTGTCCTCACTCTATCTATCTATCTATCGCCCTCACTCGATCTATCTATTGTCCTCACTCTATCTATCTATCGCCCTCACTCTATCTATCTATCGCCCTCACTTTATCTATCAACCTCACTCTATCTATCGCCCGCACTCTATCTATCTATCTATCGCCCTCACCCTATCTATCTATCGCCCTCACTCTAACTATCTATCGCCCTCACTCTAACTATCTATCGCCCTCACTCTAACTATCTATCACCCTCACTCTATCTATCTATCTCCCTCACTCTATCTGTTGCCCTCACTCTATCTATCTATTGCCCTAACTCTATCTATCGCATGCACTCTATCTATCGCCCTCACTCTATCTATCTATCGCCCTCAATCTATTTATCTATCACCCTCACTCTATATATCTATCTATCTATCGCCCTCACTTTATCGCCCTCACTCTATCTATCGCCCTCACTTTATCTATCAACCTCACTCTATCTATCGCCCACACTCTATATATCTCTCTATAGCCCTCACTCTATCTATCTATCACCCTCACTCTATCTATCTATCGCCCTCACTCTATTTATCTATCGATCACCCTCACTCTATCTATCTATGGCCCTCACTCTATTGCCCTCACTCTATCTATCTATGGCCCCCACTCTATCTATCTATTGCCTTCACTCTATCTATCTCTTGCCCTCACTCTATCTATTAACCTCACTCTATCTATCGCCCTCACTCCATCTATCGCCCCCACTCCATCTATCGCCCTCACTCCATCTATCGCCCTCACTCCATCTATCGCCCTCACTCTATCTATCACCCTTACTCTATCTATCTATTGCCCTCACTCTATCTATCTATCTATCACCCTCACTTAATCTATCTATCTATCTATCTATGGCCCTCACTCTTTCACCCTCACTCTATCTATCTATGGCCCTCACTCTATCTATCTATTGCCCTCACTCTATCTATCTATTGCCCTCACTCTATCTATCGCCCTCACTCTATCTATCGCCCTCACTCTATCTATCACCCTCACTCTATCTATCTATCACCCTTACTCTATCTATCTATCGCCCTCACTCTATCGCCCTTACTCTAACTATCACCCTCACTCTATCTATCGCCCTCACTCTATCTATCTATCGCCCTCAATCTATTTATCTATCACTCTCACTCTATCTATCTATGGCCCTCACTTTATCGCCCTCACTCTATCTATCGCCCTCACTTTATCAACCTCACTCTATCTATCGCCCACACTCTATCTATCTATCTATAGCCCTCACTCTATCTCTATCTATCACCCTCACTCTATCTATCTATCGCCCGCACTCTATTGCCCTCACTCTATTTATCTATCTATCACCCTCACTCTATCTATCTATCTATCTATGGCCCTCACTCTATTGCCCTCACTCTATCTATCTATGGCCCTCACTCTATCTATCTATTGCCCTCACTCTATCTATCTATGGCCCTCACTCTATCTATGGCCCTCACTCCATCTATCGCCCTCACTCCATCTATCGCCCTCACTCCATCTATCGTACCTCACTCCATCTATCGCCCTCACTCTATCTATCTATCGCCCTCACTCTATTTATCTATCTATCGCCCTCACTCTATCTATCTATCTATCTATGGCCCTCACTCTATGGCCCTCACTCTATCTATTTATGGCCCTCACTCTATCTATCTATTGCCCTCACTCTATCTATCTACTGCCCTCACTCTAGCTATTGCCATCACTCTATCTATCGCCCTCACTCTATCTATCTCCATCACTCTATCTATCGCCCTCACTCTATTTATCACCCTCACTCTATCTATCGCCCTCACTCTATCTATCACCCTCACTCTATCTATCACCCTCACCCTATCTATCGCCCTCACTCTATCTATTGCCCTCACTCTATCTATCTATCTCCCTCACTCTATCTATTTATCGCCCTCACTCTATCTATCGCCCTCACTCTATCTATCGCCCGCACTCTATCTATCTATTGCCCTGACTCTCTCTATCTATCGCCCTCACTCTATCTATCTATCGCCCTCACTCTATCTATCTATCTATCTATCTATCTATCTATCTATCTATCTATCTATCTATCTATCTATCTATCTATCTATCTATCTATCTATCTATCTATCTATCTATCTATCTATCGCCCTCACTCTATCTATCACCCTCACTTTATCTATCAGCCTCACTCTATCTATCGCCCACACTCTATCTATCTATCTACAGCCCTCACTCTATCTATCTATCACCCTCACTCTATCTATCTATCGCACTCACTCTATTTATCTATCGCCTGCACACAATCGCCCACACTCTATTTATCCATCTATCACCCTCACTCTATCTATCTATCTATCTATGACCCTCATTTTATCGCCCTCACTCTATCTATCGCCCTCACTTTTTCTATCAGCCTCACTCAATCTATCGCCCACACTCTATCTATCTATCTATAGCCCTCACTCTATCTATCTATCACCCTCACTCTATCTATCTATCGCCCTCACTCTATTTATCTATTTATTTATTTTATGCGATTTTTAAAGCGCGCAAATACCCTTACGGGTGTCTATCGCCCGCACACAATCGCCCACACTCTATTTATCTATCTATCACCCTCATTCTATCTATCTATCTATCTATCTATGTCCCTCACTCTATCTATCTATGGTCCTCACTCTATCTATCTGTTGCCCTCACTCTATCTATTGCCCTCACTCTATCTATCGCCCTCATTCTATCTAACGCCCTCACTCTATCTATCGCCCTCACTCTATCTATCGCCCTCACTCCATCTATCGCCCTCACTCCATCTATCCCCCTCACTACATCTATCGCCCTCACTCCATCTATCGCCCTCACTCTATCTATCTATGGCCATCACTCTATCTATCGCCCTCACTCTATTTATCTATCTATCACCCACACTCTATCTATCTATCTATAGCCCTCACTCTATCTCTATCTATCACCCTCACTCTATCTATCTATCGCCCGCACTCTATTGCCCTCACTCTATTTATCTATCTATCACCCTCACTCTATCTATCTATCTATCTATGGCCCTCACTCTATTGCCCTCACTCTATCTATCTATGGCCCTCACTCTATCTATCTATTGCCCTCACTCTATCTATCTATGGCCCTCACTCTATCTATCGCCCTCACTCCATCTATCGCCCTCACTCCATCTATCGCCCTCACTCCATCTATCGTACCTCACTCCATCTATCGCCCTCACTCTATCTATCTATCGCCCTCACTCTATTAATCTATCTATCGCCCTCACTCTATCTATCTATCTATGGCCCTCACTCTATGGCCCTCACTCTATCTATTTATGGCCCTCACTCTATCTATCTATTGCCCTCACTCTATCTATCTACTGCCCTCACTCTAGCTATTGCCATCACTCTATCTATCGCCCTCACTCTATCTATCGCCATCACTCTATCTATCGCCCTCACTCTATTTATCACCCTCACTCTATCTATCACCCTCACTCTATCTATCACCCTCACTCTATCTATCACCCTCACCCTATCTATCGCCCTCACTCTATCTATTGCCCTCACTCTATCTATCTATCTCCCTCACTCTATCTATCTATCGCCCTCACTCTATCTATCGCCCTCACTCTATCTATCGCCTGCACTCTATCTATCTATTGCCCTGACTCTCTCTATCTATCGCCCTCACTCTATCTGTCTATCGCCCTCACTCTATCTATCTTTCACCCTCACTCTATCTATCTATCGCCCTCACTCTCTCTATCTATCGCCCTCACTCTATCTATCTATTGCCCTCAATCTATCTATCTATCGCCCTCACTCCATCTATCTACCGCCCTCACTCTATCTATCTATCTATCACCCTCACTCTATCGCCCTCACTCTATCTATCTATCGCCCTCACTCTATCTATCTATCGCCCTCACACTATCTATCTATTGTCCTCACTCTATCTATCTATCTATCGCCCTCACTCGATCTATCTATTGTCCTCACTCTATCTATCTATCGCCCTCACTCTATCTATCTATCGCCCTCACTTTATCTATCAACCTCACTCTATCTATCGCCCGCACTCTATCTATCTATCTATCGCCCTCACCCTATCTATCTATCGCCCTCACTCTAACTATCTATCGCCCTCACTCTAACTATCTATCGCCCTCACTCTAACTATCTATCACCCTCACTCTATCTATCTATCTCCCTCACTCTATCTGTTGCCCTCACTCTATCTATCTATTGCCCTAACTCTATCTATCGCCTGCACTCTATCTATCGCCCTCACTCTATCTATCGCCCTCACTCTATCTATCTATCGCCCTCAATCTATTTATCTATCACCCTCACTCTATATATCTATCTATCTATCGCCCTCACTTTATCGCCCTCACTCTATCTATCGCCCTCACTTTATCTATCAACCTCAATCTATCTATCGCCCACACTCTATATATCTCTCTATAGCCCTCACTCTATCTATCTATCACCCTCACTCTATCTATCTATCGCCCTCACTCTATTTATCTATCGATCACCCTCACTCTATCTATCTATGGCCCTCACTCTATTGCCCTCACTCTATCTATCTATGGCCCCCACTCTATCTATCTATTGCCTTCACTCTATCTATCTCTTGCCCTCACTCTATCTATCAACCTCACTCTATCTATCGCCCTCACTCCATCTATCACCCCCACTCCATCTATCGCCCTCACTCCATCTATCGCCCTCACTCCATCTATCGCCCTCACTCTATCTATCACCCTTACTCTATCTATCTATCGCCCTCACTCTATCTATCTATCTATCACCCTCACTTAATCTATCTATCTATCTATCTATGGCCCTCACTGTTTCGCCCTCACTCTATCTATCTATGGCCCTCACTCTATCTATCTATTGCCCTCACTCTATCTATCTATTGCCCTCACTCTATCTATAGCCCTCACTCTATCTATCGCCCTCACTCTATCTATCACCCTCACTCTATCTATCTATCACCCTTACTCTATCTATATATCGCCCTCACTCTATCGCCCTTACTCTATCTATCACCCTCACTCTATCTATCGCCCTCACTCTATCTATCTATCGCCCTCAATCTATTTATCTATCACTCTCACTCTATCTATCTATGGCCCTCACTTTATCGCCCTCACTCTATCTATCGCCCTCACTTTATCAACCTCACTCTATCTATCGCCCACACTCTATCTATCTATCTATAGCCCTCACTCTATCTCTATCTATCACCCTCACTCTATCTATCTATCGCCCGCACTCTATTGCCCTCACTCTATTTATCTATCTATCACCCTCACTCTATCTATCTATCTATCTATGGCCCTCACTCTATTGCCCTCACTCTATCTATCTATGGCCCTCACTCTATCTATCTATTGCCCTCTCTCTATCTATCTATGGCCCTCACTCTATCTATCGCCCTCACTACATCTATCGCCCTCACTCCATCTATCGCCCTCACTCCATCTATCGTACCTCACTCCATCTATCGCCCTCACTCTATCTATCTATCGCCCTCACTCTATTTATCTATCTATCGCCCTCACTCTATCTATCTATGGCCCTCACTCTATGGCCCTCACTCTATCTATTTATGGCCCTCACTCTATCTATCTATTGCCCTCACTCTATCTATCTACTGCCCTCACTCTAGCTATTGCCATCACTCTATCTATCGCCCTCACTCTATCTATCTCCATCACTCTATCTATCGCCCTCACTCTATTTATCACCCTCACTCTATCTATCGCCCTCACTCTATCTATCACCCTCACTCTATCTATCACCCTCACCCTATCTATCGCCCTCACTCTATCTATTGCCCTCACTCTATCTATCTATCTCCCTCACTCTATCTATCTATCGCCCTCACTCTATCTATCGCCCTCACTCTATCTATCGCCCGCACTCTATCTATCTATTGCCCTGACTCTCTCTATCTATCGCCCTCACTCTATCTATCTATCGCCCTCACTCTATCTATCTATCTATCTATCTATCTATCTATCTATCTATCTATCTATCTATCTATCTATCTATCGCCCTCACTCTATCTATCGCCCTCACTTTATCTATCAGCCTCACTCTATCTATCGCCCACACTCTATCTATCTATCTACAGCCCTCACTCTATCTATCTATCACCCTCACTCTATCTATCTATCGCACTCACTCTATTTATCTATCGCCTGCACACAATCGCCCACACTCTATTTATCCATCTATCACCCTCACTCTATCTATCTATCTATCTATGACCCTCATTTTATCGCCCTCACTCTATCTATCGCCCTCACTTTTTCTATCAGCCTCACTCAATCTATCGCCCACACTCTATCTATCTATCTATAGCCCTCACTCTATTTATCTATCACCCTCACTCTATCTATCTATCGCCCTCACTCTATTTATCTATTTATTTATTTTATGCGATTTTTAAAGCGCGCAAATACCCTTACGGGTGTCTCGGGTGTCTATCGCCCGCACACAATCGCCCACACTCTATTTATCTATCTATCACCCTCACTCTATCTATCTATCTATCTATCTATCTATCTATCTATCTATCTATGTCCCTCACTCTATCTATCTATGGTCCTCACTCTATCTATCTGTTGCCCTCACTCTATCTATTGCCCTCACTCTATCTATCACCCTCATTCTATCTAACGCCCTCACTCTATCTATCGCCCTCACTCTATCTATCGCCCTCACTCCATCTATCGCCCTCACTCCATCTATCCCCCTCACTACATCTATCGCCCTCACTCCATCTATCGCCCTCACTCTATCTATCTATCGCCATCACTCTATCTATCGCCCTCACTCTATTTATCTATCACCCACACTCTATCTATCTATCTATAGCCCTCACTCTATCTCTATCTATCACCCTCACTCTATCTATCTATCGCCCGCACTCTATTGCCCTCACTCTATTTATCTATCTATCACCCTCACTCTATCTATCTATCTATGGCCCTCACTCTATTGCCCTCACTCTATCTATCTATGGCCCTCACTCTATCTATCTATTGCCCTCACTCTATCTATCTATGGCCCTCACTCTATCTATCGCCCTCACTCCATCTATCGCCCTCACTCCATCTATCGCCCTCACTCCATCTATCGTACCTCACTCCATCTATCGCCCTCACTCTATCTATCTATCGCCCTCACTCTATTTATCTATCTATCGCCCTCACTCTATCTATCTATCTATGGCCCTCACTCTATGGCCCTCACTCTATCTATTTATGGCCCTCACTCTATCTATCTATTGCCCTCACTCTATCTATCTACTGCCCTCACTCTAGCTATTGCCATCACTCTATCTATCGCCCTCACTCTATCTATCGCCATCACTCTATCTATCGCCCTCACTCTATTTATCACCCTCACTCTATCTATCGCCCTCACTCTATCTATCACCCTCACTCTATTTATCACCCTCACCCTATCTATCGCCCTCACTCTATCTATTGCCCTCACTCTATCTATCTATCTCCCTCACTCTATCTATCTATCGCCCTCACTCTATCTATCGCCCTCACTCTATCTATCGCCCGCACTCTATCTATCTATTGCCCTGACTCTATCTATCGCCCTCACTCTATCTATCTATCGCCCTCACTCTATCTATCTATCTATCTATCTATCTATCTATCGCCCTCACTTTATCTATCAGCCTCACTCTATCTATCGCCCACACTCTATCTATCTATCTACAGCCCTCACTATATCTATCTATCACCCTCACTCTATCTATCTATCGCACTCACTCTATTTATCTATCGCCTGCACACAATCGCCCACACTCTATTTATCCATCTATCACCCTCACTCTATCTATCTATCTATCTATGACCCTCATTTTATCGCCCTCACTCTATCTATCGCCCTCACTTTTTCTATCAGCCTCACTCAATCTATCGCCCACACTCTATCTATCTATCTATAGCCCTCACTCTATCTATCTATTACCCTCACTCTATCTATCTATCGCCCTCACTCTATTTATCTATTTATTTATTTTATGCGATTTTTAAAGCACGCAAATACCCTTACGGGTGTCTCGGGTGTCTATCGCCCGCACACAATCGCCCACACTCTATTTATCTATCTATCACCCTCACTCTATCTATCTATCTATCTATCTATGTCCCTCACTCTATCTATCTATGGTCCTCACTCTATCTATCTGTTGCCCTCACTCTATCTATTGCCCTCAATCTATCTATCGCCCTCATTCTATCTAACGCCCTCACTCTATCTATCGCCCTCACTCTATCTATCGCCCTCACTCCATCTATCGCCCTCACTCCATCTATCCCCCTCACTACATCTATCGCCCTCACTCCATCTATCGCCCTCACTCTATCTATTCATCGCCATCACTCTATCTATCGCCCTCACTCTATTTATCTATCTATCACCCTCACTTTATCTATCTATGGCCCTCACTCTATCGCCCTCACTCTATCTATCTATGGCCCTCACTCTATCTATGGCCCTCACTCTATCTATCTATTGCCCTCACTCTATCTATCTAATGCCCTCACTCTATCTATCGCCCTCACTCTATCTATCGCCCTCACTCTATCTATCGCCCTCACTCTAACTATCTATCACCCTCACTCTATCTATCTATCGCCCTCACTCTATCGTCCTCACTCTATCTATCGCCCTCACTCTATCTATCGCCCTCACTATATCTATCACCCTCAATCTATTTATCTATCACCCTCACTCTATCTATCTATCTATCTATGGCCCTCCCTTTATCGCCCTCACTCTATCTATCGCCCTCACTTTATCTATCGACCTCACTCTATCTATCGCCCACACTCTATCTATCTATCTATAGCCCTCACTCTATCTATCTATCACCCTCACTCTATCTATCGCCCTCACTCTATTTATCTATCACCCGCACACTATGGCCCTCACTCTATTTATCTATCTATTACCCTCACTCTATCTATCTATCTATCTATGGCCCTCACTCTATTTATCTATGGCCTTCACTCTATCTATCTATTGCCCTCACTCTATCTATCTATTGCCCTCACTCTATCTATCTATTGCCCTCACTCCACCTATCGCCCTCACTCCATCTATCGCCCTCACTCCATCTATCGCCCTCACTCCATCTATCGCCCTCACTCCATCTATCGCCCTCACTCCATATATCGCCCTCACTCTATCTATCTATTGCCTTCACTCTATCTATCTATCGCCCTCACTCTATCTATCTATCGCCCTCGCTCCATCTATCTATCACCCTCACTCCATCTATCTATCGCCCTCGCTCCATCTATCTATCACCCTCACTCCATCTATCTATCGCCCTCACTCTATCGCCCTCGCTCTATCTATCACCTTCACTCTATCTATCGCCCTCACTCTGTCTATCTATCTATCACCCTCACTCCATCTATATCGCCCTCACTCTATCGCCCTCACTCTATCACTCTCACTCTATCTATCGCCCTCACTCTGTCTATCTATCTATCACCCGCACTTTATCTATCGATCGCTCTCACTCTATCTATCTATCTTTTGCCCTCACTCTATCTATCTGTCTATCTATCACCCTCAAGCTATCTATCACCCTCACTCTATCTATCGCCCTCCCTCTATCTATCTATCGCTCTCACTCCATCTATAGCACTCACTCTATCTCTCTATCGCATCACCACAGCATCACTCAGCACCACCACAGCATCACTCAGGGGCACCACAACATCTCTATGCGCTACCACACCATCACTGAACGCTACAGCATCACTCATCACCACCACAACATCACTCAGCGCCACCACAGCCTCAAACTGTGCAACCTTTCAACAACAACTGGTTCAAATATGTTCTCTCAATGTGTAAAGCTTTATTACACATGTCACAAAAAGATGTTAATATTTCACTTCTGTTCTTGGATTTTCGTCACAATAAAATACAATGAACATAATCTTCACAAAAGTTATTTACAAAAGTTTAAGCTATTGCTATTATAAATTACAATAACTTTTATTTAAGTATTAATTATTTAAAAAATTTAAAAACATTGTTATTTGTATTATCACTACATCTAAGTCACGTAAATACAACACATATTGCATCGCAAATTCTATAGGTGTCACATTTGCGAAAGTTAAAACTATTGGCATTGTAAATGACAAAGCTATTCATTTCGCTATTTTCAAATCCAACACATAAATTAAAAATGTGTCATTTACAATGCCAATAGCTCAAACTTTCCTAATGCAAGACGTATTGCATTGCAAATGCTTGTTATTAGTATTGGAATAGATGTGAAACCAGCAGGTCCTGTCGGGAAGGACATCGATATTTTAAGCATCGGGTCCCCCACCATATAGGTTTTACATTCTGTTCAGACGTCTGATCGGCAGGACTACATCCTCTGTAGTCTTATGTAGGCTGGGGCGGTGAAAAAATGAGCTTTACTGTTATTTGAAGGACGCTCAACAATTTGTATCCAAGTCTGTTTATTTTAAATGTGTATAAATATCGTTCAGGTGTCATGTCTATTAAACATTAGCATTTTATAAATCAAAGAGCCAGCAGTGGCCACTAGGAGTCGCACGTACTCCAAAGACGGGCGCCTTCTAGGGGCGAAACACGTGAAAGAGAATGCAACTTACCTACTAAGCATGCTACGAGGCCTGCTATAACAAGGACCGAAACAGCTGCCAGCACCAGGAATTTGGTCTGTCCTTTCCACACACTTTTCAGAAAGCCGGTCCAACCGTGGTCTACAAACGAAAGATGTGAGCCTCTGAATATTTTTAGCCAATGATTAGGTATTTTTAAAGACCAATATTTTATTGTCCCGGTTAGATATTTGACAATATAATCCTAAGCTATATAAAGTTTTCTTGACGTCTTTGAAACACATAGACAGTGCTGTGCCGTATAACTGTATGGAGCGGGAAATATTTTCTTCTACTCTTCGGGCTAAAGTTTGCTGGGACTTTTAACTGGGCACGTGTGATGCCAGTGATGAACAATTAAATTAATGCAAGTATCAAATGTGAGGAGCTTAGCCATTAAAAGTTAAAACATATATTACTTCACGTATTTTAGATGTACATTGCATCTATATATTACTTTACTCCTACCTCTAATTTACCACTCGCTCATCCTATACTTCTTTCAATATACCGTCTATCTCCGTTCTCTGACTCATCTCAAACCTCATTGCAGGCCTCAGAAAATCCGAAAGAGGTTACAAGGCCTACTTTTCAAGTAACTTGAATAATCCTCTCAACCTAACTGTAACATACTTGACCCCAAAACTGGTCTCAAATTGTATAACCCTAGGCAAATATTTTATTTCACAGAGCCGCCTTTATCTTCATTATCACAAGTGAACCTTCAAATATGCAAGTTCAACATTTTTGCTGTACAACACAACTGGTTTAGTTCAATAGAATAAACATTTTCTCCGTGTATAATAAGAACCTAGCTCACATTGAATCAAGCTTACTCTCTGGTGAATGGGCAGAGAATCAACAGCAAAAAAACTTTAAATTGGGATTTTAGAAAATCGGGCATCCCTAGAAAACGCTCTCATGCCGGGGTTATACTGAACGGCTACAAGGCTCTGAGACCACGGCAGTACCTGGGCGAAGTTTTAAACTACAGGATAAAAAAGTAAACACCTGACCTACAGCCTGGGGATTCAACCGGCATAAAGACATAATATTGAGTAAAAAATTTGGAATTGCACAAATATCGAAGTACAAATATAGAATGGACAAAATATCGAATGGACAGATTATAGTGGTGAAAAATATCGTTTTGAAGGTAAGTAATGTAATATCGATTTTTAAAATATAGAAAGATAAAATATCGAAGCATATAATATATTTATTAAGATATATCGAATTTTTTATAATATCACATTTTTTTAAGTGTTTTTTATGTTATGTTATTCAATTTTTGTGTAATTTAATTCTGTAGCGGGTTGTGGGTTTATGGGAGAAAGGGGTGGGAAGTAATTTAATTGTAATTAATTAAATATGTTAATTTATTAGTTGCTATTCATTTTGAATTAATTGTTAATTCATTTTTAATTGGTAATTAATTATTTTTAATTTGTAATTCATTCTTATTAATTGATTAATTGATAATTATGTTAATTTAATTATTTTATTTTCTGTAGCGGGTTGTGGGTTCTTAGGGGAATAGGGTGGGAAGTAATTTAATTGTAATTAATTAAATATGTTAATTTATTTATTGGTATTTCTTTTGAATTACTTGTTTATTAATTATTAATTTGTAATTAATTAATTTTTAATTGGTAATCAATTTTTAATTGGTAATGGATTTTTTAATTGATTAATTGATAATTAGGTTAATTTTATTAATTTATTTTTGGTAGCGGGTTGTGTATTTATTTGGGAATAGGGTGGGAGGTAATTTAATTGTAATTAAATAAATCATTTTTATTTATTTATTGGTATTCATTTTTGATTTATTGTTAATTAATTATTAATTGGTAATTAATTTGTATTAATATGAAATTAATGTTATTAACTAATATGTATTTGTATTTTTAATTGATTAATTATTACATCATTTTAAATTTGTAGTTTATTTTAATTAATTTTTTATTGGTATTGATATTTAATTTATTTGTATTAATATATTAAATCTTTACTTTCCCTACTGTTAAACTCACTAGAGTGGGAACAGTAATTTTTACCCCTACACTATCGAACGCTTTCCCTACTGTTGCACTCTCTGGAGTGAGAATAGTAATTTTTACCCCTACGCTATCCAACGCTTTCCCGACAGTTGCACCCTTTGGAGTGGGAATAGTAATTTTTACCCCTACGCTATCCAACGCTTTCCCTACTGTTTCACCCTCTGGAGTGGGAATAGTAATTTTTACCCGTCTGCTATCCAACGCTTTCCCTACTGTTGCACTCCCTGGAGTAGGAATAGTAATTTTTACCCCTACGCTATCCAACGCTTTCCCTACTGTTGCACTCTCTGGAGTGGGAATAGTAATTTTTACCCCTACGCTATCCAACGCTTTCCCTACTGTTGCACTCTCTGGAGTGGGAATAGTAATTTTTACCCTTACGCTATCCAACGCTTTCCTTACTGTTGCACTCACTGGAGTGGGAATAGTAATTTTTACCCCTACACTATCCAACGCTTTCACTACTGTTGCACTCACTGGAGTGGGAATAGTAATTTTTACCCCTACGCTATCCAACAGTAAAAATATTGTATATTATTAACTAATATTTTGTTAATATATATATATATATGTGTTAAAAAATTAAACTGCACAAATATAGACTGCCATCTCGTTTGCTGATTGTAACTAAGTATCAGAAGTCCGAGCCCGTGTTGAAATTAGCCAATCACCACCTTTGCTTTCTCACATTTTTTGTGTTTCTATAACATTTAACCCTGCTGCCCCTAGAGCATCGCATTGGCACTGCAGTAAACTCACATTAGCATGGCAGCAGAGCTCACTCGCCAGGCTGGTCTAAAAGGCTTAAAAACGGGCTCGCCCCGAAAAAAATCGACTCGCCATGGCGACTGGATGAGAACATTTGCAAGGCCTTTCCTTTCATTGTACTACTATGATCCATCAAATAACACTTTCTAGATTATTTCCTCCTGATGTAGAAAAACACTTAAAATATAAGTGTTGAAATCCAGTCTTTATTGGTGCATCCACATACAAGATAGACTGGCCCCTGTTAGACTTGGCACCTTTTGCCGTGCTTCCCTGAGTATTTGCTTTCGGACCTCCCGGTTTTGACTCTGTTGGTGCTGAATTAGTGTGTCTGCGCACTTTTCTCAGTGCTGATCAGTGGTAAAGTGCAAGTGCTCCTGATGTCAAATGTGTTATGGATTGGTGTTTCAATGATTGGCCTTTTTGATTCATGTGTCAGTCCCTAGTAAAGTGCACTGAGTCTGCCAGGGCCTGTAAATCAAATGCTATTAGTGGGTTGCAGCACTGGATTGTGCTACCCACCCAAATAGCCTGTAACTGTAACTCTGGCCTGCCATTGCAGAGCCTGTGTGCAGTCTGGAACTGCCATGTCGACTTCGCAAGTGCACCCACTTGCCAGGCCGTGACCTTCCCTTTTCTTACACGTCAGTCATCCCTAAGGTAGGCCCAGGGTACCCCTGTGGGCAGGGTGCAGTGTATGTGAAAGTTAGGACATGCCCTGGTGTGTGTGGCCTGTCCTAATAGTGAAGTACTGCCAATTTCGTTTTTTCTTCATAGCAAGGCTACCTGTTCCCCCGTAGGACAGAATGTGGAGTTTGTTTATAATATCTTATAAACATAACTGACCCTGGAACCTAGGTAGGAAAATAAAGTTTAGTATGCCGAACTCAGAATCTAAAGAGGCATCTTTTAGTGAAGGTGATTTTTACATTCGGTGTTAGAAAATTCCACTTTTAGAAAGTAGGTATTTTCTTGCTCAGCCATCTAGCAGGCCTTTGGTGGGTTTGTGGATTGACTGGGTTTTGGATGACAGGGGCTGGGGAGCAGCAGTGGCTCCGGATAGTCTAGATGGGTCAGAAAAGGGCAGAATAGACCTGGGCTGCATTTAGAGTAGGGGGAGGAGATTTCTTCTCACCTGAATGGGCCTGGTCTGCCTTTGATAATGCCGTCTCCACCTCCTGCCAGGAAACCACAACAATCAGGGCAGAACTTGTTCTGGCTGGGCAGAGACACTCTCTGACTGAGAGAACAAAGGATTTTGGGCTATAAAAAGTGGAGCACAAACCCCTGAACTTTAGAACTCTTTTGGACCAAGAAGACTGCCAAGAAGAAGAGCTGGAGAAGCTGTGAGGAGGAACTACAACTTTGCTGAGTGCTTTGCTGTGTTGGCCTGCAGTGGCTGCTTCTGTCTTGGGCAGTGAAAGGACTGGACTGGACTTTCTGCAATCTTGTGAGTTTCTCCAAGGGCCTGAGTTAGAGCTTGGCCCCTGTTCAAGAAGTGTCAGGAACAGCAAAGACGGAAAGTTCTTCTGCCCTCAGCACTGGGAACTGTGTGTTTTGTGCTGCAACAAAAGAAAAAGCAACCCAACACAGCGTACAACACCGCTGCCGACTCTGTGTCCTAAAAGCACCGAAGAGGGCACTGCTGCAATGCGACCCTGGCCTCACCAATGATGTCTGCTGATGCCGTCACTGAGCCGCTGCTCGCACCGCGACCTGTGGGCACCGCACTCCGCATTGCCTCACAACGCTGCGTTGGTATCCCAGACTGTGCCGCTGCTTGCACAATGGTTCGAAGGCACTGGTCGTAAAGTTACATGATGCACCGCCCTTATCACGCACTACAGCCATGGCCTACTGACGCCATCAACTCCAGTTCATCAGCCAACTACAGCGTTTCAGCAACGGCGCCACGGCTGCTTGCACCGTGACATGCCAGCACCGCAGCGAGCACCGAATTCACTTTGCACCGCGACATGCGGGCACCTCACCGCAACACTTAGCACTGCAGCGCCCGATACCAGCGCTCCTGACTTCAACCGCGAGAGGTACGATCTGCAACACGTGTGCCTTCAAGGGCCCGCCGACTCCTGCACCGACCTTCGGAACAGATTCCTGCGGACACAGTGCTTTTGGAAGCTCAACGAGAGGTCACCGACGCCCTGCATTTCTAAACGTACTGTTTTGCGGGTCTTTTTGACATCGTAGCTGGCCCGCGGCAGCACATTCAGCCAGAACTGTTTGGGTTTGATTGTTCACTACGTCGTGATAGCCAAAAAGAGAGCTATCGACTTCCAAGGAACTGTTTTACAAGGTTATTTCGATAACTGAAGATTTCTTAATGCAGTATTGTGGATTTTTATCATTTTTGGTCTAGTCGCAAGTGTATAAAAATATTGGATATTAATCTAAACTGTTGTGGTGTCCTTTTGTAGCGCTTACACTGTATTACTGTTGGTTATGTGCAAATGCTTTACACACTGCCTCTAAGATAAGCCTTGACTGGTACATATTTTAGGAGTTTAGCTCCCTTATCCTGACTAGGATGAAGGTTCCCTACTTGGACGAAGGTGCAAACCCTTGCCAACTAGAGTCCCCATTTCTAACAGTCCCCTGATGAAGAAGAACCCCCATCCTAGAACCTGGAATGCCATCAGTATGATACAGATCAATGAAAGGATAAGAACAATAAGATAAGGAATACCTGTGGTAAAGAAACTTGGTTAAAGAACATGGGTTCAAGAATACATAAAATGCTAAAGATAAAGAAGCTAACACTAGTATTTGTATATCCCACCTGATGGTTCTTCCTGTGTGCTGATCACTGACTGTTGTGTTGATCGCTCTATACCCTACGCACCACTTGACTGATTGCGGTTTTTGTGGATTTGCCTCGTCAGGAGCAGCATGGTCTATATAAAGACTATTACAATATATGGCACTTTTTTTTTTTACTGGCAATCAATAAAGGGTCCGGGCCCTTAATCAGTAAGTCTAGACCAATCTATACTCCAAACCACCACAAAAATGCCAATACTGATATCATTCATCACGTTCTTTCAGCAATCACATGTGACACTCATAGTGATTGAAACAAAATTAATTTGGAATGATTTATTTCTTTTGATATTGGATTTTTCTTTTTTCTTTTTCAAAAAGTATATTTAGTATTACATTATTATCCTAACCCAACATTCAATGGACCAAAGACAATGTATACAATTTTACAATGACACAAACATTATGTTACAACACACAATTCTCTATGTACATCTAATTTCAAAATGCTCAAGTTACCTCAACAAAGAAAAACGAAAAAAGATTGGAAAAAACCCGAAAGAAAGTTTAGAAGGATCACACAATTCAGAGAGAATGGGACCTATCCCAGAGAGTGTTGGCCAAACACTACGGTATTCAAGGCAAAAGTCCATAAGTTGATCAATAGTGCATTATTTGTAAGCCTGACACCACTTATTTATTATAAATACTTGTTTGGTCTACGCGTTTCAAACCCAATATTTTTGGGGGGGATTATCCTCAGGACCTGGTCTAATTTTGAAATAAGATGTACATAGAGAATTTTGTATTATAATGTTTGTGTCATTGTAAAATTATATATATTGTCTTTGTTTGGTCCATTAAATGTTGGGTTAGGATAATAATGTATTACTAAACATTCTTTTTGAAAAAGTAAAATCGAATATCAAATGAAATAAATCAGTCCAATTAATGTTCTTTCAATCACTATGAGTGCCATGTGTGATTGTTGAAAGAACATGATGAATGATATTAGTATTGGCAATTTTGTGGTGGTTTGGTGACTTTTTTTTACTGGTATAGCTTGACACATGTGATCACTTTAGTTCAAATATTGTCATTCTAATTGTAACGAGTCATTGATGCATTTCTAAATTAATGTGACTTGGGCTACATGTGAAAGTGTAAAGCCCTCCTCCAGAAGGTGGGGTCCGCTCTTCACTCACTCAGTTAGTACACTCACTGGTGTGAGTATATGTGCAGAGCTTCCTATAACTAACTTGTGTGCCCACCCACCAAATGCCCTGTGTCACTGCACCCGCCCGAGTGCCAACAGCTCAGCGCCCCCCCTCCCCAACACACACACCAGTAGGCGCTCACCACAGCCCCCCCTGGACGCACAGTACGGGCTGGGGTAGATCCTATGGGGGTCGGGGCACTTACCACAGGAGAGTGACTCTGGATCCATTTGCTTTTCTCCACCGGATCCCGCCAGGAGAGGCAGCTGGCCGGTCACAGACTTTTCGCCCCATCCCTTGGTTACAAGGTAAGAATACAGTGAGAACGCCGCTTCCTTCAGGTGCTCTGCGAGTGATCTGAAGAGGTCCATGGCGCACCCCGGGGGATATTTCTGTTTCCCAGTTAGATTCTGAACCGTCAGGACAGTGTATTGTGCTTTGCTCTCGAACTTTGCAAGTGGCATCAAGAGTGGGTGGAAGGCATCCCCAGCGTCTCCTGCCTGCCCCCCGGCGTCTTCTGTCTGCCCCCATGCGTCTTCTCCCTGCCCCTCGATGTCTCCTGCCTGACCCCCGATGTCTCCTACCTGCCCCCCGATGTCTCCTACCTGCCCCTCGGCGTCTCCGCCCTGTCCTGCGGTGTCGCCTCCCTGGCTCGTCGTGCCCCCTCCCTGCCCCACGGACACAGGGCTTGAACTCGGGGGCTCTCCCTGGTGGTCCTCGAGCCCCTGGGCGGCCCCATCCCAAATCCTCAGGAGAGATTTCATTGAAACCAAGAGCGCTTCGAGTTCCCTCGAGAGGCGCTGGGAGGCCCGAGCCGCCTCATCCTGCCCCACGGGCTCTGCTGCCCGCTCCTTGCTTTCACGGTAGGATCCCACCAAGGAGGCCGCTTTGCTCAAGTGCCCTGCGAGGGTCACCAAGAGGATGCGGGCGTACTCGTGGGGCGCCCCGTGCCCCATGCTTGCTCCGCACAGACTCGAGGCGCGGCCGTGCGCGGCGCTCGCCAGCTGCAGGGCTCCCGTCAGGATGCGCTGGGAGGCCTCGGACGTGTGACCCTCGGCGCCTGGACTCTGGAGAGTCTGCTCTGCAGCTGTCAAGGCCTCTGTAACTCGGGTCAAGAGGCGCCGGACGGTTTCAGGCGGGTCTCCCTGAGTCCGCTTTTCTGTTAAGAGCTCGTCGTACGTCAACTGTGCGAACAGGCGTGGGCGGACGGACCGCAGCCTCGCCGAGTAAACAGAGCCAAAGCCCCCCATCCCCAGGATTAATGAGGCGTCCCACTCCTCGCACTGACTCCAAGAGGTCCAGAGACACTTCGGGGCCACAGCGCTCTCTTCGCGCTCCGCGTAATATCCACTCTCACGCATGCGGTACAATCCTGAATCTTCATATAATCCTACATCTGTACTTTCAAACGGGCGTTCGAATTCAAAGCAAAATCGCGGAGGGACGGTGTCTGCTCTCATCTCTGCCCAGCCCTCTCTCGTGTCCATGCTTCCTCTCGTCTGTCCGCGTACTTTCCTCTCCGCGCGCACTCCTCTCCAAACACCTTACCTTCCCTCCTTCCTATACCGCGCACTCTCTCCTCACGCCGAACTCTCTCTTGTACTCTGCGTCCTGCTTCTCCGCCCTGCTCGCTCTCTACTTTTCTCTCCTCTCTACCTTGGCGCACTCTCCTCTGCGCTCCCTCTCTGTCTGCCCGGCGGTCTCTCTCCGCTCTCACTCTCTCTCTGCCCGGCGCTCCCCTCAACGGTTCGACGGTTTCACAGTTACTGAGCTGCGAGCGCACTTCTGTCAAGCATGAGGCGGCGCGGGCTCTGATTGGCTGACAGCCACCTGGCTGCAGATACAGATGCGAGGAGCCGCGGACACACCCAGCGCTGCCATTGGAAAGAGGCAGCTTCGGGGTACCAAGAAGCATTCGAAGGAGAGCCGAGCGCGCGCGGATAGGAGGAGAGAGCGCGCGGAGCAGAGAGGAGACAGCGCGCGCGGCACAGGGGGCAAAGAGGGGATGAGAGAGAGCGCGGAGCACTCAAGTGAGGCAAAGTCCCCAGTGACATGTTTCAGCATAAACACGGCATCGGGAGAAGACCCCACCAGGCGGGACCACCTGCCTCCTCTCCTAGGGGGGGGCGGGGGCGGGGCCCCTGAACCCGAGAGAGGGGACCATGAGGCCTCCCAGCCTGTCTCAGCTGGGCATGAGGGCCTTGACCCTGCGAGAAGGAAAAAGGAGGCAAACCACCCTCTCCTAGTGGCACCCGAGGGTCTCGAGCCCCCTGAGGGAACCCACAGGACTGAAGAGCGAGCCTCGCGCTGCAGTAAGTGCCCCCCCCTCCCCCGAGATCTATCCCCCCCGTGGTGTGCTCCTACTGATGTTCCTGTCGGTGGGCCTAGAGCTGTCCTCGCGTGGGTCTGGATCGGGTGCAGTGTCACAGGGCCGCCAATGGGTGCGGTCTGTGGGGGTCGCAGGCCGCGCTGCACGTGTCCCCCACCCGGAGTGCACCGCGAGCCCGACCGGCCCCGTCAGGAGCCTTCTCCACGTTAACATGTAGCACAAGTCACAGTATATTGGAAATATCATTTTATCAATGACTCGCTACGTGTTACATTTAGGACGACCTTATTCGAAAGTATTTTCCAACAAGTCGAGATCATAATGCTTAAATGCTATAGAATATTATGCTATGTCTATATTCTTTGCGCTCGTTTGTCTCCAATACTCTTTCTGCTCACTTCCCAGAAACACTGGCAGACTATATATACACGTTATCTTTCGGACAGACCTTTGTAACATTTTCCGGTGTTTAAACTGCGGTATTTGCGTCATATTTTATGTGTAATCCATGTACTCTAAAGTCCTTATGTAATGTACTTGGCTCTATTGTAAAGCGCTCTAACACTTTCGGGTAAAGTATTTTTTGAAAACGCATAAATAAAATAGTTATTTGATGTATACTAAGTGACTGTAGTAAACAAAATGGAACAATATTTGTGCACATGTAAAATACACGGAGTAATATGAATTATTGCATTAAATACTTGAGCGCGTCTCACGTGAAACTCGCACATTATAATCAATTGTTCAATTATGGTTTATTGGCGACAACCGGGCCCTTTAACTAGGCACGCAACGTTTAGCTTCAAGCGCTCAAGAGTAGAATAAAAGGACGGAGTACCGGGCCAAAATCTGTCCCCCTTCGATACAATTTTGTGACACAGCACCTTGAATGTTTCAGAAGTATCCTCGTCTGTGTATTTTAAATCACACCATGACAACTTATGTCTTTGGTTTCTGTTGTCGAAGATCTAACTACTCTGCACAGTAAAATATACGTATTTGCAATAAATAGGTTAAACACAACCATTGACTAAAAACTATTCAGGCTTTTTTCGTTGCATTCTTTTGTAGATCACGGGAGTTGGCTTGTCTGCTGGAAAAGTGTTTGTAACGGAAGAACCAAATTCCGGTTGCTGGCAGGAGCTTTTTTGTTCACCGTTTTAGGTCTCATTGTGGGCATCGGAGGTGAGTTGCTGTCTCTTTAGTTTCCCCCTAATTGACGCGCTTTCGTTTTGTGAAATGCACATGTATAATAAACAACGCTCATATACACTATTTGTAAGTATTTAAAGGAATCCCACTGTATGCAATTTGTTGAACATGGTATTTAATCGTACAGCACACGCCGCCCCCACCCCCACCCATTTAAAAGAATACAGAGGGCGCTGTTCTGTCTGAGGCAAATCCGGTGTCTGACGAGAATGTTAACTATTCCTCAAAATTCCGATACGTAAAAATATATGCACCGCCAGATCAAAACATAGCAATGTACTGTTCGCAAAGTCCAAAGAAGCCCTTCCTTTATTATGATCAGTTCCAACCCCGTCCACTGAGATAAAAAAAACACTGAAAATCCATCCTCACGATGTTTAATTCTTCGTTTCTACCAGGGATATCGTAGGGATTTTGAGGGCCCTGTGCCAAACGTATTTTTAGGGCCCCTGTTTGGAACAGCTTTGAATTTATTACGATCCACTCTCAGCTCTTTCATGTCCTCCTTCGGCCAGGTCACAAGGGCCATTGTTTTCCAAGCAGTATTTGGTTCTGAACAATGGTAGCGACCGTGTCACGGCTGCCACGGTGGCAGTTCTACGGATACTTCATAATTACACACACTCACCGGTAAAGAGTGAATACTGTTTATTGTTGCAATTAATTCAAATCCTAACAATATATTACAAACTACTAGAACAGGTGCACGCATAGGATGTCTACAAATCTGACTAAGCTAAGATGTAAAAAAAAGTAAGGTGCATTTCTGTACCTTCACAGCCATTTCCTCAGTTAATCTATTTCAGTATCTAAAAAACATAACTACCCTTGGTAATCTGTTTGGTTTATCAGAGTGCAGGCACAGATTCACTGTTTGTACACGATCACTGTGTTTCATAAAGTCTAGTCATAACTAATGTCGGCTCAGGGTCCAGGTGTTTGCAGTAGCATACACATAAGAATGAGAGTTTTTAGATCTTGTGCAAACAAATCTTTCTAATTTCATACACCAGTAGCTTGTTTTATTTATATTGATCCATATATCACTGGTGCATTTAAAGCACACCTATTGTGGTCTATACTTTTAAGGGGCTTTGGGTCAGCCTCCTGCTTAGCTCGTTTTGCTCTGGAACCTTCATCCATTGGCTTGAAACGGTATCATTCCTCCTCTCATAAGGCAGTCTGACCGTTTTCAATTGGCAGCTTGGGTGAGTCCTTCCGCCTTCATAATAATGCATGAGGGATTCTTCTGGAGTCTGTGATCATCCCCTTAACTCTGGTGAACGAGCGCTGGTGGAAGTGTCTGACTAGTGGACGCTATAATAGCACACAAAGCATTGACGTATGTTTTAATGTTTGTATAATCCAATAATTAGATCGTTTAGTCTGCGACCATGCCTCAGAGCAGGGTTTAGGAACTCTAAAAAAGTCAGTAAAATAGGTGCTAAAAGAGAGTTCCTATAAAATATGAACTTTGACAAATTGTAGGTGTAATGTAACTTTTGCACTTTTGAATACTAAGATTTATTGTATTTGTTGATTCAATGGTTTATTTTTGTGAATCATTCTATTTGTTTCCACACATATTCGTTTTTATCTCATGTATTTATCTGGAAGGATTAACAAATATATCGGTTTATGTTCTGGCATGCATCTAAAGCCTAGAACATATGTAAAAAATAGGTTTTAATATATGGCAAAGAAATAGCCAGGACTAAGATAAAGTAGGTCTACTGGTCCGAAATCTGCTAAAATAAATAGCAGTACTCTAAATAGGGTGGCCGGATCTCATTAAAAAAAAAAACATCAGAGCAGAAACAAGCATTGGTCAAAATAACACACCGTACAAAACGTCAAACCTACTGCCATTGCTTGTTCATTTGATCGAAGCCTACCAGGCAGCTCAGCTGTCTGCTTGCAAATATACTTCTTGTATTTTGAAAGCTTTCCAAGCAATGCTTTCCAACCAATGCTTACCATTGGCTTTGTGGTTTGTTACTCAGATTTGTATCGCTTTCTATTTGCTGGCTATATTTGTTTTATAATGTCCAGCATGTCTTCGCCCCTCCCGTGGAGCAAAGCATGTTCACCAATGCTCCTTGTATTCTACCACAAGTCCTCACTTTAAACTTTATTCTTATCTTGTAACGTTTGCTCTGCATTCAAAGATAGAAGTCAAATTACTTTTCTTTAGTTGACTTCAAAGTGAGAGGATTTAAGTGACAATCTTGAACACAATTTCAGTGTCTATTAATGACCCGTGTAAGATTTCAGAGTTAGAAAAGCACAAATGAAGCACTTTATTTTTTGTAATTCGGTAGTGTGATGGAAACAGGTATTTTAATACGATCAAAACAAATTAGGTCACTAGGTGATACCATTTTCACACATTACTGTTGCACATCGCATAGTTTTATGAGAACAACTGGGTGGAAATGTAATGGTCACTCCACTCAACTATACACCACTCGACTCTGGCTCTTTACGACATTCTGCTCCACTCAGCCACAGTCCAGTCTGCAGCTTCACTGTACTCCACTCTACGCCACTCCACTATACTTCACTTTGCGACACTCTATGCCATGGGTACTCACAAACTTTCTCTCGGGGGCCAAATTTACAGTGTGGTTTGCGGCCGAGGGCCGTACCGGTGGGGGCGGGGTCAGAGGGGGAGGGGGCGGGGCGAAAGCAAAAAAAAAATGTGATCATGAGGTTAAACACAAGTCCCTGCAGCGGACGCCTTCTTCCGCTGAGCTACCAGACCCAGCATACACACATCTTTCTCTCTCTCCCTCTTTCTCTCTCCCTCTCTCACCCTCCCTCTCTCTCCCTCTGTGTCTCCCTCCCTCTCTCTCCCTGTGTCTCCTTCCCTCTCTCTCCCTCCCTCTGCGTGTCCCTCCCTCTGCGTCTCCCTCCCTGTGTCTCCCTCCCTCCCTGTCTCCCTCCATCCCTCCCTCTGTGTCTCCCTCCCTCTGTGCCTCCCTCCCTCTGTGCCTCCCTCTGTGTCTCCCTCCCTCTCTGTGTCTCCCACCCTCCCTGTGTGTCTCCCGCCCTCTCTCCCACTCTCCCTCTGTGTCTCCCTCCCTGTCTCCCACTCTCCCTCTGTGTCTCCCTCCCTGTCTCCCTCCCTGTCTCCCACTCTCTCTCTGTGTCTCCCTCCCTGTCTCCCACTCTCCCTCGGTCTCTCCCTCCCTGTGTCCCACTCTACCTCTGTGTCTCCCTCTGTGTCTCCCTCCCTGTCTCCCACACTCTCTCTGTGTCCCCATCCCTGTCTCCCACTCTCCCTCCCTGTCTCCCTCTGTGTCTCCCTCCCTCCCTCCCTGTCTCCCACTCTGTTTCCAACTCTCCCTCTGTGTCTCCCTCCCTTCCTCCCTCTGTAAATGTAAATGTAAATGTCATGGTACTTATAGAGCGCACTGTCACCAGACGGTCACCTTGCGGTGTCGCCTATGCGGTTTCCTGGCACTGATACTCATACCGCTGTGGAACCCCTCCTGGCTTTCCCTGTGAAGTGTCCACTCCTGGGCACCCCCAGGGTGAAGCCAGGCATCCTTAGCGCTGTTGGGGCCGGTGTAGAGGCTAAGCAAGCTATTGCCCAGAGTTGCAGCATGGGGCCCGTGATTAGAATAGGCACCGAGGCGAGAATTAACAGGTCCGAGGAAATTGAGCCCTCTGTGTCTCCCTCCCTCCCTCCCTCCCTCTGTGTCTCCCTCCCTGTGTCCCACTCTACCTCTGTGTTTCCCTCTGTGTCTCCCTCCCTGTCTCCCACTCTCTCTCTGTGTCTTCCTCCCTGTCTCCCTCTGTCTCCCTCCCTCCCTCTGTGTCTCCCTCCCTGTCTCCCACTCTCTGTTTCCTTCCCTCCCTCTGTGTCTCCCTCCCTCCCTTTGTGTCTCCCTCCCTCCCTCTGTGTCTCCCTCGCTCCGTCTGTGTCTCCCTCCCTCCGTGTCGCTCTCCCTGTCTCCCACTCTCCCTCTGTGTCTCCCTCTGTGTCTCCCTCCTGTCTCCCACTCTCCCTCTCTGTCTCCCTCCCTGTCTCCCACTCTCCATCGGTCTCTCCTTCCCTGTGTCCCACTCTACCTCTGTGTCTCCCTCTGTGTCTCCCTCCCTGTCTGCCACTCTCTCTCTGTGTGTCCCTCCCTGTCTCCCTCTGTGTCTCCCTCCCTCCCTGTCTCCCACTCTGTTTCCCTCCCTCCCTCTGTGTCTCCCTCCCTCCCTCCCTCCCTCGGTGTCTCCCTCCCTCCCTCCCTCTGTGTCTCCCTCCCTCTGTCTCCCTCCCTCCCTCTCTGTCTCCCTCCCTCCCTCTGTGTCTCCCTCCCTCCGTCTGTGTCTCCCTCCCACCCTCTGTGTCTCCCTCCCACTCTCTCCGTTTCCCTCCCTCCCTCTCACCTGTGTGTGTGTGTGTGTGTGAGCCCTTAGCCCGGGCAGCAACAGGTTCCTCAGCTCAAGCACACACACATTTAGATGTTAATGAGGCTTTGTTGAATTTCACCTCCTAGGCCCCTGTAGCTCCCCTCTGACAATACTGGAATCCCCCGGCCCCCACAGAGCAGAGTCTGAGTCCGCGCTGCTGCGGCTGTGATTGTGAACACTATTGATTTTTTTTTTTAACACATGTGTCTGCAAGGTCCGCGGGCCGCCCAGGAAGGCTTGCCGGGCCGCCACCGGCCCGCGGGCCGCACTATGAGTACCCCTGCTCTACGCCAATCTATGATATACCTTGCCACTCTGACACTTTACTTTAGACTAATCTATGCCACTCCACTGTATGACACTTCACTCCACTCTGTGTCCATCCACTTTACGCCCATTCCACTTCCACTATACTCCACTGTACACCACTTCACTCTACGACACTCTACTCTATGCCACCCTATGACACTCCATGCCACTTTAGTCCACTGTACGCTATCCCACCCCACTCTGACACTTTACTCCAGACTAATCTCTGCCACCCCACTGTATGACACTTTACTTCACTCTGTGCCCCTTCAGTATACTCCGTCCCTACATTCAGACTATACATCACTCCCCTCTACGACACTTTACTCAATTCCACTCTACGCCACCCTACGATACTCCATGTCATTTTAGTCCACTGTACGCTATCCCACCCCACTCTGACACTTTACTCCAGTGTACACTACGCCACACTACACCACTCCACTCTACCAATTACACAACATTTTACTCCACTCTGCCTATCCACTCTATGCCCACCACCTGACACTTTACCCCACTCTAGGAAACTCTACTTCAATCCAGGCCACTCTATGCTACGCCCCACTACAACATGCTACATTATGCCACACCACGTCCTTCTATGCCACGCCTGCCCCTCTACGCCACTCCACTCTATGCCATGCTATGTCAATCCACTCTATGCCATGCCACTTTATGCCACTCCACTCTGCCAAGCCACTGCACTCTGCCACTGTACTCCACTATCCTCTATGCCACTAACTTTGCTGAACAGCAGCCTCCCTGGTGTACAACATGGCTAAAATCACCCTGGGAAAGTCAATAGCTATTATATGGGCAAGACCTATTGGCTTTGCCAATGCTTGTTTAACAAAAGCAGATCACATGATATGGTGTGTGTAACAGTTCACGATACACTCGCACGTGTCCTTGTTTCCTGACCCTTTTAACCCAATGTCAGCATTCACTTGTGTCCTGAGTGTCATCCCTGGAGCATCTCGCCTTTCTGTCTTGAGAGTAGGGATGCAAAGGAAGTGTGTCTTTGTGTGCAGACTGTGGTCCTGTCGACTTTGGGAGAACAGAAGAAGATGAAAACCAGAAGCCTACCCTGGTCCGTCGGGCCCCAAAGAAGTGAAGACGCAAAACCAGGAGCCCACCCGATCGCGACAGAAACAGAGCTTGGAGCCCACCCTGGTCCATGTACGGCATCCACGGCGACATCGGGAGCCCACACCGGCCACACAAAGAGTGGGGTGAGGGAAGTGCAAATTAGGCGTCCGATCATGAAAAGAAAAGCCGTCTGCCGACTAAACGAGAGCCTGAGCGTCCCGCGTTGAGATTCAACTGGAAATCTTGCGAGAGCTTGACGGCCATCTTGAAGTCAGACGGGACAGCCAATGAAGAGCTGAGAAAGTTCCAGCAGCCATTTTGAAGTCAGGCAATGCAATAGATAGCAAATCTCGCCCACCAAAGTACCTGCGGCCATTTTTGAGTCAGGCTAATGAGAGGCTAAAGAGGGCCAGGCAGCCATTTTGAAGACAGGCATCAAGAAAAAGCCAGCAAAAACTTGACAATAAAGAACTAAAGAAAAATTGCAGTTAGAAAAAGAAAGAAGGCACACAGCATTACAAAGGAAAGAAGGGAAAGGAAGAACAATGGCCAACGAAAGGGACAAACCCAATGCACAGGCAACATTTCGCCGACCACTACCATTCAGCATATCGAAACCCCAGTCTGGCATCAGGTAGGAACACTGAATTCGGCAATTTGAGCGCTACATGCACAGCACAGAAATCGCAGAGGCCAAACATGTTGAACTCTTCTTGAATCTCGCAGGTGATGATGTAGAAGACCCGCTCACAACATTCCCTAGCGACAAAACAGCGGCGTACAAGGGACTGATACATTGTCTCACAGAGAAGTTCGACCCGCAAAGACACATCGACTTCGAGAGATACACATTCAACACTGCGTGTCAATGAGCAGACGAGTCCCTAGACAATGTCTCAACAAGACTGCGAAAGCTAGTACCGTATTGCGAGTTTGACTAGTACGAAATGAACAAGCGATACGACTGCTCATCATCGAAGGTTGCCAGTCCGTGGAGTTCCGCGCACGTATTCTGAAGGAACCAACAACGCTGTTGAAAATACTGACAATGGCTCGAGCAGAAGCAAAAGCAACAACACACGCCAAAGAGATGGATCAGGGCAAAGATAGAAGGGCAGAACAAGAGAATCGCCTATGGGAAACAGCAAGAAAAAGGACAGCACACCGCCAACGAAGAGACAAGAAAGAACGTGCTACCGGTGCGTACTTGACTTCCAACATATCAGCGCTTGCCCGGCAATGGGCCAGAAATGCAGAAAGTGTAACATAGACAATCACTTTGCGAGTGCCTGCATGAGTAGACAGTTTAAAAATGAGCGGGGAAGACCTGCAAGACCGCAAGCAGTAACAAGCAGGCATGTCAGGCACATGAAGACAGCAAATCGCAGCTTCTCAGGTGAATCGGGAGGAACAGTCGCGTCAGAAATGGTGGAACGAATATATTTGATGTCAGATACACCCAAGGAAGAACGAAGGCAAGAGCACATCAACGCTGTGGAGAAGCACCAAATAAAGAAAACAGCAACAGTGGACATTGAAGTAGGATGCCACAGTACACACTTCGTACTTGATAGTGGGGCCACGTGCAACATCATGTGTACGTCGGAGTACGAGAAGATGAATATAAGACCGCCGCTATCACCATCGACCGTTGATGTTTTCACTGGGGCCTCGAAGAAGCCGGTGGAAAACATGGGGAAGTTCATAGAAACACTAATGTACAAGGACCGGTCATGCAGAGAAGAGATACATGTGCTACGGGGAGACATCCCGGCACCATGCCTACTGAGCAATGTCACGGCACAGGTAATGGGCCTCCTAGCCATGGCGTACCACATGTCATAGAAACAAAACATTCTACAAGAACATCCAGACATACTACAAGGCTTAGGGAGGCTAAAAGGGAAACAAATAACATTGTACATCAAGAAGGCAGTCAGACCTATGGCGCAGCATCACCGACGAGTGCCTATACACCTACAATCTCAGGTTGATGAGGAAATATAGAGTCTGCTGGCACAGGACATCATTGAGCCTGCAGAAGGGCCGACTACCTGGGTGTCTCCCATAGTGGCAGTTCCAGAAAAGATCACCCCAAAGATCTGCATATGCGTGGACATGAGTATACCAAACACAGCCATTGAAAGAGAACAACACCCTGAGCCACACCTAAACAACATGATAAGCTGTCTCACTGGAGCATGCCAATTCTCGAAGCTGGACCTGTGCAAAGGGTACCATCAACTGGAGCTCGATGAGCCATCGAGATATCACCAAGTTCTCCACGCACATGGGCCTGTTCCGCTACAAGATCACCCCAAAGATCTGCATATGCGTGGACATGAGTATACCAAACACAGCCATTGAAAGAGAACAACACCCTGAGCCACACCTAAACAACATGATAAGCTGTCTCACTGGAGCATGCCAATTCTCGAAGCTGGACCTGTGCAAAGGGTACCATCAACTGGAGCTCGATGAGCCATCGAGATATCACCAAGTTCTCCACGCACAGGGGCCTGTTCCGCTACAAGCGACTGAGTTTCAGCATATCATCAGCTGCGTAGATATTTCAAGAAACAATAAGGCAGGTAATAAGACCGGTAAAGAACTACAGTGACGACATCCTGGTGTTTGGTCGGTCCGATGAAGCACATGACAATGCCCTACGTGAAGTATGCCTGCAGCTGGAACAAGCAGGACTAACATTAAACGCTGATAGATGCGAGTTGTGAAGAAGTGAACTGGTGTTCTTTGGGCATATCTTCTCTAAAAAAGGAATAAGGCCAGTCCCCAGCAAGGTAGAGACATTAAACAAGGCAAACCCTTCAATAGATGTTGCAGAAGTGAGGTCATTTCTGGGTCTTGATAGTTACTGTGCACGCTACATAAAAGACTTTGCTACCGTGAGCACGCCACTGCGGCACCTAACAAAGCAGGGTCCGAAGTTCAGCTGGTCACATGAGTGTGGCTGGGCATTTGAAGCCATCAGACTGGCCGTGATGGCCGTAGGTCACCTTGCCTACTCTGATCTGCTGCTATGCACTGAGCTGACCGTAGACGCCAGCCCAGTAGGACTAGGGGTAATCATAGCACTACGCCAGCCAGTGAGAGACTCGCCAAGAAAAATTGCAGCAAAGTCTGTCCGACGTTGAAAGAGCATACTCCCAACCTGAAAAGGTGAGCTTAACAGTAGTCAGGGCGTGTGAACACTATCACATGTTCATTTACGGAAAACCATTTACCATCTTCACTGATCATCAGGCTCTGGTGACAATGTTCTATTACTTACCGGTAATCTTCATTACCCTAGGTCTCGTTGTCCTCGTCCCACTCATTAACTTATTGGAGATGACCATCTCCTGACAGAAAAAAAGAGCAGAGGCATGCTGGGACCCTATTACTGCCCCTCCCATTGGGAGTACATAAGCAGTACTTACCCAGCATCCCGTCTGAACAACCAAGCCCAGACAGGAAGGCCGCCCGCCCGGGAGGGACGGAGGGGCGCATGAATGGGATGAGGACAACGGGAACTGGGGTAATGAAGATTACTGGTAAGTAATAGAACATTACCCCCAGGTCCCTTATGTCCTCGTCCTATTCATTAACTTAGAGAATACCAAAGCAGAAACCCGTCCTTCCGCACCCACAAGCACACCCAGGAAACCACAACAAAAGCAGCAAACCAAGGGAGCTCCGAGAAGGAGGAAAAGGGAACCGCAGGAAACAACTGGTCCGTAAGCCAGAACAGGACAGCAGGGCCAAAACAAGGACCGGAGAAAGAAACCAAAAAGCAGAAGGCCAGGGCCTCAACAAGGAGGCCGCCAACCAGAGAAACCAGAGACAGGGCAACCAGAATCAAGACCCAAAGAACACGGCCAAGCAACCCAAAAGACAAGGCTGCCCAGCCCAGAACCAACGGGAAGACACTCCAGCCACAAAGACACGGACCAACAAGGGACGAGGAAGCACAGGCCAGAAACCGGCCCACCCCACCAAACCGAACGACACGGCCCCAGAGAGACTGAAGCAAGAGCCGAACAGGAGCGATACCCAAACACATGGAAAAGACAGGGAAGAGGAAAAAATGCCGAAAATCCTAGGAGGCCAAAACAATCCCACAGGGAAGGAGGCCACCAACCAAATCAGGAAGGCCACCAAACCCAGAACAGCAGGGGAAGAGGAGGACAACCCAAAGACCACAGGCCTGAGACACCCCCAGAAGCACCAGCCGAAAACCCACCAACAAAGGAGAGGCCAACAAGACCGGAAACCCACAATGAACAAGCCCAACAAGGGTGGGGACAGAGCCACCGGCCACAACCCCCAGAAAACCCCCAATCCCAAAAGGGAGGGAAACAAAGCAGTCCAGAGAAACAGGGAACACCCATCAGCCCCCACACCAGGCACAGAGGGCAGAAAAAAACAGGTGCTAACACGGCAGAGGACCGTACAGGCACCCCACACCCAGGCCAAGCAAGCAGCAAGGACAGGAGCAGCCGAAAAAACAGCCACAGGGCGCACAGCACCCAGACCAAAAGCCCACGTGGCCCGACTCAAGCAAAGCCGGAGAGAAGCCCAGCAAACAGCACAAACCAGGGCAACAAACTCCAAAGGAACCAGGAAGCCAGGACCAGAGCCAAGCAACCTGACCGCGCAGGAAGACCCGCAGGCCCAACCAAACCCCGGAAGGAGCCCATGCTGCGCCCAGGCCATAGCAAAAGGGCAGGGAGGAACAGGGAACCCCCAGCACACCACCGCCGGACCACACAGAAGGCTGGAAAGAAACAGAGAAAGCAGCCAAAGCGGAAGCCGGACAAAGCAGAGAAGGCAGAGGGCCAGGCATCAGGAGACCCCAGACAATCCGGCGGCAGGAGGGAGGACCCCACGAGGCAAGAGCACCATGAAACCGCACCCCAACCAGAGAGAGGGGGGGCACCCAAACTTTCCCACACCGGGAACAAAGCCCAGAGAAACAAGGGGGGCAGAAGTGAACCAGGACACCAAAACCAGGAAAGGCCCAGCAAAACACCCCACAGAGCAGGCCGAAACAGCCAGGAAGCCCAGGAGGCACAGCCCGAGGACAACCAGAACCAGTAGGAAGCTGGCAGACCCAGAGCCACAAGACCCAACAAAGGCCCCAACCCAGGTGAAACAAGACCGGGAAGAGAACCCCCAGCAGGAGAAGGCCCCAAAGGACCCCCCAGGACGTGGCCGCAACTGCAGAGCGCCCCGCCAGGACACAAAAGATATCCCAGGCAAGAACGCAGATCCCAAAAAGAAGAACAACATGCAGGAGCCGAAAAGCCCCAGCAGACACCCAGCCAGGCACCCAGCACAGGAACCAGACGATACCAGAACCCCACAGGGAACAAACACACCAGAGAGCAGACGGACCCAAGAGCCAACAGCACTCAGCATCCCAGGCAGCCAAGCAGGTACCAAACCGGCCCTACCATGCACAACAACTGAGAGCAGAGGAAAGTAGGCGCAGAACGGGAGCATGGGCATAGGCCACCAACCGGGAGAACTGCAGAACAGAAGAGGGGAATCAGGCGCCCACCAAGGACATGGCAGCAGCAAAAGACAGCCAGGCACAAACAGCAGCGGCACAAACCCCCGGGTCCAAAAGGCGAACCGCCACCGGAAACACAAACCGGGTGTTGGGGGGCGGTGGGAGGGCCACGGAAAAGAAGAGAAGGTGCCCAGCAACCCCAGCCAGAGAAGCCGCACCAAGCATCCCCAGGAGGCCCCAACCGGGAATAAACCAGGCAGGAACACAGGCAGAACCAGGAGGGGCAGGCAGGAAACACCAGAAGCAAGCCAAAGGCAAGCACTAGGAGAGCAAGGGCAGGAGCAAACAAGAACAGAAGCCGCCAGACCCCAGAAGCAACCAAGCACACAGAAGGCCCCGGGACAGCATGGGAACAGAACAGGAGAACAGAACAGCCACATCCAAGGCAGCACAAACAACCCAGGCGCAGGCAGAGTGCCCCAGAGAGCACCAGGAACAACTCCAAGAAGCCGCAAGAGGGACCAGGCGAAACCCGATGGACAGGAGGAAGAAAGCCAGAAACCAGGATCCCCCGCGCCCCAAACTCCGACCAACCACACCGAAGCCAGGAAGCGGAGGCGCACAACCAGCAACACAAGTGGAGCATAGGCCACAACACAACAGCCAGCTCGCAGTGGAGGCAAGGCTACTCAAAAAAAGTGCGGAAGCAGCACAACCAAGGCCAGGCCACGACACCAGTGACACCCCGATAAGTAGGGATGCAGTGGGACTGAAAGAAAAGCGGGAAAAACCCACGGCAGGCAAACAGGACCCCAGGGGTGCCAACAGGTCCCACCCCCATGCAGCCCCCCAAGGAGCTGGAACACCAACCCACCACCAGCTGGGGGCAGGGCGCCAGAGAGGAAACTGAAGAAGGGGGAACCGAAGCGCAACCCCAACAGGCCACCGCCGAGGAAGCAAGAGGCGACCCCGACACAAGAGCAGCAGAGGGCAATGCAGAAGCAAGCAGGCAGGGAGACCCTAACAACACTTGGGAGCCCCAGGAGCAAGCACAGACAGAGCCAGGAAAAGAAGGGAACCAGCCCCCTCAGAGGCGACAGGAACCCATGCCAATCCGAGGCAGGCCACCAAACAGAAAGCGCAAAGGCCAACAACAGAGAGAAGCAGCCAACGAAAGCCAGGGAGAGGAGAACCCCCCCACAACAGGGCCTGAAAGATAATGCAGGAGCACGAGTGGCCAGGAGCAGGGCACCAGCCGAAGGCAGCAAACCAAACGGAGAAGCCTTGGGACAGAAACACCCACCTCGCAGACCAAGGCAGAAGAGCACAGGTAGGTGGCACCACAGAAGGGAAACTTACCCGCAATCCCAGGCGAAGGAAGCCAGCGCCAAAACCAAAACGCAACTGAGGGGCAGAGCAGTCAAAAGAGCAACAAACCCAGAAACAGTCCCGCACCCCGACCCAGAGGCCAGCCGTGTGAAGCAAGGAGCAGGGGCGAGCATAAGCAGCATCACAGCGGGAGACTCCTCTGCCCCCGGTACGCAGAGAAGAGGAGCCTGAGAAGAGGAAGAGGCAGCGGCAGGAAAACCCCACACAAGCCACCGACACAGTGGCGCCATTAACCAGCATCCCACAAGACAGGGGAACGGGGAGAAAAAGAACCCCGAAGCACGCCGAAAGCAGAACCAGGCACCTCCAAGTGACCCAGCAGCAGGCACAGCCACCAACGCAGCCCCCTCCCCGCGAGAGCGATGCAGCAGGTCAGCCCAGAGGAGGAGGAAAGGAGCCCGGACAGGAACACACAGAGGAAACACAGCCCCCTAAACCAAGGTGAACCAGGGCAGCATATGCCAGAAACAACCAGCACAGCGGGGACGGAGACCAGGAGGACCCACAGGCCCAGCAGGCCACCTGTGAGGAAAACCACATGGAACACATCATCGTCGGAAGGCATATCCGGCCTCAGTCAACAGTGCCCAGCGACAGCATGGAGAGCAACATCAACCCGCTCCGGAGCCAGGGTAATTGGCAGGAAGACAGCCAGAACACGCAAAACGTGTACCAGGCGCGCCGGTGAAAAACAACCGGAGCGGGGCCAACAGGAACAACAAGGCCGCCACCGGGTACAGAGGAACACGCAGCCACCCACCAAAAACACAACCAGCAATTCAACCCCGAAAAGGACACTTGCAGAGGAAGTGAGGGAGAACGTATGTTACGCATGAAGGAGGTCCCGGGTTCAAACCCCAGCAGCTCCAGGAGTCTCTGCAGCACAGCACGGCATTCTCCAGAAGGTCAGCCAGCCAAAACATCCCCAAGCCGTGACACACCGGGGGAAAAAGAAAAAATCCGGCAAGCGGGACTCACCCGGAGCGGGGTAGGGGGGCAACTCCAGGACAAGGCCCCCCACCCCAACGGCCAGGACACCAGAGACCGGCATGAACACAGGAAGAGAAGCACATCCACCCGGCCAGGCTCAGGAAGAGACACAAGCAACCCGGAAGAAACCCGGGAGACCAATCCCCAGACGCAAAGAACCGGGAGGCCAAGCAAGATACCGGCTCCAACAGGGACAGACTCACAGCAAGCCCAGCAGGCAAGGAGAAAGCCCACGGAAAACCCCACACCTGCACAGCCAGGTAGCCGGGCGAGGGGGGGAAGTGAAGCCCAGCCACACCAGCCCAGCAGGAGCAGTATCAGCACACCACCTTTCTGTCGACAGACAGAAAAAAAGAACAGACGGGATGCTGGGTAAGTACTGCTTATGTACTCCCGGTGGGAAGGGGCAGTATTAGGGTACCGGCATGCCTCTGCTCTTTTTTTCTGTTGAGAGATGGTTATCTCCAATAGGTTAATGAATGGGACGAGGACATAACAGACCTGGGGGTAATATATGGCAATCCGAATGCAAAGATGCCGCCTCGCATTTTAAGATAGTGCACAAGCCGGGCAAAAAGCACAACTCTGCTGACTACATGTCTCGACATCCCTTACCACAGGCACCAGAAAAGACCACAATGGCAGAAGAATATCTCAACTTCGTACTAAGACAGAACACGCTGGTGCCGATAATACTGGCTGAGCTAGATCAGGAGACAGAAAAGGATGACACAATGCAAGCGGTGAAAGCAACAACAAGACAGCTAAGATGGAGACACATCAACAACAATTGAACACTGGGGGACGGAGTCAACAAGGAGGACATGATAGCATTCAAAAAGATACATCACAAACTATCAGAGACTGAAAATGGCATACTAATGCGAGGAACAAGGATATTAATGCCAAGAGGGCTACGCCGACGGACTGTCAGTTTGGCACACGAGTTGCACAGACGCATAGTCGAGACAAAGAAGATGCTACGGAAGAAGGTACGGTTCCCTGGTCTCGACACCATTATGAGCTGTCACATCTGTCAAACAACAGGACAGCCAGCGAAGCTGGAACCACCACAAATGTCTGAACTTCCAAAGGCAGTATTGACAACGTTGGCGGCAGACTACTATGGGCTGATAGACACAGGCAACTACTTGCTCGTGATCATTGATAAATACTCGAGATTTCCCATGGTACACCACGTCTCCTCGACATCAGCCACTGCAACACTGCCAGTACTAGATGACATATTTGCAGCCTGGGGATCACCAGACAAAAAAGACAGACAACGGCCCTCCATTCTCAGGGGAGGAGTTAAAAAAATTCACCTTCACCCACCTAGCCATTCATCACAGGAAGATAACGCCTCTGTGGCCATAAGCGAATGGTATGGTGGAGAGGTTCATGGGCAACATCAAGAATGCTGTCCAAAGAGCAAAGCTGGCACAGATCTCTATAGGACAGGTGCTCTGTCAAGTATTACAAGACTATAGAAACACCCCCCACAGCTCCACATGAGTTAGTGCTGGGAAGGACAAGCAGAACACGGCTACCACAGTTGGAAGCGAAGAGGTCATCAGAACACAGCAGCATTGCTGTCAGGGACCAGGAGGCAAAAGAAATGATGAAAACATAAGCAGACGCCAGGGGACATGCCACAACAGTGCACCTCAAGCAGGGAGACCAAGTGATAGTGCGTCAGCGGCAACGGAGAAAGTCTGACAGTCCATTCACAAGGACCAGCTAATAGTAATGGAGGTCAAGGGGCCAATGATCATGGTGGAGACAGGCCCATACCGAATAGCAAGAAACAGTTCTCACTTCAAAGGAGTGAAGACCATCAATGAAGACGGAGAGGACGCTGTGGCAGAGAACACAGGAGCACAAGAGAGAAACAGAGCAACAGACAAAGAAGGAAGATGGATGGACAAGAGTGAAGGACAAGAAGAGGAATCACAAAAAGAAGAGGAAGAGATTTGTACAAAAAGAGAGAGAAAAGGGACAAAAAGACTGATTGAAGAAATTTAGCAATGGGGATGACCACACGCTCTCCGTTCTTTTTGATTTCCATATCTATCTCTCTCTCTTTCTCTATCTTTCTCTTTCCCCTATCGTTTCAACACAATACACAAATAACTCTCTCTGCCTCTCTATCTTCACATTCTTTCGTGACAAGGGGGGAAATGTGAGCTGAGGTCAGGGGCCCCAGGACCCTGCACTCGGACCGAGGGGAGGGGATAGAGACCGGACACCACTTCCGGTCAGGAAGTGGGGCGTGCATTACACTGGACGAGGGCAGAGGGAACGGACGTGCATGTGGGCACGAGGCAACCTAAGGAATAAAGAATATACTGAACACTTACCAGTCTCGGCATGGGTAATTAGCACAACACAACACCCACCACCACTGCGAGGAGCAAGGCTCTTTCTTCCAGACAGTCCAAACACTTGTCAGTCACATGCTCTTCAGCAAAGCTTTTTATTTATTTATTTTTATTTCATGTAGCACGAACTCGATCCGAAGGCATCCGAGTACTTTTAGACGAGCACCAGTTGCCTCACAGATAGACACATTAATTTTGTTAGACAAGGGAAGATTCTGTAATTTGCCCAGAATCACCGGATGTTGAGCGGCCCTACCGAGACTCGAGCTGGTTCCACCAGTTTAGAGGTCGACTGCTCTAGCAGTTAGGCCACATCCTCTCTCCATAGGAGCTTGCTGTATTGTGGCCATCTTGTAAGAACTCATTCAAGTTGAGGCTCCAGATATTTTAGCTTAATGTTTGCTTTAACAGTTTTAAAGAGTAACCAGCGCACTGAGGAGCAGATCCTGAACAAAGGTGTACAAAGCAGCACTGGAAAGGACGGTGCAGTGCTGCCCCCTTGTGACAATGACTGGATCTGGTACCAGAACAAGTGTTACAGTTTCTCTGAAGGCTACGGAAACTGGACTGGGGGCGGAAACTCGTGCGCTGCACTGAACTCCACCCTGGCACTGATTGACACCCAAGACGAACTGGTAAGAGCTGTGAAACTGCGCCGTTCAGTGTGTTTCTTAAAGTCTCTTGTGTATATTACCCCTGAATTGTCTGCCTCAAGTTCTAATCAGCGTTTTACCTGGGCCCAATTCTTTTTACTTCAATTATAGGCTGGGTGTTTCTCATAAACCCGTGAGGTCAGTCCTCCAATGGACCTTGCTCATCGCAATGAGGGGTGAGAGAAATAGGGTGTCTACAGTTGGTTACCCAATGAGGACCAATTATTGAAAACCAATTTACAGATTGTAATGAGATTTAAATTCACCAAGCTCAAAACCATACTATAGCAATATAGGATAACAAGAAATCCAAACTTCCTGAAGAAGTTCAGACGGGCCAATCAATCAATCAATCATATCATTTGTAAAGCGCACTACTCACCCGGGAGGGTCTCAAGGCACTGGGGGGGGGGGGGGGGGGGGAAATGCTGCTACTGCTCGAAAAGCCTGGTCATGAGGAGTTTTCTGAAGGTCAGCAGGTCTTGGGTCTGCCGTATGTGGATTTGTAGGGTGTTCCACGTCTTGGCGGCGAGGTGGGAGAACGATCTGCCGCCTGAGGTCGCTCTTCGGAAGCAGGGGACTGGAGCGAGGGCGAGGTCGGCGGAGCGGGGCTGGCGGGTGGGGGTGTAGAAGCTGAGTTGTCTGTTGAGGTACGTTGGTCCAGTGTTGTGGAGTGCCTTGCGTGTGTGGGTGAGGAGCTTGAAGGTTATCCTCTTGTTGACCGGGAGCCAGTGTAGGTCTCTCAGGTGGGGTGTGATGTGGCTGTGGCAAGGGATGTTGAGGATCGGGCGTGCAGAGGCGTTTTGGATGCGTTGGAGCCGTCTCAGGAGTTTGGCCGAGGCTCCTGCGTAGAGGGCGTTTCCGTAGTCCAACCTGCTTCTGACAAGGGCCTGGGTGACTGTTCTTCTCGTTTCAGTAGGGATCCACTTGTAGATCCTACGGAGCATGCGGAGGGTGTTGAAACAGGAGGAGGAGACGGCGTTGACCTGTTTAGTCATGGAGAGGGTGAAGTCGAGGATGACCCCTAGGTTGCGTGCGTGGTCAGTGGGTGTTGGAGCGGTTCCCAGTGCGGTCGGCCACCAGGAGTCATCCGAGGCCGAAGGGTTGGATGCGAGGATGAGGACCTCCGTCTTGTCCGAGTTCAGCTTCAGTCGGCTGTTCCTCATCCATTCAGCAACGGCCTTCATTCCTTCGTGAAGGTTGGTTTTGGTGGTGTGGGGTCCTTGGTGAGGGAGAGTATCAGCTGGGTGTCATCGGCGTAAGAGAGGATGTTGAGGTTGTGCCGACGGGCGACGTGGGCGAGCGGTGCCATGTAGATGTTAAACAAGGTTGGGCTTAGGGATGAGCCCTGGGGTACGCCGCAGATGATCTCGGTGGCTTCGGAGCGGAAGGGGGGAAGGCGGACGCTCTGTGTTCTGCCGGAGAGGAAGGAGGTGGTCCAGTCTAGGGCCTTCTCTTGGATCCCAGCGTTGTGCAGGCGTGTTCGTAGTGTGTGGTGACAGACCGTGCCGAATGCGGCTGACAGGTCCAGGAGGATGAGGGCCGCCGTTTCTCCGTTGTCCAGCAGGGACTTGATGTCGTCGGTGGCGGCAATGAGGGCAGTCTCGGTGCTGTGGTTGCTGCGGAACCCGGACTGGGAATGGTCCAGGAAGTTGTTCTCCTTGAGGTAGCGGGTCAGTTGTTCGTTGATGGTCTTTTCGATGACCTTTGCCGGGAACGGGAACAGGGAGATGGGTTTCTTGAGTAAGGCGTTGATCTCGTCATGCTTCCAGCTCTCCGGGAAGGTTGCTGTCTCGAAGGAGGTGTTGATGACTTTCCGGAGATGGGGTGCGATGGATGTGCTGGCTTTGTTGAAGATGTGGTGTGGGCATGGATCTGACGGAGATCCAGAGTTGATGGTGTTCATGATCTTGATGGTGTCATCGTCGTTGATGTTGGTCCAGTAGAGCAGGCGGTTGGTGCGGATGGTGGTCGTGGGGGCGGAGGTCTCAGTGGTTGTCGGGGTGGTCGTGGCGTTGAAACTGTCGTGAATGTCTGTGATCTTGCGGTGGAAGAAGGTGGCCAGCGAGTCGCACATGTCTTGCAAGGGTGGGACGTCGTTGGTGTTGGAGCTGGGGTTGGAGAGCTCCTTCACGATGTTGAAGAGCTCTTTGCTGTTGTGCGCGTTGTTGTCTAGGCGGTCTTTGAAGGAGGCCTTTTTGGTGGATCTGATGAGGTGATGGTGTCTGCGGGTGGCTTTCTTGTGGGCGGCGTGGCTGTCCGGTGTTCGTTCACTGTGCCAGATCTTCTCCAGATTTCGGCAGGTTTGCTTGGAGGCCCGGAGGTCTTCAGTGAACCAGCTGGCTTTCTTGTTGGTATGATTGTTGGAGGGTTTCTTGATCAGGGCGAGAATGTTGGCGCAGTCGTTGATCCACTGTCTGAGGTTGCGGGCGGCGGTGCCAGGGTCGGTATGGTCGGCGGGTGGGCTCTGGGCGAGGGTGGTGGTTACCTGGTCTTCGGTGACTTTGCTCCAGCAGCTGTGAGGCATCTGTTGGGTGTGATGGTGCGTGGTGGGTTGCTTAAAGGTGAAGTGGATGCAGCAGTCGTCGGTCCAGTGGAGTTCGGTGGTATGGTTGAAGGATCATGCAACCCAATAACTCTGTTACCCCAATGCAAATTAACATCAGTATTCTTATTATTATTATTGTTACTTATTAGGTGCTACAAATCAGAAGGTTTTGACTACATGTTGGGTTATTCTGAGTTAAGAACTAATAGCGCGGCTAAAAATCCATGTTTTAAGAGCTTTTTTAAACTGTCTGTGGTCAGTGTTGACACGAAGTTTTATTGCAAGCTGGCTCCAGTATTGAGTGTCTATGTAAGAGAATGACCTACCCCCATTTTTGACGGTGCAAATGCGGCTCTGGTATAACAAAAGTTTCCTGCAAGACCCAAGATAGCATTTCAGTTTTTTCTGTAAAGACAGTGGTCCATTTGCATAGAGAGATTTGTGACAAAACAGAAGTTTAAACTGTGATTGTTTTTTTATGTGCAGCCATGGAGGCTTCTAAGAAGGGGTTCTGAAGGCGACCGGGGTGGAAGGTGTCAAACTAGACGTGCCTCTGTTTATTTATTTATTTATTTATTTATAGAGTTTTGTATAGCGCGAACAAGACCCGTGGGTATCAGAGCGCTGAACATAAAAAGATTACAGAAGTGACAATTATCACACCAATTATAACAACAAACAGTTGTGAGGTAGAAACGGTATGGTACAAGGTGACTAGATAAAAGGCATTGAGAGGTGCGTTAGTCTCAGCTTGTGTCATAGTCATATCTTCAAGCTCGCTGAAGTAGGGTTACATAACATTATCAATACAAATATTTATATAATTAGCCGTTAAGAGTTGCATAGGTTTAGCTTGTCATAGTAGTCATAAATATAATAAAGTGAGGTAGAGGTTATATAGTTTGAGCTGTGAGATACAGTGTATAAGCTCCCAAATATATGAGGTAGCAGTACAGGGCGTAGCCAAGGCTTGGACGGGAGTCTTTCATTTATTTGATATTGAATTTCAAATTATTCATGATGAGTATCCCCTCTTTGGACTAAATGTTCAAATCAATCAATAGTCTGTAGTTTTCTCTACGTGGGGTATTTACTCATCAAGTGGCTCTTTAGTTCCCGTTTGAAAGTTACCGTACTTTGAATCTTCCTGATGTTTGGAGGGAGTGAATTCCAGACTCTGGGTGCAGCTCCGGAGAAGGCTCGATCATAGGTCCTTTTCTTACGGAAGAAGGGCGGCCGCAATAGCAGCTCATTAGCGCTTCTGCTTGGTCTGTTGCCTCCCGAAAGTTTAATTTTCTTGGCTAGGTATCTAGGCATGTTGTAGTGAACCGCTTTGTGGGTAATACAGGCCATTTTCATTTGAATTCTGGCCTCATACGGTAGCCAGTTTAGGGCTTTCAGGTGGGGCGATATATGATCGAATTTCTTCGTTCCCGTGATGAGTCTTGCCGCTGCGTTGAGACAGGCTTTTAGTGGTGCTATGGATGTCTTGGGTAGGCCAGCTAACGTGGTACAACCATATTCAATCCTTGAGATAACTAGCGATTGGGTGGCCAGTTTTAGATCTGCCTCAGAGATAAAGGGTTTTAGTTTTCTTAGATAGTTCAAATGGAAGCGGGCACTCTTGGCCATTGAGTTAATGTGGGCTTTCATGTCGAGGTTCTCATCTAACGTGATTCCCAGTGATTTAGCTGAGTTAACTAGGGTCGGAGTGCAGTTTAGCGCAGTCACCAATTTCACCCATTCCTTTACCTCCGGTTGGCTCCTTTTTGGTGAGATTAGCAGGAATTCTGTTTTGTGGGCATTTAGTTTCAGATGGTTATTTGTTAACCATTGCAACGCTTTCTTTAGTGTGTCATTCATTCGGTCGACGTCATCACGGGAGGTGATCTTTATGTATATTTGCGTGTCGTCTGCATACATGTGATAGGATATCCGTGATTTTTGGAGAATCTCCGTAAGAGGTTCTACATATAAGTTGAATAGATCTGGTGATAGAGTTGAGCCTTGTGGGACCCCGATAGTGTTAGGGCATGGGGAGGAGGTTGCTTGGTTGATCAGGAATAGTTGAGTCCTGTTCTGTAGGAAAGAGTTGAACCATTTCAGTACGTTTCCGGATAGACCCATCCTGTCTTGAAGCCTGGTCATTAGTATTTCGTGATTTACCGTGTCAAAAGCTGATGACAGGTCTAGTAGGATCAGTAGGCATGCCTGATTTCGGTCTAGGGCTTGTAAGGCGTCATCAACAATATGCAGGATCGCAGTTTCAGTACTATGTCCTGTTCTAAATCCTGATTGGCAGTAGTCTAGTAATGCGAACTTAGCGATGTGTTGACTCAGTTGGCCCTGTACGCATTTCTCAATCAGTTTGGCCAGTAGAGGTATGTTGGTCACTGGTCGATAGTTATTCGGGTCTGTCGCATCCGCTGTTGGTTTTTTGATGATGGGTACTACCTGCCCCGTTTTTAGGCAGTCAGGGAGGGTCCCTTGTGTAAGTGAGGCATTTATTATCTCGGTCCAGATCGGAACTAGAGTGTGGCTGATTTCTCTTACACACTTTGACGGTAGAGGGTCTTGATAGTGGTTGTTCGGTCTAAGTTCGGCTAGCTTTCTGGCAATCTTACCCTGGTCATATAGTTCGAATGTGTCCCAATTTGCTTTATTTTTTGTTTGAGGACCCTCTGTTGTCTCATTAGCCTCATTTTTAGGTGAGGGAAGGGTCCCAAGGTTGGCCGCTGCACTTGTGAGCTCGACTTCTAGTAGTTTGGTTTTTTCCGAGAAAAATGCGGAGAATTCCTCACAGCTTATGGGAGTTTTTGAGTTCTCGTGGGTTGTTTTGGCTAGTTTGTTTGACTGTTGTTTTAGGATCTCGAAGAGTTTTCGTGGTCTGTTTTTGGCATTATCCAGTTCGGCCCTTATAAATTCTTTTTTGGAGTTGATTATCTTTTTGTTATATTGTTTTCTGGTTTTTCTGTATTTTGGACCAACTGAAGTTTTGAAAATAGTCCATCATTGAATGAAATGACAAAGTGTCATTAGGGGTGAGGTTGGATGTGACCTGACCTCATGATTGGAATATATATGAGTTTGAGGGACCTCTGATGTGTATAATATGTTGAGAAACCTTTTTTTTCTCGTGCAATATTTTGCAATTCAGCCCGACCATTAGCATGGCCCCCGTGTAACATCACAACAAATTCAAAAATATATGACGCAATGAATTTGCGCTTAAAAAATGATATATTATTACACTCACCCTCAGTCTCACTTACTCACAGTTTCTCTGAAACATTCACTCCCCGCTCACAGACCCACTTAGACATTACCGCACTTAGAACTGGACCCTCATTCTCATTCTCTGATGCATCTGTAGCAGTAAGTTCAACTGGAATGCCTTTTTTGGTCGCTATGTTGTAGAGCATGCCACAAGTAGCCACAATCTTGCAGCAGGTATATGGGCTGTACTGTAGTGCCCCTCTGCTTTTTTGCAGGCATTGGAACCGGCTCTTTAGTACTTGACTGGGCATTGTGCGCAAAGTGCACCTCGCGGCCAAGGACAGCTTGGCAGTGCAATTTCCAGACAGCTGGCCCACCCTCAATGTGTGTTTCAGGGGAGCTGATGTCCCTTGACTAGTGCTTGCCTCCTGGGTAGCTAGAATCCAGACTGGACTCTTCCTGGTTGATCTTTGTTGCAGAGCATTTGTTACCCTGGGTTGGTGCTGTACCTCTCTGGTTGGTCATTGTGCCTCAAACTTGGTGAGGAGGCAGATTTTACCTCTCAACGCACAAGTACCTTCTCCAGGGTAGTTGTGGCAACGGCGGAGCCGGGGAGCTGCAGTTCAAGAGTTTGGATTCTGCAGTTTGGTGACTGCAGTTGCAGGGGAGTGGCTCCTCTGTTCCAAGCGAGTTCTTAGGCAGTTTTCTGAAGTGCTTGAGGGCCTCTGCTATTTGTAGAGTTCTCAGCTTCAGGACGAGACAGTGTCTTTGAAGCTTCCCACCCTGGAATGTGCTTCACCCCTGAAGCGGTGTATTGACCTTGGGCCAGGGCATGCTTTGTTCTCAACCTCTGAGAACCAGGGCTCTCCTCCCAAGAGGTTAGAACGGTGTCTGGAGGTGATAGACTGGTCAAGACCAGTCTGAAATGCACAAGTAGTCGGTAGGTTTTCAGGGGACCCCTCGAAGGGGTCCTCTTTGTGCACTTATTATTAAATCCAACACTGAAATGGAAGAGATTTATGGTACCAAACATCTTTGGTTTCATTAAAACCATCATCGAGCTAGGAAACCTGTAATGATGAGTATCTGGCCCGTGCACTCCTTATGGCTTTTATTGCACACTTACAATGCCTCGGATTGGACTTAGACATTGTAGGGTTAAACCTGCTCAAGAAGATATGTCCGCACATGAGATATAGTGCCCCCTCCCATGCGTCTGTAAGGCCTGCTGTAGGGGTGGCTTACCTATTTCCGATGCAGTGACTGCGGGCTTGGCACATAGGGTGGTGTTCCATGTTGACTCTTCTGTTTTGTCTGTACCAAGACATGCGGACTGCAATGGCAGAGTGCATGGCCTTAGTGGGGTGGCACATTTTGGTGCTGGGACCCCAGTGGTCCCTCTTCAGCACCAATGCTTTAGGCACTAGGGGTACCATTTACTAAGGACTTACAAGGGGGTGTAAAAATGAAATACAGGACAGCGAACTAAAATGGGTATGAGAGACTAGGGGGAAAATAATAAAGCTATGCAATAAGATGAGCATTAATGTGTTCCCTACTGTCTCCACGGCTATTATTGATAAAAAAGTTACTCAGGTCGATGGGGAAGGAAATATTGCATGCATAGGACAAAATCTATCTTGCAAGTAAAACTTCGATTTGTTTTATGATTGATGCATGGAATAATGATCAATGCTTCCCCCATATTGATAAGTTACCGGCCCGTCAATTACAAAATTAGGTTTTGAGGGTAAGAATTGGGGTAAACCCTTGTTATATGAACAAACCGGTAAAGCAGGCTATAATCAATCAGGAAGGAAGCTGCACCTGCTCCTTAGGGCCCAAATGTGATATGCCGCATATCTTACTTGATTTTCTGAAGTTTTTGGACTTACGTATTACGTTTTTAAAACCAATATTTATGAAATATGAGATCAAAACTAGGACCCAGGCTGTGACATTGATGACAAAAATGGCCCACTTAGATATTGCTGTGGCTATGGGGAAATATGTGCTAAAAGTGAAGGGATTTTTATATATTTTTAACAAGTTTTAACAATTAGTTACTTTTAAAACAGATAATCGTGGATTTTTAGTTCAAACATGTTCGAGGATGTATTTATGTGTGTGAATGAAATGCTTTATTTAATCTTTTAGATGAACTTTTATTGATATGTTTTGTTTGTGGACCAACGGTCCGAATAAACGCAAAATAAACCTGAACCTGACAAGGGGGTGCTGAAGTTGTGTCAGTTGAGAGAAATTGGTACCGTTTTTGGAAGAAGCTCTGGCACTGGGTACCTGGTTAGTATGGGCCCAGAGCAAATTCATTTGAAATCACATCAACAGGCAAAAAGTGGGACGGCTACCATGTCCAAAAGAGGCATTTCCCTACAGGGATTACTTGTGGGGTGATAAAATCAAAAGCTACAAGACAGGTTGCCTGATAGACCAATCTCTTGCTTATAAGATCACTCCATTCTGTGACTCTTCATTTAATGCTATACAAGGCTCCCTGCTTAGGCAACTGTATCTGAAGTTTAGGTATGGGATGCTCCCAGTAGCACAGCTCCCCTCTAGATGGAGGAAGCTCAATAGAGCTCCCAAGTTGTGCCCAGCATGAAAAAACCCCTCTGAGTCTATCTCTAATTTCCTATACTTTTGCATCGCTGCATTGCTTACAGAGCACTGCACAAGAAATGGATCATCTCACTGTGCCACCATATCAGTCTTGGGACCCCAGAAATAGCTCTCAGGATCCTTAAGTCCGAGAGAAGTGATTGTGGTTGGTATGGCCAAATGTTGACAGGCAGACAGGATATTTCAGAATCGCTTAGAAGGAACAACTGCGTGCCCGCTTGACCCTAGGATGCAGAATTGTGTGACTGTAGGATGTGCCGCCCACCTTTGAAATAGCTGTCCTTATGCTTTAATCTCTATAATAATCCACATTTGTAAAGCGCGAACAATCACCCGTAAGGGTCTCTAGGCACTGGGGGCCGTCGGGAAGATTAAGCAAGCTATTGCCCTGAGTCACATGGTGCTGGGCTAACCTGCCGCCGGAGCCGGGGATCGAACCGTGATCCCCAGATTCCAGCGTCAGTCGCCCTGGCCGCGGAGCCACACCTCTCCTATATAAATATTTAAGAGACTGCTAATATAAGAAACTGACAAATATCGGTTATTTTCTTAGAGCGGATGTTGTTTTTAAATAGCTGTTAGCATTTAATGTTATTTGTCTGCTTTTAACAGATGAAATGTGAATTTTAAGAAATGGATTATTTTTCACGTTAGTACTGTCAGCATGAGTTACTTAATTTCTTTAGGGAGGTTAGTCTGGAACAGTCACGTCAAGCTATCCTTTCATGCAAATCTGGCTCCCCTCTTGACCTGTGCCCTTCGAAGGTACTTCATACTATCACTGATATAATCAATCCTATGATCAACAAAATAATAACTTCCTTACTCATGCAAGCAGTACTAGCATCTAATTGAAAAATGGCAACAGTTAAGCCTCCCCTAAAAAAAGCTATTACTAGATCCCAACACTCCCTCGAACCTCAGAACTATTTCCCTTTTACCCTGCATGGTAAGCAGTCAAAATATAAAAATTTTAATATCGACCTACAGTAATATTGAGTTTTTAATATCATAGGGGCAGAATATCGATGACCAGAATATCGACCTTAAGGTAAGTAATATCGTTTTTTATATCGAAGTAAGTAATATCGAAGTTAGTAATATCATTAGCAAAAATATTGTTGTTAATAATATCGATATTTATATTAGTGTTATGTACTTTAGTATGTATTTTATATGTACGTTTAACATTTTTTGTAATGTATATTTAATATTTTTAAATATATGTGTTAAATGTTTCGAAATTTGTAATTTTTTTAAAGTCAATTTTGCTTTTTAGTACCAGTATCCAACACTTTCCCTACTGTCGCGCTCTCTGTAGTGGGAGTAGTAATTTTAACCCCTACGCTATCAAACTTTCCCTACTGTTGCACTCACTGGAGTGGGAATAGTAATTTTCCCACCTACGCTATCCAAAACTTTCCCTACTGTTGCACTCACTGGAGTGAGAATAGTAATTTTAACCCCTACGCTATCCAAAACTTTCCCTACTGTTGCACTCTGTGGAGGGGGAATAGTAATTTTAACCCCTGCGCTATCCAACACTTTCATACTGTTTCACTCACTGGAGTGGGAATAGTACTTTTTGCCCCTACGCTATCCAAAGCTATCCCTACTGTGGCACTCACTGGAGTGGGAATAGTAATTTTCCCACCTACGCTATCCAAAACTTTCCCTACTATTGCACTCACTGGTTTGAGAATAGTAATTTTAACCCCTACGCTATCCAAAACTTTCCCTACTGTTGCACTCTCTGGGGGGGGAATAGTAATTTTAACCCCTGTGCTATCCAACACTTTCATACTGTTTCACTCACTGGAGTGGGAATAGTACTTTTTGCCCCTACGCTATCCAAAGCTATCCCTACTGTCGCACTCACTGGAGTAGGAATAGTAATTTTTACCCCTACGCTATCCAACACTTTCCCTACTGTTGCACGCCCTGGAATGGGAATAGTAATTGTAACCCCTACGCTATCCAACACTTTCTCTAGTGTTGCACTCACTTGAGTGGGAATAGTCATTTTTACCCCTACGCTATCCAACACTTTCCCTACTGTTGCACGCCCTAGAATGGGAATAGTAATTGTAACCCCTACGCTATCCAACACTTTTTCTAGTGTTGCACTCACTGGAGTGGGAATAGTCATTTTTTCCCCTACGCTATCAAACACTTTCCCTACTCTTGCACTCACTGGGGTGGGAATAGTAATTTTTACCCCTACGCTATCCAACATTTCCCTCCTGTTGCACTGTTTGGAGTTGGAATAGTAATTTTATTACCTCCACTATCTAATATTTGTTGTATTATTTTAGTTAATGTAGTATATAAGTAATATTAAAAAGATTAAAAATAATTAAACATTTTGAATTTGTTATTTATATTTATTTAACTTTTACTGATAATATTGTTTTATGTTTATAGATGTATTTATAATTTATATAATAATCATTTTTTAATAGAAGTTATTAAAAAATTATTAAAATTATTATAAAGTGTATATGTATATATTATATTATATGTATAATTATTTGTTACGTTATATTTATATTACTTAACATTTGTAAACATTTTAAAATATGTTTAACTATGTTTATTTTAATTATATTTATTATTAACTTTATTTTACATAATTGAACTTAAATATAAAACAATATTTTTAACAACAATATTTTTTACATCAATTTTTCCCCCTGATATTGTTGTACTTACCATAATGTAGATAGGATGTCGATAGTCTTGACTTCGATATTCTTGCATTGATATTTCTGTAGGTCAATATTCTGACCTTCGATATTTTGTCAGTGATTCACCCTGCATAAGCAAAATATCCGAAAGACTAGTAAATATCCAGCTGACAGCTTTTCTGTAAAGAAGCTAATATTCTATACCCAAGTTAATCTGGTTTCAAGCCTGGACACGCAACAGAGTCAGTACTGCTACATACCACGGAAACGCTTAAATTCGCCTTGGATCAAGGGAAAAATGCAGTGCTGATTCTGTTGGATCTATCGGCTGCATTTGACACTGTCTCCCATGGTATCGTGGGAGACCGACTAGAATCTTGTGGCATAGGGCATAGGGCCCTTGTCTGGTTGAAATCATTTCTAGAGAATAGAAACAAATAGTTACCCTCGGCCACAACCAATCAAAGGAGAAATCCCTGCATTCTGGGGTCCCATAGGGCTCAGCCCATAGCCTAACACTCTTTAATATCTATATGGCCCCTCTGCTTAACCTGAATTCATCTTTAAACATAGAAACTATTTTGATGCTGATGACACTCAGTTAATACTAACTTTAGATAAAGATTCCACTGCTCCAGAGGAATAGTCCTAACCCTGTCTCTCAGCCAAAAAAACAGAGATCATTCTGTTAGGCAAATCTAATACCTTTGTGCCTGGACAGTGGTGGCCGAATGACTCCACCTCCGCCAAACACAGTGGAGGTTGTGAGGAACTTGGGAATAAAATTTGATGCCTCACCATCCTTCCATCAGCAAGCTCTCTCAGTAGCCGGCATTTGTTTCCACACAATAAAGTCTCTTAAAACGTTCTTCAATCTGTTACCAAATACAGCTAGAAAGACAGTTGCAGTGGCCCTAATCCTGTCCTGTCTAGATTACTGTAACAGCTTGTATGCAGGCAGCAATAAGGAAATCCTGAAAAAATTACAGATAGTAAAAAACACAGCACCTCGCCTGGTACTAAAATTGCCTCGGGGCTCTTCAATATCAGCAGCTCTGAAGGTACTAAGCTGGCTGCCCATACATAAAATGATCCTCTTTAAGATCTTAGTAATCATTTACAGAACCTTCAGGTCATCAGGACCTATATACCTCAGAACCAGAATCAAACCATTTGTGACTCAACGCCTACTAAAATCATCACTTGAAAACTTTCTCGCGCCACCCTGCTTCCATTTGGCATCCAAGGAGGCAAATAGATGGCAGTCCTAGAGACTAAAGCTTGAAACACATTACCCACCCATCTACGGCTCCCTATGTTAGAATCTTTTTTAAGAAACTTCTGAAAAGCTGGATCCTTGTATCTCCAGACAAGTCAGTGTTTTCACTCATCTGACTTGGTTGAACACTCTGCTTCTTTACTATCTCGTTTTTTCACATTAGTGCCATGATGCTCCCCAGAGTGATACCTGCACTCTCCAAATGTTTTCATTTATTCATTACAGTTGATTGTTTTTAACAAACGGAATGTGTATTTTAATTATGGCATATTTACATTTCTTTCTAAACATTGTTAATATGTGCTAGCTGCTATGTAGAGAAGGTTGTATGGATTTGTAATCCAAAATAAACATTACTGCTGCTACTACAACATGTTGGGTGTGCCTAAGAATGTGTCTAGTTGAACAGACAGTTCAAGTAGGGCAGAGAAGTATGAATAGCCACGGTCTCTTGGGTGGTTCAACACCTACACATCTCTGAGCCCCCAGTTGTCTTACCAATTGTGAAATCTCATCACTAGGAGAGCGGCAGGAGAGGCTCTCAAGTGGGGGTGTAAGAGAGAAGTCTAGCACTGTGTTGGCTACACAGTTAGTTTCCACCAACGCCGATTGATCGGGGCATAAAGGCTGCTATTGTTTAAGAAATTGTGTCCCAGAAGACACTTTAGTCAATGTTAAGTGCATATATGTTTACTATTGTTATATCTTGGCCCACCAGGCAACCATAAGGATGTTTTACTGCCCTGTATCGCCCTTCTCACTGTGGATCTGGAAAGGCACTCCGTATTTCACTCAGATGAATGTCAATCTTGCAAAGACTGAGTACTCTAAATATTGTTTTACCCCGCCAGTGTTTTTGTAAAGCTACCCCTTCTTGTTTCTTTAGGTGGGTTTCTTGCAATAAGGCCAGGTGAATCACCCTTGTTTCAGATATGCCTGGACCTTGTAGCATTTCTTCATGTTATTTAGCCCCCTGGCATTCCAGGCACAATCCTTTACATAGAATGTCTGTCCGCCATCTAGGTGACGTCTCGACCCAGTAAGTCAGATCCTGGCTATCGGCCAGTACAACCACCCATTCCCCGCCAACTCAATAAAGTGCATGGTACATTGACAACCACAGTAAACAAGCTCATTGTACCCAACTCCCCCAGACTGAAAGGCAACATCCCACCCTCAAAACATTATAAATTAAGTAAGCATTTAAGTGGACGATAGAGCCCACACACCTAACGGGAGGAGATACACAAGTCCCTAAGTTCCGACTCCATCTTGTGTGGGTCTCGACTTCACTTTGACTAATGGAGTCAAAATGGATCTCTCTCAAACCATGGCAGTTACCATCTTTCCAAGTTTTTATCATTGTCATGTCTGCTATTAGATGCAGATGTTGGCTGGCCTTATCTTTCTAAGAACTGTGAAAGCATCAAGCCTTTGAATCCATAACACAGATGCAAAAGACAAGGCGACAATTGCCTGGGTCATATGTCTATTTTCTATCATGTGGAGATTAATTCAGAGCACATAATGACATATAACCAAAATAGTGTAGTCTGATTAACGTCCTCTTACCTTAAAAGTTCATTGGGAAACTTCTAGGACACATACCTAGATGCACATAATCTATTTCAGACTTATGTCAGAAATTCCGATCTCTGATATGATTTAGTATATAAGGATGACCACTTGTCAGGATAGGTCCTTTGCCCAGATTATCACGCGAGATCCTGCCAGAGATGGTTTCACCTACGGGGGAGAGCCCCACCGGTAGCTCCACCAAATGATGCTGCATAATCCATTGGTGTTAGGCCAGGATCCCTCACTACAATGACTGCTTGTGTGTTTATGGTAAGCCTACTAATATTGTCTTAGAATCTAATTGTATATTCAAAAGAGGAGCACAGAGGGAAAAAGAAACAATAGGTCGCCCTCCACTCAAAAGTCATATATGCACCAAAACCTGGTTTCTAAGGCATTTATTTTCAAATTAGTACCTATAAAATGTATGCAAATTATTGTAGTTTTCTACATTACATTTACTCCTCTATTTTCTTGTTTGTGAGGTAGTTGCAAAACGTTTTTCTGCCTATCGTAAAAAACGCTTTTTTCAAAAGACAGTCTACCCGAACAGGTAGTGACTGAAGTCTTGTTCCCCAAATTCCAAGTACCTTCAGTACCCAAATGCTTCCCTGAACAAACAGGCAAACATAGAGAACACAAATGTTGTGAAAAAAACTTGTGAAAGGACAAAATGACCCCTCACGGTAGCACCACCAACCGGGTAACTGGCAGGTACTCACCAGATATGCCCACTATTCTCATCATCGGTGGTCATTTTGTTCAAAAGAAAAAGTGTCCAAAGAAAGATAAAGAAAAAATATATAGTTGCAGTGAAGTGATAAAAGATCACACTCCACGTTGTGACCAAATGTGATTAAAATTGGCAGGCACACTCTAGCCACAATCACTTTATTATTCACTAAGTGTGAACTGTCAAATTAAAAATAGACAGGTTGCTATTCATGCGTACCATTTCCAAATGCCTTAGAATCTAATTGCCCAAATGACTGCGTCAAACAATGAAATGTTAAAATGATCATATTACACCTGATTTTCCCCATCCTATGTCGCCACTGTCCTTAAGAGTTTTCTTAATTCATTTTGGAAAGCTCTTTGCTGATATGCTCACTGAGTCCATTGAACCATGTTACTCAAACCAAATAAGCACATTTTCCCAAGTCCCTTTTTCCATCTTATTTACAGAATTTCATGCTGCGTTACAAAGGGGATCATAATCACTGGATTGGCTTGAGGAGGGATAATAGGACTCAGCCATGGACATGGGTCAATGGCACCATATTCAACAACTGGTAAGTCCTTGTTTGTATGCTTATCTCTATGCCAGACATTTTCAGTCACTAATCCTATTGTGAAGTGTAGCACCTGAGCTTGGCTTCTCAGAGCACCATGTATGTCATCAGGCTTCCTTCAAATGGAACTCCATGTATGTAATTAGCTATGCCATAGGAGTCCTGAAGAAGGTTTGTTGGGACTATTGCAGTTGGCCTTGGCCTACTGTATGGAATAAATGTAGATCTTCAAAACAACTATATGTATCCTGTGAAGTGCTTATTTCGGAATACCACACTGGCATAGTCGACAGGATCTATACAGGAAAATCTCTACATGAATTGTCCATTCCATGGTGACCTTTGGACTCTTATTTGGTGAGACTTAATCTATCAGGAGAGACTATTTGTGCACATGAGGAGAGACTGTTCATATATATATGTTTTATATATATATATTTTTATTCTCCAATATATATGGTCACGTGCGGGCCTTGTGAAGCCAACTTGTAAGAGCTGTTACAGTTGTTCGTGCGCATCGTCCTCTGGCTCGAGCGCAGGGCCCATGCTCAAACAATTCATCTGTGGGTAGGCATGCCCGATCTGAGTTGTGAAATGTGCACACATGCTTAGCCTCATTGTTCAAATATATTTTGTGAGCATGCCAATCAGAGTTGAGCAAAACTCTCTCTCTCTCTGTCTCTCACTCTCTCTCTCTCTCTCTCTCTTCGTTTTCAAATTTATTATGCATTCTCTTGTTTGTGGAGATTTGTTTGAATGTATTGCCTTAAGTCCTACCGGCCAATTGGAGTTGAGTGAGGCGCTCCCTCTACTGATTTAAATCTGTTATGCGGCTCACCTCGCCTTTGGGTGTCTTTGTTTGTTGCGGTGATCTGCTTCTGCATCTCTATTTGGCGCACCATTACTGCCCCGGTTGCAAGGGCTTGATTGATGTGGCATTCCAAGGACTTGCCGACTTCTAGAGTGCTAACCTGCCTCGTGGAGGGATTATGTGCTTGTCCATTTTCAGAAAAATGTGCACTTTTTAAAATGTTGTTTTCCAGTGACAGCCCTCATTCTCGGTATCTTTTAGCTTGTCCAGACCATGCATATTTACAGCGCCACTCTCCCTTTTATAATTATGTACATTAGGTGCATATGCTATCAGATCTGCACATCTATATGTCCAAGATGTTGTGTTTAAGCATTCATTTTATAAA